>NW_021703768.1:164370891-164608878 GCF_005190385.1 Monodon monoceros
GTCGGAGGCAGAGACAAAAGGAGATGAATCACTGAAGGTACAGAGAATGGGCGGTGAGCAGCCGTCGGAGGCAGAGACAAAAGGAGATGAGGAACCACTGAAGGTACAGAGAACGGGCGGTGAGCAGCCGTCAGAGGCAGAGACAAAAGGAGATGAGGAATCACAGAAGGCAGAGAGAATGGCAGGTGAAGAGCCATTGCAGACAGAGAAGACTCAAGGGGTCGAGGGAGATCTGAGTCCGGAAGAGCAGAGAGAGTCAGGAGGAGGAAAGGAGTGTCAGGCAGAGGAAGTGAGTGAGGAAGTGGCTCCCCTGGGGGCCAAGGAGGAGCCAAGGCCGGAGGAAGAAGGACAGCAGCCCCAGGAGAAGCAGGAAGGCTCCCCAGAAGCAGAAGCAGTGAAGCCCCAAACCTCTGATGAGGGCCAGGACCCCTCTGGGGATGCCACCCCCCTCCTGGCAGAGACCCCAGCTCAGGAGCAGCCTGCTGAGTGCCAGCCACTGCTTCAGGTGGAGGAGCCCAGGGCCAAACCCAGTGCCCACGCTGTGCCCACCTACGCGCCTGCCCAGCAGCCGGAGCCATCTGCCCCTCCTGAGGGCGAAGAGGCGAGTGGCCCTAAGCAGAAGACGTGCCAGTGTTGTGCGGTTATGTGAGCCCACGCCCTCTACCCCACTCCCAGCTCCTCTCACAGCTACCTCGGCCTCTTGGCATCAGCAGATGGTCCCAGGCGCAGACAGGGCACCACGGGACTGGTGATGGCACCTGGGAGCCAGCTGGTCCACATGTCCATCTCCACCTGGGCTCCTGGACCCCTTGCACACTGCCTGTGACCCTGGCCCCTTTCTGTGACAAAGCCTTTATACTTGAAAATAAAATGTTGAGCATTTGGACAGTGTGAGTGTGTGTGTTGTTGGCACAGAGCCACCTCACCGTCTCCTGGTGGGAAGTGGAGGGCTTCACTCTGCTAGAATCAAAGATTTTGAATCAGTGAGAGTGTAGATATGGCTGCTGTAACAAAAAGACCTCAAGCTACAATAGCTATCAAAACAGAAAGAATTTATTTCTCTGGGCACTTCTGATCCATGCCATCACTCAGGAGCTCTGGTTCCTTTCCATTTCTTGCTCCACCTTCACCTTGGGTATGGCCAAAGCTGGATCACAGGGCACACCAATGCTCCAGCTCATGGGAAAGGGAAGGGAATGTGGAAGAGCCCCCACGCAGACCCACTGTAGGCACATGTCACTTCTGCTTATGTTCCACTCATAAGAACTCAGTCCATGGCTGCACCTAGCTGCAAGGGAGGCTGGGAGTGTACCCAACTACAGTTCTGTTATAGCAGCAGGACAGATTTGGGAAGGCAGCTGACACTCTGGATTTTATATATTTTTCTTTGCTCCCTCATCCATCCGTATATTCCCTGTAGGGCCAGGCCCTTTTCTGTAGGGGTCCTTCAATCTCAGCTCTTCCTTGGCTGGGTGTCCTCAAGTAAGTGACTCAGCTTCTTTGAGCCTCAGTGTCTTCATCTGTCAAATGAGCACCCCTCTCCCCTCCTGGGGTTGGTTCAGTCCATAACCTGGAACCTGGGGTGTGGCCCAGAAAGCCCAGCTCCTCGGGTGTGGGCAGGAAGTGTTTCTCATATCCAGAGTCCAGTGGGGCTGAGGCCTGGGGGGCCTCCATAATCGGTACCTGCTCTATCTCCTCCACTTCCAGGATGGGCAAGTCCCCAGGGGGCTGGGCCTGGGGCACCTCCTGGGAAGAGAAGAGGCTGAGATTCCTCCCCTCATACCCGCCAATTCTCACCTACTCCCCACTGTCCGAGGTTTCCCCAATCCCCCAGAGGGCCCTGATAAGCCCAGCTTTCTGCTCACCTTCATGTGGGGCAGGCTGAAATTACTGTTGGCAGGATCAGGAACCTTCTCCCAGACCCAGTGGGGTAGTACCTTGTGCCGCAGGTGGACACACCTGGCAAGCAGGTAAGAGTCAGGGCAGGGAATCCAGGCGGCTAGACACCCATGTCCAGATCGTAGGGTCCAGGAACGTCACAGAGCCCTGAAGCATCATCCCCTTACCACATCTCTCCCCAAGCTCAGCTAACGTCCAGCTGCCCTCCCAACCTGGGCAGAGACCCATGTGTCTGACAGCCTCACCTTCCGGAGGTAGCTAGGCTCACGCCACAGCCCGTCAGGAGCAAACCCCATACGAGAAGGACAACTGGCAGAACTTTCCATTTCAGGGTGTTATCTGGAGGGAGGGGGGAGGGGCAGAAGAACATCTGGACACCAGGGAGGTGGGGAGGGGTCAGGTAAGGCTCATGGGTGGAGCTGGGAATAGGTAAGGGAGGTGGATAAAAGGGCAGGGCCTATGAATGGGTAGGGGCTAAGGGTGGGGTAAATCTTGGGGTGGGAGTGGGGCTTGTGAAAAGGTCAAGGTCAGGGATGGGGTGAAAGGGTCAGAGACACACATTGCTTGATAATCCACAGCAGTATTTAGCAGCATCAAAATGCATCATCAACATCCCGAAGTCTAAATGTCCACCCCCTGAAGTTCAGTAATGATTATATAACCCCCTCCAATGCCCCTCCCTCCGGGACCCCTCCCATGGCAGTCCTGCCCCAGGCCCATACCTGGTAGGTGAAAGCGGAGGCTTGGACCCGGTGGGCCCTGTCCTGCGATGGTGGACGCGGTCACCCACAGCTCACAGGTACCCCAGTGAAGGTCGGGCAGGGTGATGGTCCGGGTGCTGCCGCTCACTGAAGGACACACCCAGAGCGGTTGGGGAGGCAGTCAAGTCCCATCTCAGGACCTTTGCACGTGCCATGCTGTCTGCAACACTCTCCCCCAGATATCCACATGGCTCCTTCCTCATCTCCTTCAGCTCTTTGCTGCAAGGTCACCTTCTCAGTGAGGCCTTCCCTGACCGCCCCCGCCCCGCGAGTAAAATAGCGCCTGCTTCACCACTCATCTTCCTTGCTTTATTCTCTATCCACCACTTATCACCATCTGACACACTGCTTAGACCTTATTTACTTTGTCTATACCTTCATGTCCCCCATTAGAAAGTTAGCTCCACGAGGGCCATATTCCCAGCACCTGGATCAGCGCCTGCACATAAAAAGCACTCAAAAATGATATACAGGGGACTTAACCTGGTGGCACAGTGGTTTAGAATCCGCCTGCCAATGCAGGGGACACGGGTTCAAGCCCGGGTTCAAGCCCGGGTTCAAGCCCTGGTCCGGGAAGATCCCACATGCCGTGGAGCAACTAAGCCCGTGCGCCACAACTACTGAGCCTGCACGCCTAGAGCCCACGCTCCGCAACAAGAGAAGCCACCACAATGAGAAGCCTGTGCACCGCAACAAAGAGTAGCTCCCGCTCGCCGCAACTAGAGAAAGCCCACGTGCAGCAGCAAAGACCCAACGACACCAAAAGATATACAGTTGACCTTTGAACAATGCAGAGGTTAGGGGTGCCGACCCTCCACTCTTTAAAAAATCTAAGTACAGTATAATTTATAGTCCACCCTCCTTATCTGTGGTTCCTCTGTATGCCCAGTTCCACATTTGCAGATTCAACCAAACACAGATAGTACTGTACTATTTACTATCGAAAAAAGTCATGTATAACTGGACCTGCGCAGTTCAAACCTGTTGTTCAAGGGTCAACTGTATATTTGAATAAATAAAAGGATGCATGAGTATCATATCCCTCACCTGCACAGAATCCAGTGAAGGGAAATTCACCCCAGACGAGGGGAATACATTTGCATCTCCCGGAATTGTTTTTGTTTACTTTTTAACTGAATTGCCCTTTTTGGTTTTTAAGCCAAGAGAGGAAGCAGCTTTTTGGTTTGTTATAGGATTACAGGAGACATGGATACGGATCAAGATATACTGCCACAGAAAGATGTCCAAGTTAAATCAGGTGAGAAAAAGAAAGTTGCAAACCATCACGTTCATAAGCTTCAGGGGCCTATAACATAGTCCTCTTTTAATTACAGGTACATGTACACATAAATATATATGATTTTTAACCTAATGATATCTATATACTTGTGCAAGTTGCAATCATGGCAAAGTATCTATGTTAAAAAAAAAAGGCTTTATCGGTTAGAGACAAATGCTGAAGTACCAAATTATTTAGGGGTGAAATGATGCCAAAGGCTCTAGAAAAAAAAAATGGGGGGATAAATTGAAACAAGATTGATAAAATGCATAAAACCATTGAAACTGGATGGTGGGTACACAAGGATTTGTTATACTATTTTTCCAACTTTTTGTGTGTGTGTGTGTGTGTGATATGCGGGCCTCTCACTGTTGTGGCCTCTCCCGTTGCGGAGCACAGGCTCCGGACGCGCAGGCTCAGCGGCCATGGTTCACGGGCCCAGCCGCTCCGCGGCATGTGGGATCTTCCCAGACCGGGGCACGAACCCGTGTCCCCTGCATCGACAGGCGGACTCTCAACCACTGCGCCACCAGGGAAGCCCTTTTTCCAACTTTTGTTTGTGCTTGAAATTTTCTATAATAAAAAAGTTTAAAATTTTCAAAAAGCACAACTCCTATCTCTATGTTAACGTACACATGGCAAAATATGGAAGCTGCATTGTCAGTATCAGTGAAATGATGAGAATGACGATATACTTGAGTATACTTCAATGTGTCAGTTTTTGAAAAAAGAACAGATAACTTTGGTAATTAGAAAAAAAGGGTATTTTGAGTTTTTATTATTGTTCTGCTCTTTCTTTTTATTGTATCTATATGAAATGATGGATGTTAACTAAACTTATGGGAATCATTTCACAATATTCGTAAGCCAAACCGTTACACTGTATACCTTAAACTTACACGGTGATGCTGTCAATTACATCTCAATAAAACTGGAGTGGAAAGGGTAAAAAAGGTATTTTAAAAAGGAATTTGTGCTCAGTGTAAAAATTTGGCCTTCACCCAAACGTATGAAAAAGAAATAAAAGTCATCTTTAGGGACTTCCCTGGTAGTCCAGTGGCTAAGACCCAATGCAGGGGACCTGGGTTCAATTCCTGGTCAGGGAACTAGATCCCACATGCCACAACTAAGACCCGACGGAGCCAAATAAATAAATTTAAAAAATCATATGTAGGGCTTCCCTGGTGGCGCAGTGGTTGAGAGTCCGCCTGCCGATGCAGGGGACACGGGTTCGTGCCCCGGTCCGGGAAGATCCCACATGCCGCGGAGCGGCTGGGCCCGTGAGCCATGGCTGCTAAGCCTGCGTGTCCGGAGCCTGTGCTCCGCAACAGGAGAGGCCACAACAGTGAGAGGCCCGCGTACCGCAAAAAAAAAAAAAAAAAGAAAAAAAAGAAAAAAATCATATGTAATCCTACAGTCCCTATTGACATTGTGGGGGAATTTCTTTTCATATTTGTGCCTCTGCTTCACTCAGTGCTGGGTTTATTTTACAAAAATGGAACCCCACAAAGTTTTACAATCCTTTTATCTTTTTCACTTAATAAAATATGACAGGCATCTTTCAATGTCAATAAATATAGATCGGAGTCTCCATTTTTAATAGCCAAATGACAGTCTATTACATTGATAGCCACCGGGGTTATTATCCACTAGGGAACCCATGATAGTGTGTGTTCTCCCAGGGGCTGAGAGGGAGCCAAAGGGGCCCATCTGGGGGTAAGGGGAGGGGTAGGCTGATGGGTGGGTCTTGTCAGGGCTGGGAGCAGGGGCAGGCGGCAGTGGAGCTCACCATTCATGCAGACAGAAGGCCTGGTCCCACTCTGTGCACACAGGGTGTAGTGGGTGAGATGGCCCCGAAGTTGGTGCCTTGGGACCTCTCCCCACGCTACAGCAGGGGTCCCTGGGGGGCTATCCTGGAGTCGCCAAAGCACTGGCCCTGCCAGGGGTACTGGTGAGAGAAAGTCAGCGGGTCAAGTTCTGCCAGGGTTCCAGGACCCTCCATCCTCCAGCCCCACCACTTACCTAGTTCCTCTCTGAACTTCCAGACTGAGGGGGCAGGGGCCAAGCCCCAAGGAGAGACTGCTGTCACCGTGATTTGGTAGGGCACCCCTCCTTCGAAATCCCCTGAGTGGGGGAGGAGCAAAGACCAGTTAGAGTTGGCTCCCCTCCCCGACTCATTTCTTATTTTGTAGGAATCTTCATTTGTGTCCCCAGAAGGACACCTTGATATAAGAATTTGAATAAATGTAACTGATCTGGGAGGCAACCCCAGAAAACACCAATAGGGCAGTGGGGAAGTGAAGCAGGGAAGGAGAGTCACCCAGTAAATATGTGTTAGAGAACAAGTTCCCAACATGGCCAACCAAGGCTCAGTCCTGCTGGCGAACTCTGTGTGGCAGCAGAGAGCGCAATCCTGAGCACCGTCCCACCCGAGGAGGGTGGGAGCTGGGGTATTTATCCATCAACCGTTATCAGTCATTGGTAGAGGGCCGCATCTGAGGGGCTTTGATTCCCCGGCACTTCCAGCTGTCCAGGCAGGCAAAATGCTTCAGATCAGAAAAAGCTCTCAGGCCAGGAATGCAGGTGCCAGAGGCTGGGAGATAGTCAAATGCTGGACTATGAGTGGGGCCCTGACACCGCCCATCACAGTAAGTAAGGCTCCTGAAATCCCTTCTCAAAACCTAATGCTGCCATATGGGCTTCCCCAACTGGGAATTTTCCAGAATTGGGGCTCCTCTTCTTTTGTCCATATATACTTATGGGTCTTGGGACTCTGTGCTAAATCTCTCGCTCAACACCTTCTCATGCTCTCCCAAGTTCTTTACACCAAGGACAGACTCCCCAGTGTTAAATCTCCGCCTAGAACTTATTGCTAGACCTGAGACTTGAGTATCCGATAGTCCCATGGACAAGTCCACTTGGATGAGCATATGAGGTGCAACATATCCAAACGGGTCCCCAAAATTCTGCTCTAAGACTCCCCAACAAGAATCTGCCTGCTTCTCTCCCTTCCTTGGTCCCCACCTGGTCCAGTTCCCACCATGTCCCACCTGGACATACACAGTCCCTTCTCCTGGGTCTCTTACCTCCAACCCTTGCCCTCCCAGTCTGTTCCTCCCACAGCGGCCAGGGGGCGCCTGTAAGCACCTGAGTCAGGACACATCCTTCCTCTGCACAGAACCCTCTGTGGCTCCCACCTGACTCAGAGAAAAAGCCAAAGTTCTCCCCATGACCCACAAGGCTTTGCACACTCGGCCCCATCACCTCCCTGCCCTCACCTCCTCCCACTTTCCCCCTTGCTCATTCCACTCCAGCCACGCTGGCCTCCTCACTGCTGCTCTAACACATCAGGCACAATCCTGCCCCAGGGCCTTTGCACTGTTTGTTCCCTCTTGCTTTTCCCTTAGACATCCTCATGGCTCTCTGTCTCGCCTCTTTCAGGTCTTAGTTCAAATGGCACTTTCCCAGAGAGACCTTTCCTACCTTTTTTTTCTGACATAGCTATCCTCCCTCCTCTCCCTGACCCTGATTTACTTTGCCCCAATTACATTACAGATGTACTTGTTTTTTGTGTCATTGGGTGCCTGCCCTACAAGATGAGGATGGAGATGTTGGTGGGGATGAGGGTGGGGATGCTGCTGAGAGGAGAGTAGGGTGATGGTTCAGGGTTTAGCTTCAGGAGCCTGACTATGTGGTTCAAATCCTGGTTCTACCACATACTTGCTGTATGGCCTCAGGTGAGTTGCTTAACCTCTCTGGGCCTTTTTCTTTATCTGTATGATAATAGCAGAAACCTACTTTATAAGGACGTTTGAATGATTTAATGCTTATGGTAAATGCCAATACATATCAGCGGCCATCACTGTGTACCAGTGTCTAGAACATGGCCTGGCACACAGTAGGTAGTCGATGAATATTTCTTGCATGAATTAATGATACTTTAACACTCTCTTCTGCAAATCCAGCCATCAGTCCGCTCTCCAACAGCTGAAATGGGAACCCAGGTGTCCTGGGACCTCACCTGGCAACACAGCACTGAGGTTTCCAGGAGGAAGCCAGACCCAGTTGAGATCCTCCAGGGGGTCACCATCTCGAGCCCAGTCCACCACATGCTCCTGCAGCCCCCCGGACCCCTGTTGCCAAGTCACCAGCAGGTCCGAGCTTACAGGGATGATGCTGACCACCACACCACGAGGGGCAAAGCCTGGACCTAGAGGATAAGGAGGAGAAATCTCAGCTGTCCACTCGGGAAGTCCCCTCTTGCACCTCCAGGGCATTGCTCAGAGGAAGCTCACAGCCTCTTACCCAAGCAGGCCAAAGAGAGGTTGGTAGGAGGCTCCCAGCTTGTGGCGTTGATGGCGGACACCCCAGCCCACTCCGCTTGAGTGGGGATGGAGATGTTGCAACATGAGGTCTCCTCCTGGATCACCTCCTGATCTTTAATCTGGAACCAGACTCTGTAGCTCACCTGCACGCAGTGCCCCGAGGCCTGAGGGATGAGGGGAAGAAGTGGTTAATATCTCCCCTTTATCAGGCACATACTGTGCTTCTCAGTGAGGTCACCTGACAAACCAGTCTGTGAAATATTTTTGTTTCACTCTAAGATGAAGAAACCGAGTCTCAAGAGTGGCTCAGTGGCAGAGGTGGAATTAGAATACAGCTCCTGGGCCAGAACTAGGGTGAGGTGAGTGAGGCACTCACCTCGGTGGCAAAACAAGAGGATACCAAAAATCCAATCAAGATGAATTATATTTTAATGCAATATTTAAAAAAATTTTTTTTTATTTTTCAGTATAGTTGTAGTTGAAGTACAGTTGAATTACAATGTTGTGTTAATTACTGCTGTACAGCAAAGTGACTCAGTTATACATATGTATACATTCTTTTTCATATTCTTTTCCATTATGGTTTATCCAGGGTATTGAATATAGTTCCCTGTGCTATACAGTAGGACCCTGTTGTACGCAATATTTTAATCAATCAAAATTAATGCAGGGATTTCCCTGGCGGTCCAGTGGTTAAGTCTCTGTGCTTCCAATGCAGGGGGCGTGGGTTTGATCCCTGGTCGGGGAACTAAGATCCCACGTGAGGCTCGGCGCGGTCAAAAAAAATTTTTTTTAATTAAAAAATATTAATGCATAAAAGAAAAACCATGACAAACAAATTATCAAGATTTTAACTAGGACTTCCCTGGTGGCACAGTGGTTAAGAATCCGCCTGCCAATGCAGGGGACACGGGTTCAAGCCCTGGTCCGGGAAGATCACACATGCCACGGAGCAACTAAGCCCGTGCGCCACAACTACTGAGCCTGCGCTCTAGAGACTGCGACCCAGAACTACCGGGCCTGTGTGCCACAACTACTGAAGCCCGCGTGCCTAGAGCCCATGCTCTGCAACAAGAGGAGCCACTGCAATGAGAAGCCCGCGCACCGCAACAAAGAGTAGTCCCTGCTCGCCGCAACTAGAGAAAGCCCGCGCGCAGCAACGAAGACCCAATGCAGCCAAAAATATAAATAAAATAAATAAATAATAAATAAATAAATAAAGATTTTAACTAAAGACAGGCAGGATCTGACCATGCACTTATATGACCCCGTCTTCCCTCACCTTACCTTAGTCTGTCTTGTGCAGTTCTTAGGGACTGCAAAATTCCCGCTGTCGTATAGAGGGGTAATTATGCATAGCAAAGAGGATAGTACCCTCCAGAGTGCTTTGGGGAAACTTGTGAGAATATTTGGTTGCCTCAATGATTGGTATTTGATGGGCAAGAGCCAGGGACACTACCGTCTCCTAGAAATAAAAAAATTGTCCCACGTCCCTTGTGACTTTTGAAGGTCATCCCAACTGGAAACTTCTGTAGATGAAAAACCCTGTCTAATAATTTTAACTGATCCTAGAACCAAACATATTTTGATGTATAAATACAAAACCTTT
Source organism: Monodon monoceros (assembly GCF_005190385.1). Classification (NCBI taxonomy): domain Eukaryota; kingdom Metazoa; phylum Chordata; class Mammalia; order Artiodactyla; family Monodontidae; genus Monodon; species Monodon monoceros. The sequence continues at coordinate 164,380,765 of NW_021703768.1, forward strand.
TGGGACCTGGTTTTAACATTCACTGAATTTTGAAATATTCTGAACATATGGGGACTTTCTAAGCACTTTTTATTATCTATTTCCAGCACAATCTGTGTTCTGATCAGAGAATTTTTCAATGTGCCCAGCATCACCTCATCCCTTTGAAGTCCTTGGAAACCAGCTCAATAGCCTAGCATGTGGATGATTTTGGTAAATGTCCTGTTTGCATACGGAAAGAACGCATGTTCTGATGTTTCCTCTGTGAGTCCATTAGGTTGTTTGTTACGCATATGTTCAGATTCTCTGGATCTTGACTTGTTTTTCCATCTGCTCGTTGTGAAATTACTTAGAGGGCTATGTTAAAATCTCCCACGACGGTTGTGGATTCATAAGTTCTCCTTGTAGTTCTGTCAATTTTTACTTTATGTATTTCAAAGCCACGTTATGAGGTACGTAGAGATTTAGTATTCATATCATACTGGTGAACTGAATATTTTGCCGTTATGTAGTAGCCTTATTTCCCCTTTATTTTCTACTGAATATTACAATACACTGTACACTGTATGCTATAATACAATACACTGTATTATACACATTTTAAAATATATGTATATATGGGTTATATTAGCTATGTATTTCATTTCAGTATAGTAAGGGGGCATTAGAAAGTATGTGTTATAAAACAGAGGCACGAGGGACGTCCCTGGCAGTCCAGTGGTTAAGACTCTGTACTTCCAATGCAGGGGGCACAGGTCTGATCCCCGGTTGGGGAACTAAGATCCTACATGCCGTGCAGCATGGCAAAAAAAGTAAGAAAAAAAATGAATTAAAAAAAAATAAAACAGAGGCACTGAAACTGTGAATTAAGGTTTGAAAGCCAAAGAACCTCAGCTCTGCCACGTAGCTGTTGTTTGGTTTGGGGTAGCCTCTCTATGTCTCATTTTCTCATCTGTAAAGTTAGTTAATGTAAATAAGTGTTGTAGGCGAGGACCTGGCACATAGTAAGAGCTCTGTAAGTATTATGCATGGTTAAAGTTAGTGATATTAGATTGTGTGGCCCAAGAAAGTATGAACACTGTTGTTTTGTTTCTTGCCATATTTACTCTGAGCCAGGGCCTTGCAATGTCTGGAACACGGTAGGTGCTCAGCAGATTTGCCTCAGTGAGGACTGTTTCACTCTTGTCTGTCATCTCACAATGCCCTTTAACACTAGCATCAAAGTCCTTAGCATATTCTGCTATATTTTGTGGAGCTGAGCCTAGTCTTGCTTCTAAATCTTTGCACCTGGTGTCCCCCCTGACTGGAACACTTGTACCCATCTTCATGTCTCAGCTCAGATCTCCTAGATTCAGCCAACGTTGGTGGAGTCTTTCTCTGCACCCAGCACTATGCCAGGACCTCTCTGAGCATCCCCTCCTTGAAGCCCTGAAGCAACCTCAAGAGGGCAGCATAGTAACCTTTGTCTTGTTTACATAATTGTTTTTGGGGGGTTTTTTGGTTTGGCTTGTTTTTTTTTGTTTTCTTGGTTGGTTTGTTTGTTTTTTGCCCCACTGTTCAGCAGGATCTTCGTTCCCAACCAGGCACTGAACCCAGGCCCTCAGCAGACAAAGCCCAGAGTCCTAACCACAGGACCACCAGGGAACTCCCTACAACATTGTTTTTTGGTTTTTTAATATTTATTTATTTTATTTATTTGGCTGTGTTGGGTCTTAGTTGCGGCATGCAGGATCTTCATTGTGGCATGAGCAATCTTTTAGTTGCAGCATGTGGGATCTTTAGCTGCAGCATGTGGGATCTTTAGCTGCAGCATGTGGGATCTAGTTCCCTGACCAAGGATCAAACCCGGGCCCCCTGCACTGGGAGTGCGGAACCTTAGCCACTGGACCACCAGGGAAGTCCTCTACATCACTGTTATTTGGGGTTTCCTGACATGTGCAGAGACATGGTCCTCACAACTCACCTTCCACAGAAGCAGGGGTTCCTGTCCGCCTGGTGCCCCACAGATGTTCCCTGATATCCACACATCTTTTGGAGCTGGCCAGGATGAAAAAAGGAGAGACCATGTGACTAAGTTCTAGCCAAATGAGATATGAGATGAAAGATTCGTGCAACTTTGGGGTTGTGCTCTTAAAGTGCAAGGGCAGGCTCCCCGACTCCTGGGGTCCCACTGCGCTGGAGTTGTCTTCAATTTTTTTTTGCTGTGTGAGCTTAGGAAAGTTGCTTAACCTCTCTGAGGTTCAGCTTTCCCAACTATAAAATATGACAAATGAGAATGGCATGATTGGCCAGACTTCCAGGAGAGGGGCTGAGGGTGTAGGGGTAAGCCTAGAGATCCTCACCAGAGGGTGGTGTCTGGAAGGACAGAATGGGGCTCCACTCGCTCCACAGATCCTCTTCTTCCTCCACTTGACAGCGGCCAGACACCTCATAGCCAGTGGCTAGCTCCAGGTCCTGGATATCAACAGGGGTCAGGGGTATGGATTTCACTTCAGGTTCCAGCTGGGGGAGAGACAGGGGAGAGTGATGAGACTGAAGATTGAATTGAAAGTACCTGGCCTTATATGTCAATAGGATGACCAATACTGTCCTGCTTTGCCTGGGATCAAGTGGGTTCCTAGGACACAGGGCTTTTGGTTTTAAAATTGGGACAATCCCTGGAAAAAAGAGACAAGTTGATTATCCTCTGTGCCAGGTATAGCAGTAGGTGGTAAATTCTATTATTAATATTATTCTCATTTTCAGATGAGGAAAACTGAGGCCAAGAGCGGGGAAGTGACATACCCAAGGTCACATAGCTGGTGAGTTCTGGAGCTGAGATTCATACCCAGGCAGTTAGATTGCAAAGTCTGCATCTTAGCATTGCTCTGAATTGCATGAATATTCACAGTGACAACAACTCTGCTCTATATTGTAGCGTTTTGCATGAAAAGCTGTAACTGAGACAGTGGGTTATCCCCAATATCCATTCTCCCCTTCTTCCTTTGGAAATAGAACCCTTGAGTATCTGTCAGGAACATGTGTGTCAAGAATAAAGACTACATTTCCCAGTCTCCCTTGCAATCAGGTGAGACCATGTGACTAAGTTCTGGCCAATGAGAGATGAGATGAAAAATACTTGCAACTTTGGTGCTGTGCTCTTAAAGTGCATGGGCAGGCTCCCCAACTCCTGGGGTCCCATTGCACTGGAGTTGTCTTTCATTTTTTTTTTTGCTGTGTGAACTTGGGAAAGTTGTTTAACCTCTATGAGGTTCAGCTTCCCCAACTATAAAATAGAGATCTTAAAAGCATCTACTATATAGGGAGGTTGGTACTCATCAAGATAATCCATGCAGATTGCTTAGCTTGGGCCCTGATGCGGGGCAGGTGCTCAGAAATGTGAGCTGCTTTTATTACTTTTGAGCGTTTACTGAAAACCAGGCTCTGTTCATCATCTGTAAAATGGGCAGGCATAAAACACATCTACCTCAAAGAGTCTTGTAAGGATTCAATAGACAGTTTAGAACACTGGACGGCACACAGTAGATGCTAAGTGTCTGCTGTTAACCTCTTATTTTAAGGTTAATGTAAGCTATTTGAGGATTTTTATTCATTCGCAAAAATGTTAGAGGAAGTTTACTGAGTTTCTCAAAAATTCCAAGTGGAAGGAATTCCCTGGAGGCCCAGTGGTTAGGACTCCTTGCTTTCACTACCGAGGGCCCGGGTCCAATCCCTGGTCGAGGAACTAAGATCCCGCAAGCACAACCTTGCGGCGTGGCCAAAAAAAAAAAAATTCCAAGTGGAATTTGGATTGGGACTGCATGGAATTTATAGGATATCTTGGGGGAACATTTTTTAGCTGAACAAGATGCATGTACAGGCCTTCTGTGAGGAATGTGGACAGACTCCAGGGCCAGCTGAGGAATGAGCTCTGAGCTAGGTGTCTGATTTGGGAATGATGTCCCGGGCCCCGCCCAGAGCAGGGTGGGGGAAAAGGGTCCCTGACACTCACCAGCATCCAGGCCATCTCCTGGCATCTTCGGTAGTAGAACTGGCAGACCAAGACCTTATGGGGTGGCCACATAGGAGGGGCCCATTGGACAGTGGCCTCTAGGGGGTCATCCTCTGAGAAGTCCACATCAGGGTACAGTTGGGGGGCATCCGGCTTCACTGAGGAAGAGGAGGTGCATTGAGCCAGGGCCTCCAAGACCACCCACCCCACACATAGCAAACCCCCACTCCCGCCTGTTACTTCGGGTTTCGAGGTTCACGAAGACTGGGGGCCAGAGAGGTTGGCCTGCCTTGGCCACCCAGACAAGGAGTTCGTCAGACGTGGTGAGCTGTTCCCGTGGAATGGTCACCCAGCTCTGCCCAGTGGGCACTGCCACAGTCCAGGTTTTGTTGGAATGGCTGTGAGGAGAGATGCGAGAATCGGGGCAGCATACGGTGGACTGGGCCCAGAGCCGCAATGATAACATATCTTCTGCCTGGGTTCAAATCCCAGTTCTCCTGCTTCAGAGCTGTGTGACCTTGAGCAAGCAACTTAACTTCTCTGTGCCTCAGCTTCCTCATCTACAAAACGAGGGTGATAAAACTGCCTCCTGAGGGACTTCCCTGGTGGTCCAGTGGCTCAGACTCGGTGCTCCCAATGACCACGGTTCGATCCCTGGTTAGGGAACTAGATCCCACATGCCCCAACGAAGATCAGTGTGCCGCAACTAAGACCCGGCACAGCCAAACAAATAAATAAATAAATAAATGTCTTTTTAAAAAAGTGCTTGCTGAAAGGGCTGGATAGGGGAGGGGAACAATGAGATGAGAAATGGACTGCATTTAGAACAGCAAGTGTCAGGGGCACAATACATGTTATATGAGCACTGGTTATTTTGTTTACTGAGCACCTATTACATATACGCACATTTACTTCTATGCAACTGTTCAGTCAGGAAATATATACTTCTGTTGTAGAAGCTGGGAACAGGACTATGACCAAAGCAGGCAAGGATCCACTATCCGGAGCTGGTGTTCCAGTGGGGGAGGCAAATGAGAAACTCATAAATATATAACTGATGGTGGTATAAGCGATACAGAGAACAATAAAGCAGGGTGAGATGGATTCAGTGTGACGATAGGATGAAGAGTGACAGTGCTATTTTAGGAAAGGTGGTCAGGAAAGCTCTCTGATGAGACATTTGAATAAAGGCCTGAAGGATGTGGTGTGGAACAACGCAATACCTCGGGAAGAGCATTTTAGGAAGAGGGAGCAGCTGGTGCAAAGCTCCTGTGGCCAAACTGTGCCTGGCGTTCTACGAAGAACAGTGAGGAGGAGGCTTGTACTCTGGAGTAGAGTGAGTGAGCGAGAAAGTGGGAGGAGGTGAGGGCAGGGAGGTGACAGGTAAATTATACAGGGCCTGATGGGTTGCAGGAAGGATTTCGGCTTTTACCCTGAGTGAGGTGGGAGCCCTGGAGGGCTGTGAGCTGGGGAGGGACATGCCCTGATTCAGAAGTTCACAGGTGCGGGACGTCCCTGGTGGTCCAGTGGTTAAGAATCCACCTGCCGATGCAGGGGACAGGGGTTCCAGACCTGGTCCGTTAAGATCCCACATGCCCCGCAGAGCAACTAAGCCCGCGAGCCACAAATACTGAGCCTGTGTGCCACAACTACTGAATACTGCGCGCCTAGAGCCTGTGCTCCGCAACAAGAGAAGCCACTGCGATGAGAAGCCCCCGCACCGCAAAGAAGAGTAGCCCCCAATCGCCACAACTAGAGAAAGCCCGCACACAGCAATGAAGACCCAACGCAGCCAAAAATAAAATAAATTTAAAAATAAGTTAATTAAAAAAAAAAAAGACTCCGTGCTCCCAATTCAGGGGGCCCGGGTTCGATCCCCGGTCAGGGAACTAGATCCCGCATGCCGCAACGAAGATCCCACATGCTGCAACTAAAACCCAGAACAGCCAAATAAAGAAAGAAAGAAATATTAAAAAAAATAATAAAACAGAAGTTCACAGGTGTCCTCTGGATGCTTTGGTGGAGAACAGACTGTGGGGCTAAGGGTGGAAACCGAGTCCAGGGAGGAGGTGACTGCACGGTCCAGGCCAGCGATGATGGGAACTGGACTATGGTGGGTGCTGAGGAAGTGAGGAGTGCCAGATTCTGGATAATGTAGAAGGTAGAGCTGGCAAGTCCTGCTGTGGGTGACAGAGAGAGAGAGAGAGAGAGAGAGGAGTTGAGGACATCCCAAAGGGTTGGATTTCAAAGGTTCAAATCAAGGCCTTCAGAAAAAAACAACAAAAACACATGTGTTATGTTACGCTGCTGGTAGGAACATAAAACGGCGTAGCTGTTGCGGAAAACAGTTAGGTGGTTCCTCAAAAAGTTAAACACAGAACTGCCATATGACCCAGCCATTTTACTCCTAGGCATATACCCCAAAGAACTGAAAACAGGACTCAAAAACTTGTACACATTATGTTCAAAGCAGTGCTAGTCACGATCACCCAATTGCAATTGCCCAATGGTGGAAACAACCCAAATGTCCATCAACAGATGAGTGGATGAACATAGTACATCCGTCCAGTGGAATATTGTTCAGCCACAAAAAGGAACGAAGTTCTGATTCGCTACGACATACATGAACCTGAAAAACATGCTAAGTGAAAGAAGCCAGATACAAAAGACCACATGCCATATGATCCCATTTATGTGAAATGTCCAGAACAGGCAAATTCAGAGACAGAAAGTAGATTAGTAGTTGCCAGGGAATAGGAAGTGACTGCTGTTGGGGATGGAACTTCGTTTTGGGGTGATGGACATGTTTCGGAACTAGATAGAGGCACTGGTGGCACGACATTGCGAACGTACTCAATGCCACTGAACCGTTCACTTGCAAATGGTTAATTTCATGTTATGTGAATTTCACCTCGTTAAAAAAAAAAGCGGAAGACCTTCTCTTACTCCCTCATCCTCTACCAATTTAAAACCCTAGCCCCCGCCCCCCTTCTGGACATGGGTGGTAGTGATGGTTGCATAACAATGTGACTGTACTTAATTCCACTGAACTGTACACTTAAAAAAGGCTGAGAAAAAAAGCTGGTAAATTTTATGTGTATTTTACCATCGTTTAAAAAAAAAAAGACCAGCCTCCCATCCCAGTTCCCATCTTCAAATGTTCCTTTCCCTCTCCTCTCACTTAGCCAAATTTGAAATGAATTTGTGTTTCCAGGTGTGATTCATTGTGAAGCAACATCAGTCACCCCCTCAGAATGTGGGCTCCACAAGGCTTTCTGTGTCTCTGGCACCAGACCAAATGATCTTTTCATATGCTCAGAGAGGTTTAGCTATTTGCCTAAGGTCACACAGCAATAAAAACAGCTTCTAATCATTAAGCATTTTCTTTCCCAAGTGCCTAACTCATTGAATTCTCAGAACCAGCCTTGAGAGGCAGGTTCCATTATTATCACTACTTGATAGAGGAAGAAACAGAGGCTCAGAGAGGGAAAGTGACTGGTCCAGGGTAACACAGCAAGGACATGAGGGAACCTGGAAGTGAAGGGCTTGAGAGTGGGGCAGGGCTGGGGGGTGCGGGTGGGCAGGACTAATGGGTCCTCTCAACCTGAGAAGTCTAGAACCTGAGTGGTCACGCTTCCAAAGCCTCTGTTTCCCCAAATCACTCCATTGTACTCACTACTTCTGGCTCTGGAGGTACAGCGTGGAAGGGGCTCCCAGGTCCCCAAGAGGCTCCCATGAGCAGTTCAAGTCGCCCAAGGGTCCAAATCCATAGCACTGCAATGGCCCAGGGCTGCCTGGAGAGGGAGGAGGGAGGGTCCGAGGGAAGGGGGTCAATTCCCCAAGCCGCCCTCACACCCCAGAACTTGAACTCCCCCCACCCCTTACGGAAGTGATCAGCAGGAAGGGGGCGTTGGGCACCGCTCCCCAGGCTTCGGGCATAACTCCTCCCCTCCCTCTACCAGCTACATCCTGTTACCACCCGAAGAGCCCTTTCCCCTACCACCCCCCAACCCCGGACTCCGGCTCCCACCTCGCTGCCGCCCATTCCCCAACTCCTCTCATCGCCCGGTCCCTGTCCCGGGGGGGAGCAGAGTGGCATCCGGACCTTTGTCATTCATTCCACAAACTTGCGGTTCACCCTGGAGGATGTGCGTTTCCGCGGAGCGCGGCGGCAGAGCGCCGACACGAGTTCGCTCCGTAACTCACCCTGGGGCCGAGTCCTGCAGAATAGCAGCATCAACAGAGGCAGCAAAACCAGCTTCGGCCGCCGCCGCGGCGGGAAGGGAGCGGCCCGGGGTCCCCGCATGGCGTCCCCGCGCCCCCAGTCCGGCCCGGCCCTGCCCGGCCCAGCGCTGCAGCGCCGCCCGATTATCTCTCGGGGTCCAGCGCCCGAACAGCAAAGGGAAGCGGAGCCGCCCCTCCCAGCCGCCTCCGCACCTTGCGCTTCGGCTTCCCGCCCCTTCGCTGCACCGGAAAGTCCCTCGCGGGGCTGAGGAGGGGTAGTAGGGGGTGGGCGGCGCTGAGGCGTGGCCGAGCTCCGCAGACACCTGCCCCTCCTCTCCCCCAACAGGCTGCCGAGTCCTTTGGAACTTTTTATCTTTGGGGTTGGAGAAGGTTCTGATCCGCTCTCCCCACTGAGCTTCCCACCCCAGGATATGAAGGGAACCCAGGGGCCCCTCCACCAACCCTGGGGTCCGCAGCTTTAGAACCCCCAGCAGGCGAGGTCGGAGGAAGAGGGGCTGGCAGACAGGGGGACGGGAGCGGGCAAAGGCTGGAATGGGGTGGTGGTATAATTGGGGCTGGCAAGGGGACAGCGGCCACAGTTGGGACAGGAGAGAGTCACAGTTTGGGTAAGGGTCTCGGTGTGGCCAGTTTGGGTAGAGTAGGGGCATCCTTTGCGGCGGGAGACAGTATAGGACAGGAAAGGCGTGATATGGGCTGCGGAGAGGTCAGGGTCCCCATTTGGCCAGGTAGGGGCACAGCTTGCTCAGGGTCAGGATAGGCAGGCTGCTCAAAGGTCAGGATTGGGTCGGGGGGGGACTCTGTCCAAGTCCGCAGTGCCTGACCTCTGAGACTCGCTGATGAATGAATGCATGAGGGGCCAGAAACAGGTGCCCAGCTGGATACCGGTTAGGTGGATGGCAGGGCTGGGGCGTTCACCCTGGTGCTGCCTGGCTGCCCAGTTGCCCTTCCAGCAGGGGCTGCTGATTTGACTCTTGCCACACCCGCATTTGCAGCAGTTGCTGGAGAGGCCAGCCAGGACATTGCGGCTGCCCCGCAGAGCCCCTGGGGTGCCCTGCCAACCCGGTCAGCCTCTATAGAAGGCCTGGAGGGACTTGGTCAGGGCCAGCCACTCGCTGGAGGCCACTGCCTCATCCAGCTCGCTGTCTGCATTGGAATCTGCGTCTGGGAAGGCATCCCTTGCAAAAGATGAAAAGAGTTAGTGCTTGGGACTCTGTCAAACCCAGAGTCCAGGCTCCTGGCTGGTCCAGCTACTTCTCTGTTCTTGTGACTCAGCCTCCTGAGTAAAGATTTTGATTCCATTCAGACCTGGGTTCCCGCTTTGATGGGCAGCTTACTCAACCTCATTGAGCTTGACTTTCCTCTTCTGTCGTATCTTTTCCCCTACTATTTATTTACTGAGGACCTGATGGTTAAGAACATGTGTTTGGGAGCTGAACTGACTGAGCACCAATCCCATTATCATCTCTCAGCTTCCGTTTCCTTGTCGGCAAAACGGGGATAATAACTCCTACCTTCCAGGGTTTTATACAGAGTAGATGATTTAATTAATACCCATTAAAAAAAAAAAAACTTAGAATAGTGTCTGGCACATGGTAGGCACTCAACTTTGTCCTAATCTGTTTTCACTGAATTTTGCTGCTTAACAAACCTGCAAGATACAGGGGCTGTGCCTCCCTTTTGCAGATAAAGAGGATCAGGGGAGGAAAGCAACTTGGTAGGAGGGTCACCCACTAGGTGGCAAATCTAGCCTTGTACTCACCACACCCCTCACACTCCCTTCTCTGAAGGCTTGGAAAACACTTTAGTTTCGGCTTCTGAAAGGCACTTCCCAGTGTTGTGCAAAGAGCAGCCTTGCCTAATGCAGGGCACAGGGCTCCCAAGTAGCAGCAGACTTTTAGCTGGTGTGGATGGCTTGCTGCCCCTCCCCCATCCAGCTCCCCCAGCCTTGACACAGCTTTGAGGGCCTGGCCCATCTCCCCAGCTGCATGTGGTGGAGGAGGGACTCTCCTGCCCCAGCCCCTCATCTCACCTCTGTCCCTGGCTCCTTGGACCCATCTTGTGTCCTGTCAATGCCCCTAACACACACACAGCACCTCCCCAGCCTCACCCATAGCTTCACAGGCCAGGATGTCTGACCTCTCCACCAGGAGCCCCCACAGGTGCAGATGACTGCTCGGATGAATTCACGGCCGCAAAGCTTCACTCCGTAGGGTGCTGCCTGGGCCTCGGTCCACAGCTCCCCAGCCAGCACCCCCATGGCCAGCAGCAGCAGCAGAGGACGTTTGGCCATGCTGGACAGGACTGCCTGAGATGTGAGAGGTGGCACAGCAAGGCAGCTTCCTGTGGTTGGTGCCTCCACCGCCTCCTGGCCCCCCATTTATACATCTTAGCTCCCCCCTCTTGTCATGCCCGTCATGGGGGAGCGAAGTGACCTCCTTTATCTCCACTAGCAGAGAGGAGGCAGGCACGTGGCCCCCTCCACCCCTCCAGCACTGACCTTTCCCGTTTCCTAGACCAAGCGATAACCTTTCACCAGGGATGGGGTGACGTGGTCCAGCTCACTGTCATCTTCAACAGAGAGAGGTGAGAAGGCCTCCACTTAGCAGAGACCAGGAACCCAGACCCCCACCAGACCGGGAGAGAGGGCACAGCCAGCCCCCCATCACCACCATACTGCTAGGGTCCCAGGCCTTCTCCATAACAACAAGAATAATGAGTGCTTACACAGTATGCACTGTGGGGCCAGGCACTGCTCTAAATATGTATATTTGTTTAATTGATTTAATCCTCCCAACAGCCTATGATAATAGTTCTCATTTGAGCAAGCCTCAGAATCTCCTGGAGGGCTTGTTAAAACACACATCACTGGGCCCTATGTGCAGAGTGTCTGAAAATCTGCATTGGCAAAAAATTTCCAGGCCATGCTAATGCTGCTGGTCCAGAAACCACACTTTTTTTTTTTTTTTAACTTTTTATGTTATATTGGAGTATAGCCAATTCATAATGTTGTGATATTTTCAGGTGCACAGCAAAGGGCCTCAGCTATACATACACATGTATCCATTCTCCCCCAAACTCCCCTCCCATCCAGGCTGCCACATAACATTGAGCAGAGTTCCCTGTGCTCTACAGTAGGTCCTTGTTCAGAAACCACACCTTTAAGAGCCACTGGACTATGAGACTAGGACTAAGACTGTCTCCAGGTTACAGGTGAGGATACAGAAGAGTGACCTAAGGTGCCCAAGATCAGCTAGTAAGTGGAGGTGGGAGTTGGGGTTCAAACAGAGCCTCTGGTTCCAGAGCTCATGCTCTCCAAGGGAAAAAATTTTTTTTTTGATTTTTATTGGAGTATAGTTGATTTACAATGTTGTGTTAGTTTCAGGTGCACAGCAAAGTGAATCAGTTATACATACACATATATCCACTGTTTTTTAAGATTCTTTTCCCATATAGGCCATTACAGAGTATTGAGTAGAGTTCCCTGTTCTATACAGTAGGTTCTTATTAGTTATCTATTTTATTTGTAGTAGTGTGTGTATGTCAGTCCCAATCTCCAAATGTATCCCTCCCCCTAGGGAAAATTTTTAAGGATTAAAAAAAATGTTGGGACTACCCTGGTGGTGCAGTGGTTAGGAATCTGCCTGCCAATGCAGGGGACACGGGTTCGAGGCCTGGTCCGGGAAGATTCCACATGCCACAGAGCAACTAAGCTCATGCACCACAACTACTGAGCCCGCGCGCCTAGAGCCCATGCTCCCCAACAAGAGAAGCCACTGCAATAAGCCCGCGAACCGCAACGAAGAGTAGCCCCCGCTCGCCGCAACTAGAGAAAGCCTGCGTGCAGCAACAGACCCAATGCAGCCAAAAATAAATAAGTAAATTTATTTTTTAAAAAATTGTTATGGGAACAGAGTTTCAGTTTCGCAGATGAAAAGGGTTGTAGAGATGGATGGTAGTGATGGTTGCACGACCATGTGAATGTACTTTATGTCGTTGAACTGGACACTTAAAATGGTTAAGATGGTACATTTCATGTTATGTGTATGTTACCATAATTTTAAATATAATTTTTAAACGTTTAACTAATATCATATACAGAGAGGAACTGTCGTGTGCTGGGCAATGTTTAACAGTGGGCTTTCCGGATACAAATGAACTTATTTACAAAACAGAAATAGACCCACAGACAGAAGACAAACTTATCATTACCAAAGGGGAAAGGGGTGGGGGAGGGATAAATTAGGAGGTTGGGATTAACATATACACACTACTATATATAAAATAGATAACCAACAAGGACCTACTGTATAGCACAGGGAACTATACTCAATATTTTGTAATAACCTATAAGGGAAAAAATCTGAAAAAGAATATATATATATGTATATATATATATATATACACACACATATATATATGTGTGTATAACTGAATCACTGTTCTATACATCTGAAACTAACACATTGTAAATTAACTACGCTTCAATTTTTTAAATAATTTTTTTAAAATATTTATTTATTTATTTATTTGACCGCACCAGGCCTTAGTTGCAGCACGCGGGATCTTTAGTTGTGGCATGCGGGATCTAGTTCTCTGACCAGGATTGAACCCGGGTCCCTTGCATTGGGAGCACGGAGCCTTAGCCACTGGACCACCAGGGAAGTCCCTATACTTCAATTTTTTAAAAAATAAATTATTTTATTTTATTTATTTTTGGTTGCGTTGGGTCTTCATTACTGCATGCGGGTTTTCTCTAGTTGCTGCGAGCGGGGGCTACTCTTCGTTGCGGTGCGCGGGCCTTTCATTGCGGTGACTTCTCTTGCTGCAGAGCACGGGGGCTCTAGGTGTGCAGGCTTCAGTAGTTGCGGCTCGTGGGCTCTAGAGCACGGGCTCAGTAGCTGCGGCACACGGGATTAGTTGCTCCGCGGCATGTGGGATCTTCCCAGACCAGGGATGTCCCCTGCATTGGCAGGCAGATTCTTAACCACTGCGCCACCAGGGAAGTCCCCTATACTTCACTTTTTAAAAATATTAAAAAAAATAACAAAACAAAACAAGTAAACCCCAATGGGCTCTCCGGGAAAAAAAAAAAAAAAAAAGGCCCTGATTTATACCAGTTATAGGTTTCTGGCCAATTTCAAGCTACCAGCGTGATATCAGTGTGATGTTGCCAAATTCCTGAAAAGGTAACAATCAGTTTTCACAAGTCAGTATAAGCCGGCTCCAGGACACCACCAAAATGTGAAAAACATTGCAATTTGCTCAATTTAAAAAATAATGATTTTTTTAAACACTCATGTCATCATTACCCAGATCAAGAAGAAGGACAGTGCCAGCACCACAGATGTCAAGCCCCCCCGCCCCGCATCCCCAGTCACAATTTCTCCCCTACAGAGGTAGCCACCATCCTGACTTCAGCCATCACCACTTCTTTGCTTTTTATTCGTTTTTTTTTTTTTTTTTTTTTTTTTGTCACCATGCCACATGGTTTATGCGATCTTAGTTCCCCAAGCAGGGATTGAACCCAGACCCTCTGCAGTGAGGGCTCGGAGTCCTAACCACTGGACCGCCAGAGAATTCCCTGCTTTTAATTAGTTTTAACACCAACCTGGGCATCTCTGAAACAGATAACTGAATCTCTGAAACATAACTGAGTCTATATATTTTTTTTTCCTTTTTTTTTTTCATTCTAACAAGTTGAACTTTTTATCAAAGTTCATACAGATCTGGGCACATACAGAAAAGTGCCCAGATCATCAGTGGACACCTGGAAGAATTTTCACAAACTGAACACACTTCTGCATCCACCCCTCGGGTCCAGAAACAGAACATTCCCAGCCTCCATCCAGAGCAGGGAAATTAAACTCCACCATCTGGGAGGAGGAGTATGGAAGAATTTGTGGACATATGTTAAAACTATACTAACTAATAAATGCTTTGAGTGAGATGCTTTGAGGCTATGCAAAGATCCTGTTTCCCGTTCCACCCACTGATATTAGCATTCATTGGTGGATCGTGTGCATATGCTATTATTTATTATTTGGAATTCTTCTGTAAGGAAGAGTTGTTTCATCTCCATTTATTTACTTGTGCAATTATTTGTTTATACCAATATGGACCCATGAATAGTTATTTTTATTCTTTGGGTTAAAATTCAATACTATTATTATTTATTTCACCACCCAAATTGTTCCAGCTTTGGCCATTGGGAGCTCTTTCAATTGGTCTCTGCTCTAAGCATTTTCTTTCAGGCACTGCTCTTTTGACATGACTATCTCTCTCTGTCTCTGTCTCTCTGTCTCTCTGTCTGTCTGTCTCTCTGTCTCTGTCTCTCTCTCTCTCTCTCTCTCTATATATATATATATATATTTTTTAAGTACTTCCTTACTGTCTGGCACCACAAGATGTTCCAGGCTCATGTTGCATTTCCCCTGCCCCAGTCCTAGTATCAGACATTTTCCCAAGGAGCCTGTGTTCCCTTTACTGGAGAGTGGCATTGAGAAGCCAAGACCTGGATGCTGAGTCTGCTCATTGCTACTGAGGGTGGGAGTTGATGTTGTTGCTTCTGGGCCTTCTCAGCTGACAGCATCACTTTAAAAAAAATATATTGAGGTAAAATTCATATGAAATAAAATTGACCTTTTTTTTTTTTTTTTTTGTGGTACGCGGGCCTCTCACTGTTGTGGCCTCTCCCGTTGCGGAGCACAGGCTCCGGATGCGCAGGCTCAGCGGCCATGGCTCACGGGCCCAGCCGCTCCGCGGCCTGTGGGATCTTCCCGGACCGGGGCACGAACCCGTGTCCCCTGCATCGGCAGGCGGACTCTCAACCACTGCGCCACCAGGGAAGCCCAAAATTGACCATTTTAATGTTACATGCACATGCATGTTCATAGTAGCACTAGTCACAATAGCCAAAAAGTGGAAACAACCCTGATGCCCATCAACAGATGACTGGATAAACAAAATATGGTCCATCCATACAATGGAATATCACTCAGCCTAGAAAGGAACGAAGCAATGACACATGCTACAATGTGGATGAACCTTGAAAGCATTATGCTGAGTGAAAGAAGCCAGACACCAAAGGTCACATAGTGGATAATTCCATTTATAGGAGATGTCTGGAATAGGCACACGCATAGAGACAGAAAGCAGACTAGTGGTTGCCAAGGGTTGGGAGGAGGGAGGAATCAGGAGTAATTCCTACCGGTATGTCTCTGGGGTGACGAAAACATTTTGGATCTAGACAGAGGTGGTGGTTGCACATTATGAATATACTAAATACCGCTGAATTGTTCACTTTACCACGGTTAATTTTATATGTCAATTTCACCTCAATTTATTTATTTATTTTTTTTGTTTTTTGTTTTTTGCCACACCGTGCAGCTTGTGTAGCTTCCCCAGTGAGGGATCGGAACTGTACCCCCTGCAGTGGAAGTGCAGTCCTATTTAATTATTTATATTATATATTTTAAAATTTCACCTCAATTTACAAAAAACAACAATAAGGGCTCTGGTGATGGGCAGAGCGGGGTTCGAATCCCATGTCTGCCTAGTTCCTGCTGTGTGACCTTCGGCAAGTCACTTAAGCTCTCTGTGCCTTGGTTTCCTCACCTGTAAAACAAGGAGGATTCAATGAGTGCGTCAAATTCTTAAAACAGTCTGTGGCATGCAGTAAGTGCTGTTTAATTAAATGTTTTTTTTTTAATTTTTTAATTTTTATTTTTATTTTGGCTGTGTTGGGTCTTTGTTGATGCACGAGGGCTTTCTCTAGTTGTGGCGATCGGGGGCTACTCTTCATTGTGGTGTGTGGCCTTCTCATTGTGGTGGCTTCTCTTGTTGTGAAGTGTGGTCTCTAGGCGTGCGGGCTTCAGTAGTTGCGGCACATGGGCTCAGTAGTTGTGGCACGCGGGCTCTAGAGCCCAGGCTCAGTAGTTGTGGTGCATGGGCTTAGCTGCTCCTCAGCATGTGGAATCTTCCCAGACCAGGGCTCGAATCCGTGTCCCCTGCATTGGCAGGCGGATTCTTATCCACCGTGCCACCAGGGAAGCCCCTTAAATGTTATGTCTACTTGACACATCCCTTTTGGATTTGAACTTTATTCCTTTGTCCTTTTCTTCATGACAGACTCCTGGCCTTGGTTGCCCCCAAGGCCAAGGACAACGCTCCAGAAGACAGGAGTCGTATCTGACTGTACTGCTTCAAAAGGGTTGATGAATAATATGTTCCCCTCCTCTGCCTCTTCTCCTGGCCGCTCTCTACGGATGTACCCTTCTGCCCTTTTCTCCATATCCCCAATCCTGGCCCAGGGGCTGCTGATGAACAAACACGTCAGGAAATATTTGTTGCCTGACTGTTTGACTTTAACTGACTGTCCCAGAACCAGAAGCTTCTTTTGTGCCTCACACAGAATCAGAATTTTGAGCCCATCACAGCTGAGTGCAAATCCCACTTCCTGTGAGCAAGGCGCTGCACCTCTATGAGTTCATTGGGAAGATGTAGATAATAAGCGTATCTACTTTATGGGGTTGTTTGAGGACTTGGGTGAAATTATGCAAAGCGCTTAGCACTGGGCATAACACCCAAGTGCAGAGGGTTGAATGGTGATCACCTCCTGGTGATATATCGCAGGACCTGTGAATGTGATCTTATTTGGAAAAAAGGATCTTTGTGGATATAATTAAGGACTCTGAAATGAGATCATCCTGGATTATCTGGGTGGGCCCTAAATCCGATGACAAGTGTTAATAGACAGAGACAGAAGAGAAAAGGCCAAGTGAAGATAGAAGCAGAGATTGGAGTGATGTAGCCAAAGAGGCCAAGTCATGCCAGGAGCCACCAAAAGCTGCAAGAGAATGAAAGATCCTCCCCTAGAGCCTTGGGCACGAGCCACGGCTCTGCTGACACTTTGATTTCAGACTTCTGGCCTGCAAAACTGTGAGCGAATAAATTTCCACTGCTGTAAGCCACCCAATTGTGGTGAACTGTTACAGCAGCCATAGGAAACTCATATATAAGAATTGGGAAATGTTATCTGCTGCCAATATCATTATTGTTACTGTCATCACCACCACCACCATTATCATGGGCAGCATAAAAATGCACTTAAGGGACTTCCCTCGTGGCACAGTGGTTAAGAATCTGCCTGCCAGGGCTTTCCTGGTGGCGCAGTGGTTGAGAGTCCGCCTGCCGATGCAGGGGACACGGATTCGTGCCCCGGTCCGGGAAGATCCCACATGCCGCGGAGCGGCTGGGCCCGTGAGCCGTGGCCGCTGAGGCTGCGCGTCCGGAGCCTGTGCTCCATCCGCAACGGGAGAGGCCACAACAGTGAGAGGCCCGTGTACCACAAAAAAAAAAAAAAAAAAAAAAAGGAATCTTCTTGCCAATGCAGGGGACACGGGTTTCAGCCCTGGTCCGGGAAGATCCCACATGCCGCAGAGCAACGAAGCTCATGTGCCACAACTACTGAGCCTGCAGTCCAGAGCGTGATCCACAACTAGTGAGCCCACGTGCCGCAACTACTGAAGCCCGTGCGCCTAGAGCCTGTGCTCCGCAACAAGAGAAGCCACCGCAATGAGAAGCCCGCGCACCACAATGAAGAGTAGCCCCCGCTCGCCGCAACTAGAGAAAGCCCGTGTGCAGCAACTAAGACCCAACACAGCCAAAAATAAATAAATAAATAAATAAATTTATATTAAAAAAAACACCCACAACCCAGGTCTTTAAAAAAAAAAGCACTCAAATCTTACCAATCAATCCTAAATAAAGCCATTCTCCTAATCTGTTAACTAATTTTATTTATTTTTATTTTTTTATTTATTTAATTTTTGGCTGTACCAGGTCTTAGTTGCAGCACGCGGGATCTTTTAGTTGCGGCATGCGGGCTCATAGTTGCAACATGCGGACTTCTTAGTTGTGGTGTGTGAACTCTTAGCTGCGGCATGCATGTGGGATCTAGTTCCCCGACCAGGGATCAAACCTGGGCCCGCGGCTTTGGGAGTGTGGAGTCTTACCCACTGGACTACCAGGAAAGTCCAGTTAATTTTATTTTTGAACAGTTAATACATTCATGGGCTTCAAAAAAATGAAAAGTATAAGGTTTATGCTGCAGTGTCTCCCTCCCAAGTCTTAGTTCCCCTCTCTTCACCCACAGGTAACCCACTGCTCTTGATTTCCTGAGTATCTTTCTGGAATTTCTGTGCACATATGAAAAGAAATATGAATACAAGTCCTTATCCCTCCACCCCCTCCAACACACACACACACACACCTGCTTTTACATTAAAGGTAGCATTAAAATGTTGGGTTTTTTATTGTGGTAAAATATATATAACATAAAATATACCATTTTTAAGTATAAAGTTCAGTGGCATTAAGTACATTCACATTGTCATGCAATTATCACCATCATCCATCTCCAGAAATTTTTCATCTTCCCAAACTGAATCTCTGTACCCAGTTCAACAGGTACTCCCCATTCCTCCCTCTCCCAGCTCCTGGTAACCACCATTCCACATTTTGTCTCTATGAATTTGCTTTTTCAAGGTACATTGCAAATTGGAACGACACAGGACTTTCCCTTTTGTGTCTAGATTGTTGCATTTAGCGTAATCATTCAAGGTTCATCCATGTGGTAGAATGTGTCAGAATTTCAGTTCAAGGTAACATGTTTTACATATCCTTCTGCACCTTCCTCCTCCACACACCCCCCCCCCAACTTAACAACAAATGCTGGAGTGCTCCCCTTTCCAAAGCTCTCTTTATGCACCCTTGTCATTTTCTACAGCCGGATGGTATTTTGCCATGTAGATACCCCATAGTTAATTTCACTGCCAGAGACAGACAGTTTTTCATTCGTTTGTTCTTAGGTTAACACTGCAGTGAAGAACCTTGCACAAATGTCATTTCACACGTATGCAAGTGTATCTGTATATAAATTCTGCAATGTGAGATTTCTGGCTCGAAGATTATGTGCATTTGTAATTTTTACAGATATTACCAGATTTCCTTCCTTGAGGGTTAGATTAATTCACACTCCCTCCAGCAATGGATAAGAGTCCTGTTTCCCTTCAGCTTCACCAATAGAATATTATCAAACTTTGGATTTTTGCCAAAAGAACAAGTGAAAAGTGGTATCTCAGAGTAGAGAAAATTTGCATTTGCCTAACCACAAGCAAGGCAGAACATGTTTCCATATTTCCATGTGTTTAAGAGCTATTTATAGTTTTCTTTTTCCTCTCTGGTCACCTTCCTTGTCCATAATTCTTTCAGGTTGTTGATCTTTTCCTTCCTGATTTCTAGGAGTTTTTTTTTTTTTAATTTTTTTCTTTTTTAAAAAAATTAGTTAATTATTTTTGGCTGCGTTGGGTCTTGGTTGCTACGAGCCGGCTTTCTCTAGTTGCCACGAGCAGGGTATACTCTTTGTTGCAGTACGTGGGCTTCTCACTGAGGTGTCTTCTCTTTGTTGCAGAGCACGGTCTCTAGGCGCACAGGCTTCAGTAGTTGTGGCATGTGGGCTCAGTAGTTGTGGTGCACGGGCTTAGTTGCTCCACGGCATGTGGGATCTTCCTGGACCAGGGCTGAAACCCGTGTCCCCTGCATTGGCAGGCGGATTCTTAACCACTGGGCCACCAGGGAAGTCCCTTCTTTTGTTTTGTTTTGTTTTGTTTTGTTGGCCACTCCATGCAGCTTGCAGGATCTCAGTTCCCTGACCAGGGATTGAACCCGGTCCACGGCAGTGAAAGCCCAGAATCCTAACCACTAGGCCACCAGAACTCCCCTAGCAGTTCTTATATGTTAAGGAAGCTTACCATATGGTTATGAAATGTGTAGTAAATATTTTTTCCCGATTTGTCATTTCTCTAAACTCTTAAGATTACTGACCACTAACATTTATTGAGGATTTGCTACATGTCTGGCTTTGTCCTAGGTTCTTTAAACACACCATCTCTGTTCAACCTTATTGACACCATTTTTCATCTCTAAATACTACAACACACATTTTCCTACATAATATAATGCCATTTTCACACCTAACAAAATATACAGTCATTCTTCAGTATCATCTTACACCAAAGCGAATGTTAACATTTCCCCAAGTCTCTGAAATATCTGTTCAGAGTTGGTTTAGAGCAGTGCTGGCCAATAGCACTTTCTCTGATGATGAGAATGTGTTTTCCCATATAGTAGTCACTAGCTACATGTGGCTGTTGAGCGCTTAAAATGTTTCCTGTGAGACTGAGGAACTGAATTCTTCATTGTATTTTATTTTACTTTCTTTAAGTTTTAATAGCCGCATGGAAAATTATAGGCCAATATCCCTGATGAAGCTAGATGCAAAAACTCTCAACAAAATATTAGCAAATCAGGGACTTCCTGGCAGTCCAGTGGTTAAGACTCTGAGCTTCCACTGCAGGGACTAGGGTCCGACCCCTGGTCAGGGAACCAAGATCCTGCATGCCCTGTGGCTCGGCCAAAAAAAAAAAAAAAAATTAGCAAATCAAATTCAACAATACATTGAAGGGATCATACACCATGATCAAGTGGGATTTATTCTAGGGATGCAAAGAGGTTCAACACCTGTAAATTAATCAGCGTGATAAACCACATTAACAAAATGAAGGATAAAAATCATGTGATCATCTCAATAGAGGCAGAAAAAATACCTGACAAAATTCAATATCCTTTCCTGATAAAAACTCTCAGCAAACTGCTATTCAGAGGAAATGTACTTAATGTAACAAAGGCCATATACGACAAGCCCACAACTAACATCATACTCAACACTGAAAGTGTTTCCTCTAAAATTAGGAACAAGACAAGGGTGCCCACTCACTACTTCTATTCAACATAGCACTGGAAGTCCTAGCCAGAGCAGTTAGGCAAGAAAAAGAAATAAAAGGCATCCCCTCCCGTAAAAATAGCCACACAGGACTAGCAATTACCATATAAGACAGTGCAGATATAGAATATGACTTCCTCACCCAAATACATCTCACCTGTACTCACTCTATTATTCCCCTCCCACTTGGCCCTCAGCCTTTTGCAGTGTGATATCTGCCCCCCGGCAAATTGCCACTGAACCCAGGTCTCACCCCAGCCCCGCTTCTCCCCAGATTCTATCATATCTTCATTGGTTCATGCAAAGCCCTCACCAGTTTAATTTCTGTCCCCTCCATCCCAGATCCCCAGTTCCTTGCCCTTCCCAAACCTTTGCCAGCATCCCTAAAGCATTTGCTACCTGTTCTTAAGCTGGTAGATATTCTTAAATAATAGGATGTATCATTTTGTGTGTTTATACTTTTACTTTATATGCTTATACAAGTATGCTGTAATTTGCAAAATGACATTGTGTACTAGGTCTCCATCTGTATCCTTTTCAGTGATACATTGTGGGATTTTTTTGTTTATTTTGTTTTTCTTTTTTTTTTCTTTTTTTTAACCAGATTGAAAGCATTTATTAACTTCTTTCCTTCAGCCTCCTCTCAACAAAAAGTTGTCTTTCCAGAGTTGGGGGGATGGGGAATAGGTTGACACAGGTTCATGTAGATATGCATACACCCCAAGCATTTTCTCTAAAAGCCTAATTATTTAGGGCATTGTCTCTCAGATCTTTGTTATTTTTAAATCTCAGTCCATTCTTTTCTTTTACAAATCTTCTTTTCAGTGCCTCCAGAAATCTTCCACGCGTGAAGATTGTCTTCATGCATCAGATTCATGGATATATCTGCACAGTGTTTATATATCAAACATAAATAAATAAATAAATATATATATATATATATTTCTTTTACCCTACTGTGTACATAGTTTGAAAAGTTAGAAGAACCACCCTGGGATTCCCTGGTGGCGCAGTGGTTAAGAATCCGCCTGCCAATGCAAGGCACGTGGGTTCAAGTCCTGGTCCGGGAAGATCCCACATGCCTCGGAGCAACTAAGCCCGTGCGCCACAACTACTAAGCCTGCGCTCTAGAGCCCGCGAGCCACAACTACTGAGCCCACGTGCCACAACTACTGAAGCCCGCGCGCCTAGAGCCCACGCTCTGCAACAAGAGAAGCCACCGCAATGAGAAGCCCGCTCACCGCAATGAAGAGTAGCCCCCGCTCACCACAACTAGAGAAAGCCCGCACATAGCAACAAAGACCCAACACAGCCAAAAATAAATAAATTTTAAAAATTAAAAAAAAAAAAGAACAAGCCTGCTAATCATTCACTACACCTCATGTTTAATCAGCAGAAATGCACAGGCTTTTAAGATGAATTTCCAGCATAACAGAAGGACATCTTGTTTGCATTTCAATGCACCAAGTGTCAGATTCTTATTTCATTACTCACTGGCACATTAATGGATGGCTCTTAATTTCTTTTTTTCTCTCTTTTAGCAAAACTCCATGAAGACCTCTCACTCTTGGGTCAGGAGCAAGGTTGCCTTATTTTAAAATGCTATAGTGTCTGAGTTTCACCGCATCAGCATCACATTTTTTAAGAGCTACTTTGTTGCTTTCACTGTTAGATTAGTACTCTATCATTCAGCATTCTTATTTCATCTTTCTAGTCCCTGAGGGAGGGACACCTACATTGCTTCCAACTTCCTGCTTCAATGAGCATTCTTATCTGGTGCAAAACTCAGTGAATATAAAAACTTGGAAGAGAATTACCAAAGTTGTAGTTCTCTCAATTTAACAGGGATCCAATAACTGGCTTAAACAAGAGAGAATGTTTGTCTCTGCTGGCAGACAGCCTGAGGACCCTGGGTCCTTCTGTCAGTTGCTCCACCATCCTCCAGGGCAGTATCTCCAAGGACATTTGGCTGTGTCTGGAGACATCCTCGGTTGTCACACCTGGCAAAGGGAGGGGTTGGGGAGGTTGTGTGCTCCTGGCATGTAGTGAGTGGTGGCCAGGTATGCTGCTCAATACTCTACAGTGCACAAAATATCCCCCTGCGACAAAGAACAATTTGGCCTCAAATGTCGATGATGTCGCCTGCCCTACAATAGTCCCCAATCTTTTATTTTTTTCTTTTTTGGCCGCACTGCGAGGCATGCAGGACCTTAGTTCCCCGACCAGGGATGGAACCTGTGCCCTCTGCAGTGGGAGCGTGGAGTCTTAACCACTGGATCACCAGGGAAGTCCCCCACTCCTTTTTGTCATGACTGACGCGTTGAAGACACCGGGACAGTTGTCCTGTAGCACACTCCACCCTTGGGGTTTGTCAGTTGCTTCCTGATGTCATTTAACTTGTTCCTCTACGCTTCCCATTTCCTGCAAACTGGATGTTAGGTCAAGAGACCTGATCAGAGTCAAGTTTAACATTTTGGCAAGATGTGTCCCAGGGGAAGCTGTGAACTTCCATTGGTATCACATCAGGAGGCCCCGGAGGCCCAAGGGTCCCTCTACTGTGATGCTCAGCTTCACTGCAGCTAACACTGGTGACAGTCTGGCCTCTGTGATGAAGTCTGCATCCCTACACCTAGTGAACCCTGGGCGTATCTTGCTCCCCAACATCTTCTCACCCGCTGTTTGAGAACACCCATCGATGAATACTGCCCAAATCAATTATTCATTGGCTTCTGCAAAATGGTGATTGTTCTAATTCTCTCATTCCTTCCAGTTTTTTTGGCCATGCCACACAGCTTGCGGGATCTTAGTTTCCCAAGCAGGGATGGGGCCAGGGATCAAACCCAGGCCCCCTGCAGTGGAAGCGCGAAGTCCTAACCGCTGGATCGCCAGGGAATTCTCTCCTTCCACATTTTTTAGCTGGCATTCTTAGACTGTTTGGTGACCATGAAAAGTTACTAGTGGGAAGGCAAGATCGTGCTTAATTCCTTACTTTTAATTACCAACATTTTCGGAAAGGAGTTGGTTGAGAGCTACTTCCAATGGGTTAATAAGTGTGTGTGTGTTTTAACTTTCAAATCGAGGTATAACATACATAAAGTGCACACATCTTAAAGGGAGAGCTCAGGGAATTTTTACAGCTATATACCCGTGCAACCACCACCAGATAAAAATATAGAGCATTTCTAATCCCACACTGCCTTCCCTGCCATTAAGTTTTATAATGAGTAATTTTAATTGAAGAAATGATTTCCAGGCTTGATTGTACCCATCTTGGAGGTTCAAGGACTTCAGGAAGGTGGGAAAATGGGTGAGAAGTAAAAATAGGGCTTCTTGGCACTCCCCCACCCAACATGGCTGGCTCTGGCACCCAAACCTGTCTCACAGAAGTAGCTGCAAGGGTCGAGCGACTTGTTTTGCCAGTCAGGGTTTATCTCGGGCACCTCCTGCCTGGAAGTCTCATTAATTCTTGGGGCTCAGCTAGCATTTCCAAGCAGACGGGGACTGCCCCTTCTAGTCTTCCATCGAGGGTCACACCCAGGGGCAGAAAAGCACACTGGAAAGTCCCAGAGAAGGAGACAGGCTGTCTGGGTTCTGCTGCCTTCAGTTACATGATCCTAGAGGAGGTACTTTCCCTTCTGAGCCTTTGTTTGCTTACCTGTCAAGTGGGGGGAATATTCCGCTTTGCTGGGTTCTTGGGAGGATTTCAGCAGAATCATCAGACTACCTTTACATTTCTGACCTCACCTCTTGGCACTTTCCTCTTTGCTAATTCCACCCCTGCCAGATGTTTGTTCCAGTCCCCAGGCCTTTGCTTCTGCAGTTCCCTCCACCTCCGCTTTGTGGGGCTTGCTTGCTTTCTACAACTCAGGCGCAGTTCGAATGAGCCCCTCCTCAGGTTACGTGGGCTACAGCGGTCTCTCTTATCACGCACACTCTAATGTTGCTTTTTTTTTTTTAAGAGTCTTTGTTGTTGTTGTTTTCTAAATTGAAGTATAGTTGATTTACAATGTTGTGTTAGTTTCAGGTGTAGAGCAAAGTTATTCATATATATATATATATATATATATACACTTTCTCAGATCCTTTTCCCTTATAGGTTATTACAAAATATTGAGTATAGTTCCCTGTGCTATATTATCAGTCCTTTCTGATTATTTTCTACATAGTAGCGCCTCACAGCTCTTACGAACCTATCTTGAGTATTAATTTCACTGCTTATTGTGTCTCCTCCTGTAGTAGAATACAGAGTCTAGGGACTTGTCTGCTTTTTTCACTTTTACAGGCAGGGCCTTGCCTGAGGAAAGTGTAATGTTCGTTGAACTAGGAAACATAAACCCAGAGAGGTGGAGCCACTTTCTCATTTGTCACACAGCAAAATCTGAATTAGAACTTCAGGCTCCAAGCCTTTGCTTTCTTTTCCCTCCCTCTTTGGTGGGGATTAGGACACAAAACTTAAGGGTTGTCAAAAAAATTAGTCATCGAGATATTTTTAAAAGTCAAAATTGGGAATTCCCTGGCGGTCCGGTGGTTAGGACTCTGCGCTTTCACTGCGGAGGGCCGGGGTTCAATCCCTGGTCTGGGAACTAAGATCCTGGCCAGCTGTGCCGCTGCCAGGAAAAAAAAAAAAAGTAGAAAGAAGCAAGCTGTGTGTCGCTGCCAGGAAAAAAAAAAAAAAATTAATGTCAACAAAAAGCAAAAGATAAGATTCGACCTTGCACTCGCATGACTCACCCCGCCCTAATCCCAGTTCTGGCAGATCCCGTCTTTATTTAAAATTTTGCTATTCTGTTCACCATGGATTTATTTTTTTCCCATTAATTTTGATATTTAAAAAATATTGCAATACTTCATTAGAATGTTATTCATCTTGATGATTGAGTTTTTCCACCCAAGACGCTCACCCTAGTACAAGCCCCGCTTCTGTCTCTTCTCCTCCCCTAGAGAAACTGAGGCACGGAGGACTCGGGGTGGGAGTGGGGGAAGGATGGGGGAGCTGTGTGGAGTCGGTTGAGCAACCCGAGCTGCCCCGGGAGGGGCTGGACGGTGACCTTTGCTTATCGCCCGCGGAATAAGCAGCTAATTAAGTCTCCCTCGCCTGCGGGAGACTTTTCCCAGGTCGGCCCGCGCCTCCTGCAGGGCCGAGACAGCCGCGGTAGCCCCGGCAGCGGTGACCTTTCCGAGTCCAATGGGGCGGGGAGGCGGGAGAGAGCGGGATGGATTTAGGCGGAAATGGTGGCGGTGGGTATCGCGGCCCTGGGATCGAACCCCGCCCGTCTCGGCTCCCCAAGTTCATCCTACCACCGTTGGGTAATAGGGGAAGGGAAAGAGCGCCCGGTGACGTCATCGAACCCCGAGCCCGGCCTCCGCCGCCAACGTCACAGACAAGCAGCGCAGCGTCACCGCATTCCTCCCGTGACGTCAGCGCGCAAGGCCAAGAACTGGCCCATAGGGGAAGGGAGAAGTCTGAAGGAAGATCTTTACTTTCTCGCACTTCATATTTGGTAAGGCGTTTAAAGTACGCAGAAACGGACTACCACTCCCATCTGGCCTTGCGTGCTGCGCACGCGCACAGCTTCCAGCGAGAGCGCGCGGCAAGCCTTTGGGCTAGATTGACGTCCCTTTAGTCGAACCAAAAGGCAAGTTTTACGGCCGCAAACCAGTCCCGACCTTACAGGCCCCACCCCTTTATTCTTAGCCCGCAGCTTCCTTGAGGGAGTGACGGGCTCCTCTGCCTTTGAAGGCTTAGTTTCCCTTGATGGACATTCACACCGATGAATCAGAGCGTCGGGAAGTCGAGAGGCTGTTGAAAGACGTGCCTTGGAGCCAATAGCTTAGCGGCAGGGCCTGGCGCCATCCAATCACTTTTCCCAGTGCCGCCAATCACCCTGGACCCCGCCCCCAGCGCGTGACGTAAGTAGGGTGGGTAGCAACAGTTGCCCCGGTGAGGGAAACGGAGGCGCCATAGCCACGGTAGTCGTGGCGACCAAGCAACCCGGCAACGCGAGTCAACAACAACAACCGACCGGCCGACCCCCACCCCCACCCCCCCGGCCCGGCCCGGGGACCCCGGCACGTTCTGTCCCCCTCCCAACATCGCCTCCGAGACCTGTGGAAAGCCCTTCCGCGGACAGAAGTAGGGAGAAGCCGAGGTAACCCGTGCGGCCCCAGGGTGGCGGTCCGGGCCGGGGAGGACAGCGAGGCCCGGGCGGCGGGTGTCTCTGTAATCATAATCTTGGGGGAAGGGGCGGGCGGTCAAAATGGCGGCGGCGACTGTCGGGGCCGTGGGGGAGGGGGCTGGGGCCCGGCTGGGGCTACACCACCCGCCCCCGGGCCCCGCAGCCCGGCCCCCGCGAGGGGCGGGCGCTCGCAGGCAGACGGCGAGTGGAGGTAGGCCGGCCAGCCAGGGCGGGGGGCTTTTATATGTCGGGAGGCACAAGGGGGCGGGACTGGGAGGGCTGGGCCAATGGGAACGAGGGAGGGGCGAGGCGGGACCGAAGTGAGTGGGCGGGGCCAGGCCATAAGGTGTGGGCGGGACCGGCCGGTGCCCCGGGAACTGGGTGGGGCAGCTGCCCCCTAGGCATTCCTGCTCGCGTAAGGGATGGAAGCCGCCTGTGCTTTGTCACTTTAGAACCTGCCAGGACTCAAGTGTGTACCACATGTGAGGCCTCAGTTTTCTATCCTGTAAAGTGGGGAGAATCACTGCCATCGCCTTTTTTTTGTATTTCAGGGACTCCTAATTCCTTTCAGGAATTTCTCTAGGGCTCATTCTTGAACTTTTTACTCCTATCTACTTTTTCTGAATGTTTTTTATAGATTAACTGTTAGTCTTGATTTCAATGCTGTTCGCTCCTAAATCTGCCTTCTCTCTGAGAAGAGATGAAGGTAGACAATTTCATGAAGCTGTGGGATAGGGGTATGGCTTTAGTCTGGACGATTTGGTTCGCAGAAAGCGAAGCCCATGGCAGAGAGGAGTGATCTTGGGTGACTGAGTTAGAAGAACAGAAACTTGATTGCTTCTATGTGAGCAGCTCTAAGATCTAAGATCTCGTCTTGTCCCTGGGCAGGGGGCTTGTTCCTGGAGATGGGACCATTCCTAGCTGTTCTGCCCATTCTGGTCTTCCTTTGGGGAAGGAAGTAAATGATGGAGTAAAGGGCGCCTGAGGAAGTTTCTGACGCTGCTTCTCTTGGCTAGACACATGTTTTTGTGTCAGTCAAGTTGGTGTCAACTGGGTCACATGTCACTGAGGAGGTACCGGCTTACAGAGCCACGTGGGCAGGGAGCTGGGACACCGAGATCAGAGGGAAGGGGAAGTGTTCCACATTTGTTAGAGGAGAATCTGAGTGACTGCTTTGCCGGGACAAGATCTGCCAGCTTGGGGAAGAATTTTTTTTTTTTTTTTTTAAACAGCAGCTGGGCCAAGTCCACTGTGCTTATTCTCTGTCTTGCTTTGGAGCTTGGCATCAGCAGAACCGAGTGCATGCTGCAGCCGTTTTCTTTTAAAATCAATCAGTAAACTTCAGGGAGAAAGAACGTTTCAGGTTCTCCCAAAGCTTTCCCTCAAGAATTTGAGATAAGGCTTGGGAGTGTCACTTCTCCAGGGATTTTTCCCAGGTCAGGAAATAACCTGATCTGGGAAATATTTCTAAACTCTAGAAATAACCAAGTTGCCAGGTCATCGGTACCTGTTAGAAAGGCGAGCTCTGAGCAGAAAGTGATCTAGTCTTGTTAACTGCCCCACCCCGTTCTTATATCTTATGCATTTGAAAGGCCCAAGCCCAGAGGGGTTCCTGAAGGGAACACTGGCTTTGGTCCCTTGTCCTTGAAACAATCAACTGCTTTCTAGCTGTATGCTCCTGGGCAAGTAACTTAACTTCTCTGGACCTTAGTTTCCTCCCATCTAAACTAGGGACAGTGATCATTGGTAATGATTTTAATCTCATATTACTATGCTGTGGATCCCATAAAAGAATACATGTTGAGCATCAAATACATAGTAATTGCTCAAACTATGTTGGCTGCTACTGTTATTATGATGGTTGTTGCTTCCTGCTCAGCCTTTGGAATTATACCATTCGCATTTATTTTTATCATTTTGAATCGGGTGACAGCCTAGTGGCTTTAAGGCTTGACTCACTTGCTGTGTGGGCCGATGACTGGGCTCCCGGGAAGCTGAGTGCTAGGACTCTAGTTTCTAGTGGGAAAGTGTCACTCTCCTAAGGCCCTTCTCCAGCTTTAGGAGGTAGCCAGAAAGAAAATTTTTCCCTGGGCCCAGGCTCAGACTCAACCTTCCGGGAGGCAGCTGGATGAGCTGGGGCTGTGGGTGTCATGGGAAAGGTGGGGACCTGGGAAGGGTGTCTCTGGAGCTAAGGGTCTCTCCCTCCCCTTCCTGCCACATGCTCCAGCATTTTGGGGCTGAAGACAGGGGATAGGCTAGGCAGGATCCACCCCCCTCCCCATCACCACCTACTAGGGACACGGCCTCCAGATAGCAACCACACAGCGCATAGTCTTCCTGGCCTAAGGGGCCTGTTCTGGACCAGGAGACATCACCTGCCCCTGTAGCACAAGCTTGCTGCTGGCAGGAGGCAGTAACTTTTTCACAAGGTCTTACCAAGTGGGCAGATTTGAACCGGCTTTTGACAGTCACTAGCAGTGTGTTCCCAGCATTGTGGACACTCATTTGACAGTAAAAGTTGAGCCCCAGCTGTGTGCTTGTCAGTGTTTTAGTAGCTGGGGATAGAGTCATGGGCAAGGCAGGTCACATCTCCACCCCTGGGGAAAGCTTACCTTCCTGGTCGTGGAGGGAAGAGGAAAATAAACAGGATACAGGGCCAGGAAAAAAATAAAACAGGAGTATGTACTCCAGAGGGCTTGGAAGGGGGTTACTTGAGACCTGAGAAGGTAGCATATGAACTAGGACATGAGTGATAAGGAGCCAGCAGCTGGAGGCGAGGAGAGCATGCCAGTAGATGGAAGAGCTGGTGCAAAGGTCCTGAGGCAGGAGGAGGCCTGGAGCATTTGGGAAGCCACATTGTGGCTAGAACATTCAGAATGAGAAAGGGGAAAGGGCCAGATCCCACACGGCCCTATGGGTCATGGGGAGGGCTCTGGATTTTATTCTCTGTGATGGGGCGCCTTAGAGCCTTCTCAATAGAGAAGTGACACGATAGGGTTTGTGTTTTCAAAGGATCTTATAGACTATACAGGCAAGAGTAAAGCCAGGAGCCAGTGATGAGAGGGTCCAGGCAAGAGATGATGGTAGCCCAGACTAGCATGGTATTGATAAAGATGGAGGGAAATGCCCAGCCTTAGGATCTATTTTGGAGGAATTATTGACAAGTCTTAAAAACTAAGTGGCTAGGGAATTCCCTGGCAGTCTAGTGGTGAGGACTCCATGCTTTCACTGCTGAGGCCTAGGTTTAACCCCTGGTTGGGGAACTAAGATCCTACAAGCTACATGGTGTAGCCAAAACAAAAAACAAAAAAACTGGATATAGAGGATGAAGGAAACACACATTATTATATTTAATTTCCCCATTCCCCCAAAAGTTCATTTTTGAAGCCAGTCTACAAGTGAGGGAAGTGAGGTTTTCTTTCCATTTCCTTGGGAGGGCCTTGTCCAAGATGTAAACCATTCAGTTAAGTATCTGGCATCTAAAACAGTTGGCAAACTACGGCCTTCACCTGTTTTATATGGCCTGTGAGCTAAGACTGATTTTTACATTTTTAAGACTGATATTTTGTGACATGATTAATATATCATGATATGTGAAAATTATGAAAATTCAAATCTAAGTATCTAGAAATAAACTTTTATTGGCACACAGCCACACTTGCTTGTTTACATATTGTCCATGGCTACTTTAATACTCCAGGGGCAAAGTTGAGTCATTGCAATAGGCTGTCTGCCTTCAAAACCAAAAATGTTGACTGCACAGAAATTTGCCAGCCTCTGACCTAAAGAATTGATTCAAACATTCTCCAAAAACAGGTGTTGGCTTTGAAGATAGGTGCAGCCATTGGTGCTTTTTTTTGGCAGTTTCGTTGCTAAGGAACAGATCTGCTGAGTCATGCTCAGATAGACCGGGAATGCCTCATCCTGTATAAATATTTGTGACTTATTCCTCTCTAGGGAACACCCTACAGAACTCTGCTTAACCTAGTCTTCCACAAATGGCAAAAAAATGGGGGTTCCCTGGTGAAATAGTTATGGGAAATATGTCATTCTGTATCATTCTTCCTGGAGACTAACAATGACAGTGCTGAGAAGGTCTCCCAACAGAGAAGTTGGTTTAACTGTTTTATCCATCTCCTCTTCCTCCCCCTTTTTTTTTTTTTTTTTTTTGTGGTACGCAGGCCTCTTACTGCTGTGGCCTCTCCCGTTGCGGAGCACAAGCTCCGGACGCACAGGCTCAGCGGCCATGGCTCACGGGCGCAGCCGCTCTGCGGCATGTGGGATCTTCCCGGACCGGGGCATGAACCTGTGTCCCCTGCATCGGCAGGCAGGCAGACTCTCAACTACTGTGCCACCAGGGAAGCCCCTCTTCCCCTTTTTGAGCTCAGCCTTTCAGTTGTCTCATCGCCACCTCCCCCTGCTCCTGAGGGGAAGGGAGGAGGCCTGCAGGGTTGGCACCTCGAGGAGGAGAAAGCACCAGCAAGTGTGGAGCTTTTAAAGCCCTTTTGTGGTGGGAGGGGCCCCTAGGGGCCAGCTCTCTTAGGGCTGGGAAGGTCCAAGCCAGGGTTTCTCAGTGCCCCCAGAACCACCTGCCTCTGAATCATCCAGGGGACTAGCTCAAACAGCAAACTCCAGGGTCATCCCAGACTCTGGCAGTGGGGCCTAGGAACCTGCATTTAACTAACTCCCCAGGTGAGGCTGATGAACACCAGAGTCAGAGTCCCCCTTGGCACCTCTTTCCAAGAGCTTGAGGACTGTGTCTCTCTCCCCCTTCCAGCCCCAACTGGCATGGATGTTTGTTGAATGAATAATAATAATAGCAACTTCCATTTCTCAGTGCTTATTGGGTGCTGGGCTGATCACATTGGATCTTTACAACAGCCTTATGAAACAGGTGTTCTTATCATCCCCAGGTGACAGATGGGAAAACTGAGGCCCGGAGGAAAGTCAGTTACACGTTTATGAATTAAGAGACAGGCCAGGGTTCATGTGGAGGTGGGTCTGACACTGGGCAGACAGGTGCTGATCAGCTGCAGTGACTTGAGCACCTGATCTGGGCCAGAGTTTGGACCCAGTAGCATGAGACCGGAGGAGGTGGGCCTCTCTAATGCTGGCAGAAAAGAGTTTGGGAAGTGCAGGGGCTGGGGGAAGATGTCTTCTCTGTGTGCATGGCAGGCAGTAGCCTCTTCCCTCTCCCGGTGGGCAAGCTCCCCCTGCTGCCTGAGTCCCTGGCAGGCCACCCTTCCGTCCTGCCCAGTGGGAAAGCCCAGAACAGCGCCCCTGGACCTGAACCAGGGCCCATTCCCCCTTGGCAAGAGAGACCATGTGCCTCACCCAGCTCCTGGGAGAGGGACCACAACCTTTTAGCAGCCACAAAAGCTGCCTCTGCCTGGTCAGGTGGGCCCCATTCTGAGGTCAGCGGGGGCTGCTGGGCCTGCCCTGTGGCCAGGACCTGTTCCCAGCCCAGCTGCCCCTGGTCCTAGAAGGCCACTTTCCTTGAGGAGCTCACATCTGGTGTCACCACCCATAGCTGCCCTCACTTTTGTGGCAGCAAGCAGCTCAGGAGGCTTTTTGGACTCAAACAGCATCCCTGTGTCTGGCACCCCACTGGGAATGATACTCAGCCAAGGATCCAAGCCCAGATGGCAGGCAATTAGGGAACTGGCATAGGTTGGCCGGGAGATAGCTTTCCCCATGACTTTCCTTTCTGGCAATTAGCCAGCTAGTCAAGTGCTTAGAATGCCCAGGGTTCAGATGCAGTCCTGCCACTTCCCTGCTGTGTGGCCTGGGACAATCTCAACCTCTCTGAGCCTCAGCTCCTCCTCTGGCAGAAGGAACCCAAATTCAGATGTGATGGTTGCAAAGTCTTAAATTAAGTAATGTAGGGGGACTTCCCTGGTGGCGCAGTGGTTAAGAATCTGACTGCCAGTGCAGGGGACACAGGTTCGAGCCCTGGTCCAGGAAGATCCCATATGCCGCGGAGCAACTAAGCCCGTGCGTCACAAGTACTGAGGCCGCGTGCCGCAACTAATGAAGCCAGCGTGCCTAGAGCCCATGCTCCACCACAATGAGAAGCCCGGGCACCGCTCGCCGCAACTAGAGAAAGCCCGTGCGCAGCAACGAAGACCCAATGCAGCCAAAAATAAATAAATTAATTTAAAAAAAAAAGAAAACCACAAGCTTAAAAAAAAAAAAGTCATGTAGGGACTTCCCTGGCGTGGCGGTCCAGTGGTTAAGACTCCACACTTCCACTACAGGGGGCACGGGTTCAACCCCTGGTCAGGGTACTAAGATCCCACGTGCCACGTGGCGCGGCCAAAAAACAAAAATTAAAATTGAGTAATGTAAAGAAAGCGCTCAGCACAGTGCCCAGCCTGCAGGAGCCCTCAGGAGAGCTGTATTATTTGTTTTTGGGTGAGAGCCGGAGCTCTCCCAGCACAGGGGTCCCCCAGGCACTGGGGCCTAGGAAGGAAGAAGGCAGGAATCCTGGGCAGGGATGAGTGGAAGAGGTGCAGACCAGCTCCAGTCCATACTTAGTTGCCCTGCAGTGATGGATTTGTTATATCTTGCCACCAGCCTCAGGATTTAATTAAGTTACTGATGAACTCAAATGTGTCTCTAGGGAGCCAGGAGCTGTCCCTGGTTTCCTCTGCCTGTAGATTAATTCTTGTTTTTCCTTCTTGTTTTTTCCTCCTCTTCTCCCCCGCCCCGCCCCACCTTTCTTCCCAAGCAAGCAAAAAAAAAAAAAAAGAAAAGCCTTATTTATTATCATTTTCCCCACTGTTGGCATGGCAACACAGGCGTACGTTACTGAGCTACAGGCAGCCCCGCAACCATCCCAGCCGCCACAGGCCCCTCCACAAGCCCAGCCCCAGCCACCGCCACCACCAGCCTCAGCAGCACCCCAGCCCCCCCAGCCCCCCGCCACCACCGCCAACCCTCAGCCCCAGTATGTCACCGAGCTGCAGAGTCCGCAGCCTCAGGCACAGCCACCGGGCGGCCAGAAGCAGTACGTGACAGAGCTCCCGGCCACCCCCACGCCCTCACAGCCGGCCGGCACACCCGCCCCGTCCCCAGCGTCCCAGCAGTACATCGTGGTCACCGTCTCCGGTAAGTGGACACGTGCTCAGAGCGAGGGCACTCAGTGAACAACCCCAAAGGGAGTTTTGGGGAGCCTAGCATCCTGGATGTGGGGGCACCCTGGCGCCCTCCCATTGTCACTTATTATGCCTGTTACCAGGAGGGCAGCTTTTAAACTCTCTGGGGTTCCCAGGTGGGATCTGGGGGGCACCTCTGGGGAAGGAGTAGTCAGACCAAGCAGGGAGGCCTCTGTGCCCCCAAACTCCTCCCCACCGGGGCAGCTCTTAGAGCTGTTTCTGTCTCTATCCTCAAGTAAGGTGTCACTTGAAGAAAGGATTGGGCAGTGGAGTTAATTTGCAAACGCCTGCTGGAGATGGAGGGTGAACACACAGCCATCATCCGTAAAGGGATCATAACAGCTTCGAGCGCTCAGGGGCTGCGTGTGAGGTGCTCCCTGTGGCAGTTCAGGGAGGTCCGCTGGGAGGCCTGGAGGGACCACTTCCCCTCCCCTCCCATTTCATTTTTGGCAAGACTCAGGCCAAGCGGGGCTCTTGGCTGGGCGAGTTCGTGAGCATGTGATGTGGCCAAGGGCTCCTGTTTGTCACTGTGGCCGCCCCTTGAGGCTGTGGAGCAAATGACCAGGAAGCTTGGGTCATGGCACCCATGGTTCCTGCCTAGAGCATCTTCCCCATGCCCGCTTATTCTAGAATGGGGATGGGCTGAGCAGAGGGAAGTGGGAGCACAGGGTCACGACAGGCAGTCTCTCCCCTAAGGGAGAATGTGGAGCTCCGAACAGGGCTCGGCGTCATTAGTGGTTTCTGATGTGCTCTGTGTAGAGGGGAGGATGCAGCAAAACCTCATGTTGAGGCTGGCCCTGGTCCTCCCAGAGTGGAAAAGGAAGTGGTGGGGATCCTAAGGGCATCCTGGGAGGCTGCGGAAGGAGCAGGTCAAGACTGCGTTTAGGACCATAGGACAATAAAGGGTCAAAATTTGTGGCAGTTGACATGGCCCCTTAGGACCAGGACAGAAGCAGCTGGGCCCCGGCAGCATCCTGGAGGCTCCTGGCTGTGTCGGGGTCCCCAGGGAGGGCCAGGGGGTGGGGCACGCAGGGGCTCAGGACAGTGACTCTTTAACACACAGACTGGTGTGGAGGGATGGTACGCAAGAGTCAGCTGAGTGCAGAGTGAGGCCAGGCCAAGGACGTGGCCAGGGTCACCGGGCCACAGATCTCCAGGGGGCTCTCGGTGCTGCACAGGGATCCTGCTACATTTCCTAGCCAGCATACCCCTCACTGTCCGAGAAACCCACTCCCGCATCTCTCACCTCTGTCACCTCCCTCTCACTCTGTGCTCTTTTGACCCCTGACCCTGCTGCTGACCTCTCTGGGGACAAGGCATCATCACATGACAAGAAGGACCCCTTCTCCCACCCAGCCAGCCTCCCAGCACCCGGGGTCCATCTGCACCCACCAGCTCTGCTTTCTGGCTTCTGGAAGGGTGAATCGGCCCCCTGCCTGTTCCAGGCTGCCCCCTCCAAGACTTGCTTCTGCCATCCTGGCCTCCTCACTGGGTCCCTCTCTTGCTGATCTTCTCCACCTGCTTGAAAAGATGCAACAGCTCCCATTTTAACCGGGCCTCCCAGGCCCTGCACCCCCTTCAGCTGCTGCCCGATTCTCTTCCCTTTAAGTTCGAATTCCTCAAAGGATTCATGCTCCCTTCCATAGTCTCTTCTCCCTCACCTCAGCCACTTGCACCTTCCCTCGCCATAGTCCTAGTCAGGGTCACCCATGGCCCCTGTCTTGTCGATCCACTGGTCACTCTCTGTTCTTCTCT
This sequence comes from Monodon monoceros, assembly GCF_005190385.1. NCBI lineage: Eukaryota > Metazoa > Chordata > Mammalia > Artiodactyla > Monodontidae > Monodon > Monodon monoceros. The sequence continues at coordinate 164,416,909 of NW_021703768.1, forward strand.
TCCTTAGCCTCTGGGCAGCGCCTGACACACTGGTCCCCCTCCTCCCAGAGCTGCCCTCCTGCCCTGGTCTCTGCCCACGTCCCTCCTTCCTCCTCATCTCCCTGACTTTGTCAGCAATGACCTCATCAGGTCTGAGGTCTCCTCTCTGCTCCAGTGATTCTCCCTTCATGGTGGCCTTGTCCAGTGTCTCAGCTTGCGATGCCACCTCTTATGCTGACAGTGCCATGCTGAGGTCTGCATCCTGGGCTTCAGCCCTGAGCCCTGGCTACCTGGGAGCCATCAAAGGGACCTCTCAAACCAGCATGGCCAAATAGAAGTCTGGATTTGTTTCCTTCTTCAAATCTGGCCTCCATTGAGACTTCCTTGTCCTAGTAAATATCACCCCCAGGTCTGGGTCAGCCTTGATTCCTGTCTTACCCATCCTTTTTTATTTTTTTTTTCTGGCTGTACCGTGTGGCACGTGGGATCTTAGTTCCCTGACCGGGGATCGAAACCTTGCCCCTGAAGTGGGAGCGCAGGGTCTTAACCACTGGACCGCCAAGGAAGTCCCCTGTCTCACCCACCCTTGAGCAAGCAAGATCTCTTGGCTCCACCTCCTAAATGCAGCCAGAACCCACCACCTCTCCCACCTCCACGGCCCCCTACCCTGGTCCAGCCTCTGCTCATACCCTTCACAGTCCTCCCCCCACAGCAACCAGAGGGAGCCTCTTGCCAGCTCTTGATTAGGTTCCATCATGTCCCAGCTCAACCCAGATTATTCCAAGGCAGGTGGCCCTGGGAGCACTCTCTGAGAAACCTTGGCCTGGCCTTTCTTGGCCCTAGGAGATCTGGCCCCCTGTGGCTCACAGGAAGGGGCTTAAAAAGCTCCACACTCCCTGTGCCCCTGCTGACAAGTGTCCAACCTCCTGACTCTGGCCTTCAAGGCCTGCTGGCCACCCAGCCCTACCTGGTACTAACCTGCCCCCTAGCATACCTGCTTCAGCCCCACTGGTCTTCCTGTGGCTCCTCAAACCTTCCAGGCTTAGTTCGTCTCTGGGCCTTTGCACTCACGTTGCCCTCTGCCGGGAGCACTCCCATCCCAGACCTTCTGGTGGTTCATCCCTCGCGAATGCTGGCCGGACCCAGCTCAGTCCTCATACCCCATTAGCCCCTGGGCAGCCAAGAGCAGGTAGGAGGGCTTGTCTGTCACTGCTGGAGGACTTTTCGTAGCCTACAGGGCATCTTATTGGCCCTGAACCTCCTGAGTGCTGGCTTTTGCTGCTTCAGGTGTCCAGGGTCCCCAGAACAAGGGTCTGCAATGGATGCACATCTCCAGGCCCCAGAACACCCCAAGTCCCAGCCTACCTCCTCCCTTCCCCTTGTCTTCTCCAGCTCCTCCCAGCGCTCCCCCAGGGAGTCCCTGGTGCTTACAGGTCAAAGCCTTTGTTTCCCTCCTCCCCTGGTCCCCCCATCTTGCTGTGGGGCACTCAGTGTGGACGGGTTGCAGTGTTGGCGTGAATGGCTGTTGGCGTGAATCTTAACCTCCCTTCTTTGGTCAGGCAGTGGCTTAATTGTCTTCCACAGTGGTCCTGGGGAATTTCATTTCCCTTCTGCTCCCAGTTCTGCCAGGAGCAAGCCTGTCCCCGGAAGGCTTACTGGGCAATGCTTCCTTGATTTGTTCTAAGAGGAGGTTGGGTTGCGCCCTGTCACTGAACTTGTGCTGCTCCGTTCACCCCTCCGCCATCCCCTTGCCGTGATTTCCTAGGGTTCCTCCATAACCCTCTCCCACTTTTAGTGTCCCTTTTATCTAAGGGTGGCCCTTGGGCCATGTGAGCCAGTCCTAGGGGTGGAGGTGGGGGTGTAACTGACACCAGCAAAGGCTTCAGCAAGGTGCCTGGGGTTCCTCCAGAGCCAGAAGCAATCTGAGCTGAGCAGGGACCCAGGGAGTGGCAGGGAGGAGGCAGGGAGGGGCCCTGGACCCAGACCTGGAGCCTAGGCTGGAAGCCAGCCAGGAGCAGCACCAGAAGCAGCTCAACTAACCCGATCCTTGCAAGCTCTGCCCTAAGGTGACTTTGGAGGTGATGGGAAGGAAGCTCAAATTTCCCGGCTTAGGAGCAATCCTCTAGATCCATAAATCCCTGTCCTCAGAGGCAACCGGACTCTCACCCAAAACCCGGGTGGAAGGGTCCCGCCAGCTGTCCCTAGGAAAGCGAAAGTGAGCCTGTGGAAGGGGATAGGGCTGGGCTGGAGGAGGGACCATGTCCAGCCTCTCTTCCCTGCTTCTGACCTGGAGTCCTTGGGAGTCCAACAAGACTTGTGTCCAGGAGAGGGACATGGAGGGTGTTTGTCAGTGTCCCCAAGCATAGATGGGGAAACCGAGGTCAGGGCAGACAAGGGACTCAGGACGCTGGGGGCAGCAGGAGTCCACAGGCCCCGCAAAGAACCTTTGACTGAAATCATCGTTAGGATGGGAGCAAAGGATCAGGAGGGAGAGGGCCATGACTGCCCCATCTGTTGTCCGTGGTGAACTGGGTCCCAGCTTGGAGTCGAGCCTCAGGTTTCCCTCCGTCTTCCCCTAAGTAGCTCGTGACATTCGAGGCCTGAGTAGGTCTCAGTGAGGAAGTGCAAGGCCCAGGGAGGAAGAGACACTCATCAGGTTAAGGGACAGGAGTCAGCTGCCGCTTCCTGACTGGAGACTTGAGACAGCAGGGCCCTCTCTGGTCTGGTGCACATGCCCAGAATGGAGTTTGCACGCACGCGCGCGCACACACACACACACACACACTCAGAGCCAGGGCTAGACACAATGGTAGGGAGCCTGCCCTAGCTACAGGCAGACAGGGGCTCACACATCGGAAGCCCCTTGTCCAGAGAGTAGACTCTGGAACCTCACCTGCCCGGCATGCCCTCCTGGCCTGGCAAAGATGGGGATTCTGGCCTTGAGGGCTACCCCAGAGGCAGGAGATGGGCAACAACACTGGTTCCCAGGGCTTCCCTGTCCCAGGCAGATGCTTGATCTCAGCAAGTCCCCAGGCCTCCAACTGCTCAGGGTCCCGCTTAAGGATCAGCCTTGGCATTTTCATCAGGGCACCGGGGCCTAGGAGGCGGCTGGGGCCAGCCCCACATTCGCTGCCCACCCTGAGCCAGGCCAAACCTGCCACGGGCCTCCTCTGTCAGGCACTATCCCTTGGGCTGTGCCTGGCTTCCTGTGCCTCATGGACACCCAGGTGTGCCGGGCCCCTCACATGACGTGGGGCTTTCTCGGGTTCCTCCCAGCGGGCCAGCTCAGGGAGGGCCTCCTCTTTTACCATTCAGGGAAGCCTAAGTACAATAGATGCGAGGGACAATTCCAGCAAAACATAGGAATCGGTGCCCCCTGGAACTGGTTGCAGAGGCAGCTGGCCAAGCAGGCCTGCGGTTACTGTCTGCCCCACATCTGGCTACCACTCCCCCACACCCAACATACATACATTCATGTGCTCTGCCCCAGACTTGGCCCCTGAGGTCCTTGCTTCTACCTAGGGTGACCTTTCTGTCCCGGCCAGGCCCTTCTCCATGTCTCCCCACAGCAGCTGAGGCCCAGCTCCCCGCTTTGGAGGCTGAGCCCCAAAGGGATGCTCTGGACCTTGTGGTGTCCCCATAGGCCCCTGGCTCACTGTCCTCCGGTACCCACAGGCCTGAGTCTGCACACCACTGCCTTTGGGCCCTCAGCCTGGGCCTGACCGTTGACTCTGGGTTCCACACATGGTGTGACAGTCATGTGGGCACGGACACGAGCCTGTGTTCTGGTCTGCCAGTTCCCGGCTGGACGACCTCGGACAAAGTTACTTCCCCTCTTCTGGTCTCTGTTGCCCTCGCTAAAAACAGAGGTAATAAAAGTTCTTTCCATTTCCAGCTGCCCAGGAAGATGCTACTGCAGTGCCTGGGGCACCGGAAGTGCTATAGTTACTTTTATTATTCCTTGCCCACTGCCCTCCAATCCCACCAGAGTGCTCCCAGGGCATGGGACTGGGACCTTGGCTCCTTCTGGCAGCACATTGGAGGAAGGGCAGGTGCATGTGTGCCCCCAGCCCTACCCCACAACTGAAACTGCTGGGAGCAACCAGGCGACACAGAGGGGGTGGGGTGGATTGTGTCCCAGCTGGGGTGAGGGTCTCCCAACCAGTGCCTCTCAGGGACACTCGTGCTCCACGCCCCTCCCTCGCCCCCAGCTCACCTGTTAATCACTTAGCGAGGTGTGCATGAAACCCGACCCGTGCCTTCCTGATAGCATCTCTGGGTACCAGCCTCCCTCCTGACCCCACACAGTGGCCCCAGCCCCACGAAGGCCCCACGAAGGCTCTGCCCACTGGGAGGGAAGTGTGTTTATCCTAAGAGGACAGCCAGGAACTCTGCATCCACTGGGGGGATTAGCTCCCCAAGGTTGCAGGTATAAAGCCGCCCGCACAGCCTGCTGTTCCCAAAGAGGTGGGCGAAGAGTGCTGGGCAGGCTCCCCCGGGGCGGTGGGGCAGGTGGGCACCATGTTCTATGATTGCCTCTTCTTGGCTGCCTGTCAGCGTGAGTACCCGCCCGCCCAGCTCCAAGCCCTCTGCCCCCCTACACCCCAGTGAGGACTGGGAAGCAGGGACGGTGGAGAGGGAGGGGGTGTTTGGCCGCAGGCCTGTGAGACCTTCTGGGGCGACTTCTCTGACCAGCTTCCATCCCTGGGAAGCCAGGGGTCATTTCAAGGAAGGTGGCCCCGACGCCTTGCAAGGCTGTGGGACCTGCGGGGGGGCGGGGGGCGGGGTCAGTCACGGTCCACAGTCCTGCCTGTTGGGCAGAGGCATCCATCCCTCCAAGCCTCCGCTGCATGATGGCTTCTCAGTCACCGCTTCTGGTCTGACTTCGGGACAGTGAGGGTAGGGGTGAGGAGGGAGGCTGCTTCTGGGTGTTAAGGATTATAGGCCCTTGGGGCCCCCAGCCCACCCCAATGTTGGGCAGTGTTGGGGCTGACCAGGGGCCAGGCAGGATTCTTGGAGAGCCTAGCCCCATCCAGAGCTAGCTTCAGGCTGCATTGTCGCATCCCAGCGGGCTCAGGCTCAGGGTGGGGGCAGTGGCGGCAGGCAGAGCTGACCTGGTGACCTTTCCCTACAGAAGGTGCCATGCGGGCCAGCGAGACTGTGTCAGAGGCCAGCCCGGGCTCCACGGCCAGCCAGACTGGAGTCCCCACTCAGGTGGTGCAGCAGGTGCAGGGCACCCAGCAGGTAGGACACACACCCCTCCCCCAGGGGTGTGTAGAGAGGGCACCTGAGGGGGGCAGCGAGGCTGTGGCCGTGGGTACCTTGCTTCCCCCCTGGTTCTGCTGCCCGAACCATCTGCTCACCTGTTCTTATCAAGATGTTCACTGCTGCCGCCCCAGCAAATCCCCCCACCTCCCTGCTCCGGGCCGGGCCTCCCTGGGGAAGCCAGCGTGGCTCAGGTCCCTCCTCCTTCCCCCACAGCGGCTGCTGGTCCAGACGAGTGTGCAGACCAAGCCGGGCCACGTGTCACCCCTCCAGCTCACCAACATCCCGGTGCCCCAACAGGTAAGCGCCCCGCATCCAGCCCCCACCCTCACAGCCTCCCCAGGGTGCAGAACCCACCCCTGTGGCCTGCTCTTATCTACCCTCACCAGCATCAAGGCTATGGGGCCTATCCAGGGGCTGCCCTACCTGCTGCCTCCAGCCGGTGAGGCCGTGTCAGTCAGGGCCCATTGGGGAAGGAAGAGCTGCAGGAGTCATCTTAACAGAGACCTGAGGATTGACAGTAAGGAACGTGGCTGGTGGGTCCAGCCCCAGTGTCCCAAAGCAGAGAAGCCAAAGCCGGTTAGGAACCAAGAACCCATAGCCAGCACAGGGGCGTGAGTGCACGGTGGTCTGTCGCCTGGAAGGCTACACACCGGGTGCTGGCATCCAGCGTGGACCGGGACAAAGTCCTGTCAGGTTTCAAGGGTGAGAGCACATTTCCTGTGCCCTGTGGAGCCAGGCTCCCTGGACACAGACTCCAGCTCTGCTGCACATGGGCTCCAGGATCTCGGGCAAGTACTTTCACTGTCCTAAACCTCTGTGAAGTGGGGGAGTGACTGCAGCATCAGGACTGTCAGGGCGATTCTGTGAGCTAGCAGGCATGCAGCACTAGAACGGCGCCTGGCACGACACAGGTGCTCATTAAAAACACACAGGCCGGGGCTTCCCTGGTGGCGCAGTGGTTGAGAGTCCGCCTGCCGATGCAGGGGACGCGGGTTCGTGCCCCGGTCCGGGAAGATCCCACATGCCGCGGAGCGGCTGGGCCCGTGAGCCATGGCCGCCGAGCCTGCGCGTCCGCAGCCTGTGCTCCGCAACGGGAGAGGCCATGGCAGTGAGAGGCCCGCGTACCGCAAAAAAAAAAAACAACAGAAAAAACGAAAAAAACCCCAGGCCGTTGTCAGTGAACTGTGGTCCTTCTGGCTCCAGGCTCTCCCCACACAGCGTCTGGTGGTGCAGAGCACAGCCCCGGGCGGCAAGAGTGGCCAGGTCTCCCTGACGGTGCATGGCACGCAGCAGGTGCACTCACCTCCTGAGGTAGGTGGCGGCCCCTTTGGCCACCCTCCCCACCCCTCTCCCCAGAGGGGTCAGGACTCACTCCTCCCAAGTCTTTGTTGACCCTGGCTGGGGTGACTCGGCCGCCAGATCCTACCCCTGCTGGCTCTGAGCTGAGCCCGGCTCCAGGAGGAGGAGGCAGCTTCTCCCCTGGGTCGAGATGGGCCTTGAAGCTCCAGCTCAGGGCACTGCATCCCAGGAGGCAAAGTGGGCCCCTCTTCCCTTGACAGGGTGGGTAGAGGTTCCTCCTCTGACCACAGGATGGAATCCAGGGACCCCTGAACACCAGTGAGGGTGTGGAGGCAGGCGAGCCGTGGGTGGCCGGGAGCATGGGTGTCAGCAATCAGAGCTCCAGGTCAGATCCCTGGCTCAGCCATTCAGTCCTGGGGACTCTGGGCAGGCCCTCAGAGCCTACTGAGCCCCGAGTTAGAAATGTGTGAAACAGTTAATGATACCCACTGTGACACAGCACGGCCCAGAGCTGTCGGGCTCTGCAGCCAGCCCACCTGGGGTCAGCACCTGGTGCCACCACTCACAACCGTGTGGCCCTGCACACGTCCCTTCCCATCTGTGCGTCAGCAAATCATCTGGAAAGTAGGGGTGCCCTCACCTATCCTTTCTCACTTCAGGGCTGCAGCCCATCTGATGATGGAGGCAGCAGGTGGCCCATGAGCTGAGGCTCGAGTCCCAGCCCTCTTCGCTGGGGAAGATGGGTCTGAACTCTGAGCCTTGCATCTGGGATGACTGGGGCTGTGGTGGGGACCAGGCATTTGGATGCAAAGGATGGTTACCAGCTTAGGTGGTTGGCTACGTCCCCTCTGGCTGCTGCCCTCCCCTAATAGCTCTCTGGACAGCCCTCTCGAGCAGGGTTTTGTCAGGCCCCGGCCGCTCCACACACACACCGTGTCTCCTTCCATTGCAGCGGTCGCCAGTGCAGGCCAATAGCTCCTCCAGCAAGACGGCTGGGGCCCCCACGGGCACAGTGCCTCAGCAGCTGCAAGTCCACGGCGTCCAGCAGAGTGTCCCCGTCACCCAAGAGGTGCCAGGCAAAGGCGGGCAGTGGCAGGGGCGAGGGTGCTGGCCAGGCGGCCTCTGCGTCCTCCTTCACTTGTCAGTGGGAGTTGCAGTGGGGAAGGCCTGTGAGAGACCAGCAGATGGGGGTCCAGCCCCAGCCTGCCACCTAGGCCTTTGGCAAGCACCTCTGCTTCTCTCCAGACTTCACGTTCTCACCTAAATAACGGCTCCTCCCTGAGGGCCTGGGAGCAGGGCGGTTGGGGCCGCCGTGAGGATGAAGTGCGTCCTCGTGGAAAGCACCTGACACCGAGCAGGCACTGGAAACAGCTTCGAGAAACAGCCTTGGCCTCTCTGGGCCCATTTGCCTGGAGGAAACCCCAAGGCCAAGTCCTGGCTCGCCCCTCGGGGGCTCAGCGAGAGGCCTCAGCCTCCAAAACCATGCCCAGTCTTCTGGAGGAGGCCTCACTCTGAGCTGCCCACCCCGGCAGCCAGAGCAGGTTAAGAGGCAAGGGCTGTCTGCCATCTGGTCGTTACCACTCAGGTTGGGAGGTTCCCGATCCCCTGGAGAACCAGATGAAAACCATAGACCCTTTCCCTGGAGGAAAGCAGAAACCCCACCCTGAAGGATTCACAGATATTCTCCTGCCTGGCACCAGAGCCCCTCTGAACCTCTAGGCCTGGGTTCAAGTCCTGGCCCCATCACTCAGCAGCTTCCCGCCTCCCAGCCTCTGTCCCTCACTCTGTGCCCTGAGGGTAATGCCGCATCCCCTCCATAGCATGGAAGTAAGGACAGCCAGTATCATGGGCGAGCGGGATAACCCATGTAGGGAGTGGGGGTAGAGCGCAGGGAACCCCTCAGTCAGTCCCAAGTTCAACTCAGTGCTACTTCCCATCAGCCTCACCTTGTTGAGCCTGGGTTACACACCTGTAACATGGCGCCCAGAGGCAACCTGATAATGAACCTGGAAGGCACTAGGTGCAGGGCCAGCAGTGAAAAGCCGGAGAAAGGTGGCGTCTTTCCTCATGGGGCTGCTGTGAGGCTTACATGAGTTCACGTGGGCAGGGGGTGGTGCTCAGGGGCAGGTGGGCAGCCATCATTGCCATCGTTACCGTAGTCTGACTTGCCTTTCCTTCCCCAGAGGTCCGTGGTCCAGGCCACTCCACAAGTGCCCAAAGCTGGCCCCGTGCAGCAGCTCACAGTGCAAGGGCTCCAGCCGGTCCACGTGGCTCAAGAGGTGTGTGTCTCCCCCACCTACCTCTGGGCAAACTGGGGCTAGGCCTGGGTTGAGCTGGGGAGGGGTGCAGGCCCCTCAGGCCGCAGGGAGGGAGTGGAGCTCCCCTGGGGGGATGTGGGTGGGTAGGTGGGGAGGCAGCTGGAGCCTTCAGAACCCCAGCCCCATCCTGGGCTCCACCTCTGGCCCTGGGCTGCGGATGCGGTCCTGGAGCCTTACTCCTTCCGGGCACCTGGCAGTTTAAGGCCCAGGTTTCGCTGAGAGAGATCTCGGTTCTCCCTCCCTCACACGGGGTGGGGATCTTCTGGTCGGGTTGCTGAGTGAGCTCAGCAGCCTCGTGGGCGGTGGAGGCCTGGAGCCCCACCCGCGGCCGCCCCCGGTGACCCCCCAGTGTCTCTGTTTGTCCTCCAGAGCTCAGGCAGTCAGTTTCCCGCTAGGAAGGCAGAGCAGCAAGAGCCCCGGCCCACGCCGCCACCGGAGCCGCCGCCCCGGCCGCCCACGCCTGGGCCCGGGCCGGGCGTGCTGGCCCCGGAACCGCCAGCGTGCAGCGGGGAGGCCCCGCAGCTAGGCAGCCCCGAGCCGCCGCCGCCCCATTACGAGCCGGGCGCCGAGCAGTGGGTGGAGCTGGTGGGCGTGCTGCCCCCGCACCTGCTCCTGCCGCAGCAGAAAGTGGTCCTCGAGCCACGGCCCGGGCTCCTGGCCCGAGCCAGCCCCGACCAGAGGGTCAGGATCCAGAGAGTCCCCCAAGTGCTAGTGTTCGGCACGGCCGCCACGGCCCTCAAAGTAGGTGGCGGACGAATGGGCGGGGTGCAAAGAGAGGGCGGGGGCGGGATCCGCCGGCCCCGGCCCGCGCCCGGCCCCGCAGGCCCTGTAGACCCCACCTCCACCCAGCCAGTCTGAGGACCCGCCTCTGATTCCCCCTAAATCGGGCTCCAGGTCCCAGGCTCTGCCACTACAGACTGGGGTGGGGGATGGGGTGGGGAACTCAGGCCCCGCCCCAAAGACTTTGTCAGTAGTTCCAGATTCTGGCCCACAAACGGGGCCCCACCCCTGGCCCCGGCTCCGCCCCTAGCATCCGGTTCAAGGTTTCTAGGCCGCGTCCCTGTAGACAGGGGTCCGTCCCTGATCCAGGCTCCAGCCCTGAAGCCATGTCTGTAGTTCCAGGCTCCGGCTTTAGTGACAGCCTTGTACCAGGACTTGGCTCTGCCGCTGGGTTTCAACTTTCACGCCCACGGTAGGACCCTGTCTGGGGTCCCCTCTGTGCACCTCAGGCCCTACCTTTACTGTCCCCAGCCCAAGCAGAGAGTCCTGGCTTCTCCTGACACAGCTGTGCCTGATTCCCAGCCCTGGCCCCGTCCAGGGTATTCAGAGAGCCCAGAAGTGCAGCCTTCCAGCTGGGGAGCTGCCAGACTTTTAGAAGCAGAGGCGAGGAGCTGGCCCACCCCTGACCCTCTGTGTACCCTTCCTCCTGTGCCAGGTGCAGCAGCTCCAGCAGGTACCAGTCCCACATGTGTACTCCAGCCAAGTGCAGTATGTGGAGGGCAGTGATGCCAGCTACACGGCCAGCGCCATGTGAGTGGGGAGGGGACTGGGGGAAGGGACAGCAGGAGGGGCATGGGTCTGCTCAGGACCCCCTGGGACTTGAGGCCCCAGCCCCCAGCGGACCAGCCAGCCTTCAAGGCCTCAAGTGGCGGTAAAGCAGAGGGGACCCTGGCAAGTTGGGAAGGGCATCCCAGCAAGGCATAAGAGCTTTGGAATCAGGTTGGTCTGGTTCTATGCAAGAAAACAGAAAACAAAAATGGGAAAATTTTTTTTTTAATTTTACAAGATAAAAATTTCTAAGGAATAGGGAATGTTAAACTGTGAAAAAAAAGTTTCCTTCACTCCTGACCCCCAAACATGCCCCAGAGGGGAGGCTGTGGCCCATTTCTTTGTTTCCTCCCAGAGATACTCTGAGAATAGAAATTACCCCCTTTCTTTGTTCAGAAATAGAGGCAGCGTGTTCTGTCCCCTATCTCTTCCCCTGCCATGTAGCTCGAAGCTCTTCGACCATGTGGGTCCCAGTCACCCTCTTTAACTGCTGTGTGATACTCCACCATACAGCCGCAGCATGAATGACATAGCCAGTCCCCACCCAGCCAACACGTAGGTGACTTCCACTCACTGGTGCTGCACACAGCTCAGCGTCAGCATGTGCCACATCAGGCAGATGTCAGCCCCAGGCCTGCCTTACCCCCGGCTCTGGCTCCTTGCTGGGGATGCTCCATATATATTACCATGGAGAAGGAGCTCCCCTTCTCCATGGGAATAATTCCAGGGCTTATAGTCTCTAGTTGTTGTTTCAGTTTTTGGAAGCTTCATTTGGCTTTCTTTGCATTTGCCTGATTTTTTTCTTATGTCCCTGCCACCTGTTCTTGTGGGCATGACGCTGGGGGTGGATTAGCTCATGGAATGACTTGGTCTCTGGGTCCTGATGCTGTGGCTGACCCCAAAGGGTGTGACCCTGGCACCTGAGTCGTGGTCTACAGCATGCAGCTACCTCATAGTTCTGTTGATTTATTTCCAGTGCTGCCAGTCTCTCTTATCTGTGCAGTTGACCAGAATTGGCAGGGACCACAGAGGACATTCCAAAGAGGAGCCGGGCTCCCGAGGGCCCCCAGGGGCTCTTCTGCCTCTCCTGGTCTGTCTTTTGCTTCTTTTTCTTTTTTAATAAAATTATTTATTTATTTATTTTTGGCTGCATTGGGTCTTCGTTGCTGCGCACGGGCTTTCTCTAGTTGCGGTGAGCGGGGCCTATTCCTCGTTGTGGTGCACGGGCTTATTGTGGTGGCTTCTCTTGTTGCGGAGCATGGACTCTAGGCACACGGGCTTCAGTAGTTGTGGCACACAGGCTCAGTAGTTGTGGCTCACGGGCTCTAGAGCGCAGGCTCAGTAGCTGTGGTGCAAGGGCTTAGTTGCTCCGTGGCATGTGGGATCTTCCCGGACCAGGGCTCGAACACATGTCCCCTGCATTGGCAGGCGGATTCTTAACCACTGCGCCACCAGGGAAGTCCTGGTCTGTCTTTTGCTTCTGGTTCAGTTCTTCCTTCTGTGTTTATGTGTTTGATCACACGGAGTCCATTGTTGCCATCAGATTCTTCTGCTATGTGAAGTTTTTGAGGACACTGTATATTACCTCTCCCTCATAGTGGGTCATTACCATGTTCCCAGCCCTTTGCTGGTCCAGATCCCCACGCTGACCAAAGCCACAGCCCTTGGGCCTCTGTCCCTGGCCCTGTCCAGCTTGTGTCCAGAGATACACACATTCATTTATTCAGTCATTCAGCAAACAGTTACCAAAGCAATGTTTTCTGGGAGCACGTGTCGCGTGTAGGGTGCTGGGCTGGTTTTGGCTCCTGCCGAGGTGGGCATGGGCACTTACCAGTCCCTGCTCGGGTCACGCACTCTGGGTGTCACCCGTGCAGTAGATGTGAACTGATGCGAACCAGGGCACAGTGATCAAGAGCTGCATCCTGGTGTCTGATGGGCAATGCTGCGCACCTCAAGTGATCACATCCCCCAGCCCAGTCCCTCTCCTTGCTGCCCGCGGAGGCCCCCAAGACTCCCTCCGCTGCATCCTTCAGCACCTTCTGAGCCAGGCCGCTCCTGACGGGCCTCCCTCCCTTTCTGGATTCTAAAAATTTAACTTATGTTTTTAAATCACTAATACATTGAGAGGGCTCAAAATTCAAAACTGTGTCCAGCCACGTTTAGTGAAGTGCCTGCCCCCAGTCCACGGGCCCTCCACCCTCACAGATGGCAGATATAGATACGAAATGCCATGTAATCTCCCCCTTCTTCCCACTCTCTGCACCCTTCCCTGCCTCTTTTGTTCACCTAACCGAATGTTCTGGAGCTTGTTTGGCAGGACCCCAAGACCTTCTTCCTCCTTCCTCACCCCTGTGTAAGATTCCATCACCTTTTAACTTGACATCCCACTAAAGATGGACCGCCCCCCCCCCCCCCGCCAGTCATTTTTACTCTCTTGCTATAATTTGCAGCCTTGAGCTCATGTGACCTGATGCAGATCCTGGGATAGCTGGAGAACTCTCCGGGGTGGGGTGGGTTTCTGGGTCAAAGGGAAACACATCTGTACCCCGATAGTCATTGTTGACCAGCCCCTCAGGGTGACGGCTGCTGGATTTAGAAGTAGAGCCCCCGCTTCTCCAGCACCCTCTTCCTGCCTCATGTGCCTTGGTGTGTACCACCTTCTGAAGTGCCCTCAATTTACCTTTGCACTTGGCTTCTCCTCTGGCTCCCTCGCTAAGGCATTAACTCCCCTGTGGGGGACCTTTTCTCTCTCATCCACTGTTGGGTCCAGCGTACCTAGAACAGTGCCCAGCATACAGCAGGCACTCAATAGTTCTTTTTTTTTTTTTCGGCTGCAGTGCGTGGTTTGTGGGATTTTAGTTCCCTGACCAGGGATTGAGCCCGGGCCCCTGGCAGTGAGAGCGTGAGTCCTAACCGCTGGACCACCAGGGAATTCCCTCAGTAGCTCTTTTTATGATTTACTGAAGTGTGTAGCCTATTGCAAGTTACTTAGCTCTTCCAGTTCCACTTCCTCCCATCTGAAGTAGGGACTCCCAAGTCAGGGGGCCACTTTGAGGATTAAGTGAAAATTTGCCCATCATGCACCTGGGGTGATGCGCGGGGCTGTTGCTTCCTGCTCTCCTTCTGCCCCCTCAGTCATGCCCCTGTGCCACCCAGCTCTTGTCCCCTGACTCCCTCCCTCTACTTTTGCAGCCGCTCCAGCACCTACCCCTACCCCGAGACGCCGCTGTACACGCAGACGGCAGGCACCAGCTACTACGAGGCTGCGGGCACGGCTGCCCAGGTCAGCACACCTGCCACCTCCCAGGCGGTGGCCAGCAGTGGCTCTGTGCCCATGTACGTGTCCGGCAGCCAGGTCGTCGCCAGCTCCACCAGCAGTGGGAGTGGGGCCAGCAACAGCAGCAGCGGCGGCAGTGGCGGCGGGGGAGGCGGTGGCGGTGGCGGTGGCGGTGGCAGCAGCAGTGGCAGCGGAGCAGGCACCTACGTGATCCAAGGCGGCTACATGCTGGGCAGTGCCAGCCAGTCCTACTCCCACACCACCCGTGCCTCACCAGCCACTGTAAGTGCCAACCCAGGCCCCAGGGGAGGCGGGGGTGGGAGGGGGACCCTGGGTGGGAGTGGTGGGTGGTGGATGGTGGTTGCTGGCCACCGTCAGCAGGAGCCTGGTTAGCCTGGTGTCAGGATGCTCAGGTGAAGATGGCCTTGGATTGAATCCTCGCTGTGTGGCCTCATACAAGTTACTCAGCCTCTCTGGGCCTCAGCTAATATGCATGACGCTCTTGGAGCTATTACCCAAGAAGTGTCATCTACTCTGATAGTAACTGGTGATGGCGGATAGATAGCAAGGGGAGGGAGATGCAGGCACCACCATGCAAGAAGCTGCCCCGAGCAAGGTTCTGTGTCCATCCCGAAGGCAGCGAGATAACCTTCCTCTGCCTAGCGTGGCTCTGTGGAGCAGCCCTAGATCCTAATCCTGACTGGGCCCCTCACCAGCTCTGTGACTGTAGGTGGGTTGTCCTGGGGTGGTCCCTGTCCTCTTGGAGCTTGACGTCTGATGCGATGGCTTCCCCTCGTTATTTTTTTTATTTTTTTATTCATTCATTTATTTTTGGCTGTGTTGGGTCTTCATTGCTGTGCGTGGGCTTTCTCTAGGTGCAGTGAGCAGGGGCTACTCTTCGTTGCGGTGCGTGGGCTTCTCATTGCGGTGGCTTCTCTCATTGCGGTGGCTTCTCTCATTGCGGAGCACGGGCTCTAGGCGTGCGGGCTTCAGTAGTTGTGGCTCACGGGCTCTAGAGCGCAGGCTCAGTAGTTGTGGCGCATGGGCTTAGCTGCTCCATGGCATGTGGGATCTTCCCGGACCAGGGATGGAACCCGTGTCGCCTCCACTGGCAGGCAGATTCTTAACCACTGCACCACCAGGGAAGTCCCTTCCCCTCATTTTTAACTATCGCCCTCTCCCATGGCGACCCATTGTGGACCCATAACCAAGACAGAAGGTTTCTCAGAAGACAGGACCTCCCTTATGCACCCATGCAGCCTGGCTTCTAAGTGTAATATTTTAATGCTGGTCATAACCCACATAACTGATTTCATGACTCCCTAATGGGTCCTGAAAACATGCTTCGCTAGACCAGTGCCGTCTGATAGAACATCCTCCAGTGATAAATATTTTCTCTCTGTGCTGCCTAGTGCAGGGGCCTCTGGCCACGTGAGGCTATTGAGCACTTGAAATGTGAGTTTCAAGGTCCCGGGAACTGAGTTGTTTTTTTAAAAAACTATTTCAAAAGAATTATAGTCACAGAAGCTGCACAAAAGTACAGAGATCCCTGTGGACCCTTCACCCAGGTTACCCCACTAATTACATTTTACGTAACCGTAGTACAGCATCTAGCTAGGAAACTGACATTGGTACAATGTGAGGGTGTCTACTTCTGTGTCTTTTTATCACATGGGTAGGTTTGGGAAACCACTATCACAGTCAAAATGCAGAACTGTTCCGTCACCACACACCCCTCCTGCTAACCCTTTGTAGTCACCCTTGCCTTCCTCCCTCCCAGCATCCCTAACCCCCGGCACTCACGAATCTGTTCCCCATTTCTCTAATGCTGTCATTTCGAGGATGTTCTATGAATGGACTCATACTTTACGTGACCTTTTGACATTGGCTTTTTCCATTCGGTGTAAATTAATTTAACAGCTCTGTGTGGCTGGTGGTGACTGATTTGGACAGTGCAGTTCTAGAGAGTTCCACTGGATTTAGCTCCCATGGGTGATTGTGATATGACACCCTCTCCAGTGTGGTTGTCAAGATCACAATCAGAAATAAATATAGAGAGCACTTAGCAACGAGCACTTGAGAAATGGAAGCAATTCTTAGCATTCTTCCATCCCTCCTCGGGCCCCAGGTCCAGTGGCTCCTGGACAACTATGAGACAGCCGAGGGCGTGAGCCTGCCTCGGAGCACCCTCTACTGCCACTACCTGCTGCACTGCCAGGAGCAGAAGCTGGAGCCCGTCAACGCCGCCTCCTTCGGCAAGCTCATCCGCTCTGTCTTCATGGGCCTGCGCACCCGACGTCTCGGCACCAGGTGGGGCCACCTGCCCCTGACAGTCCCTAGCAGCCACAGGGCCCAACCTCACCCTAAGTTATCGAGGTCCTCAGCTCCCCTTGTCCTCTCGCTCACTCCACTCCAGCCCCACTGACCTCTTCACAGCTCCTCTGACACTTGCATGCTCCTACCTCAGGGCCTTTGCACTGCCTGTGCCTTCTGCCTCACGTACCTTTCCCCACCTCCTGACTCAAACGTCCCCTGACCCCCTTAACTAAAACTCCAGCCTTCCCTCACTTCCTTGGCATCCAACCCCCTTACTTTATTCTCCTTAGCACTGAGCACCATCCAACATGCCTCTTACGTTACTTCTCCTTTTTGATCTGTTTTCCAGTGCTGAAATGCACGTCCCTTGAGAGTGCAGGGGCTACACACAGTCAGTGCTTAATCAGGGCCTATGAGTCAGTGAATTCACTTAGGAAGGAGCAAGGAGCCCTCCCATGAACCCGCTCTTCCCTGCCTCTCCTTTGCAATCCCCCACACCTCTCCAGGCTGAGCCCCGCTCTTCTCTTGGTTCCAGCTCCCAGCTTAGGCCTTAGACATCACCTCATTCATGCATGTGTACATGCGGAACCTTGGGCAAAGTACTGCATGTCTCTGTGCCTCAGTTTCCTCAGCTGTCAATCTAGGATGCTAGGAGTACCCTTCATAGGGTAGGGATGAGGAGCACGTGGATTCGAATATGCTAAGTGCTCAGAACAGTGCCTGGAAGATTGTTATGACTAGCAGACAGCAAACACCTGCTAAGTGCCTGCCCCTGACTCTGGCCCTGTCTTCACAGAGCTCAGTCTGCAGTTGGGGGCCTCTCCTTGGCACCCATAGTCCCTGTGGCTTCCCCAGCCCAGCGCCCCCAGCTCTGTGGAAATATGGGTCTCGCCCCCTGGGCTCTGTTCGGCCCCCTAGCAGAGAGGAGAGGCAGGTGTGATGTGAAGCTCCCGGTGGACGATCGGTGACCAGCCCCAGCCCAGCCCTCATCCTCTGCCTCCCTCCCAGGGGCAACTCCAAGTACCACTACTACGGCCTGCGCATCAAGGCCAGCTCACCCCTGCTGCGGCTGATGGAGGACCAGCAGCACATGGCCATGCGGGGCCAACCCTTCTCGCAAAAACAGAGGTAGGAGGGCAGGGCTGGCCCGGTGCTGGCGGGCAGGGAAAGGCATGGCAGCCCATCTCCACTCCAGTCCCCTGCCTATCCCTTCTCCAGGCTCAAACCCATCCAGAAGATGGAGGGCATGACCAACGGTGTGGCCGTGGGGCCACAGCAGGCCACTGGGCTGTCGGACATCAGCGCCCAGGTCCAGCAGTACCAGCAGTTTCTGGGTGAGGGCTCCCTGGCCTCTGGGGCGGGCCCAGGGCAGGGTCTGTGGCCCCCTGGAGAGTGTGCAGATGGCTCACTTGTCCTCCCGGAACCTCTTCGCCCCCAGTGCGCACGGGGGAACTTCTGCTTGGTAGCAAAGTGGTGCCGACTTAGCAGGATCCCAGGATGAGGCTCAAGGGTGCAGGCAGCTGGGGGATACAGGGGCTCACGGTGTCTCCTCTGCCCCCAGATGCCTCGAGGAGCCTTCCTGACTTCTCAGAGCTCGACCTCCAGGGCAAAGTGCTGCCCGAAGGCATCGGGCCTGGGGACATCAAGGCCTTCCAGGTCCTGTACCGGGAACACTGTGAGGTAGGGCATCTGGGCAGTGGGCAGGGGCGAGGGAGGGCCACGCTGCCGCTCAGCCCCGTTGAGCATCCAGCCTCCCCAACAGGCCATCGTCGATGTCATGGTGAACCTGCAGTTCACCCTGGTGGAGACGCTGTGGAAAACCTTCTGGAGGTACAACCTGAGCCAGCCCAGCGAGGCACCGCCGCTGGCTGTGTGAGTGCCTTTGGGGGAGGGGGGGAGGAAGGGAGGAGGCTGGGTACCATGTGAGTCAGCCCCCAAGGCTGGGGCGGCCAGACCTCAGACTTCATGCAGGAGTGGGGGCTCCTCTCTACCCCTGCAGTTTGTGGGGTGCACGTGGCCTTCTGAGCCCGCCTCCAGAGTGTGCATCGGTACCGGTCTGATGCTCGGTGTTTGGGATGGCGTGCCCCACCAAGCCATTTCCTCCCTGCAGTGGGTAGATGCCTGTGCCCCAGTGTGCAGGGTGTTAAGATCCCTGTCTGACCCTGGGGGCAGTGGGGTCTGTGTCAGCCTGACCCCGGGAGTCTTCCAGAGACAGAGAGTACCTGCCTGACCCCAGGGTGGGGTGAGGGCGCTGTGCCCTTCTGACCCTGGGTACAGGACCATGGAATGTCCTTGTGACCCCCGGGTGGGGTGGGTGCCCACAGGCACGATGAGGCCGAGAAGCGGCTGCCCAAGGCCAGCCTGGTGCTCCTCTCCAAGTTCGAGCCCGTGCTCCAGTGGACCAAGCACTGTGACAACGTGCTGTACCAGGGCCTGGTGGAGATCCTCATCCCCGATGTGCTGCGGCCCATCCCCAGTAAGTGCACGGCCCCCCGGTCCCCGCACCCCACCCCACCCCTAAGTCCTGACCAGCCCCCCTACCGCCCACAGGTGCCTTGACCCAAGCGATCCGGAACTTTGCCAAGAGCCTGGAGAGCTGGCTCACCCACGCCATGGTGAACATACCTGAGGAGATGCTGCGGGTGAAGGTGAGGGCGTGACGGGGGCTGAGGGGCCAGCTTGGCCCACAGCCCGGGGCCTCCCTCCCGGCTGTGGGGGGGGGGGGGGCTGGGGGCCTCGGTCTCCTCTGCCTGACAGAGGCGGTAAGATTTGTCCCCGTGTCTGTCCCATCAGAGTGAGCTTTGGGCGTTGTCTTTACAAACCAGCTTCCTCAGGAGCCCACTTCTGAAACACGACCTGTGTGTGGTGTTTTTAAGATGCAACACAGCATCTTAAAAAAATTAAAACCAAATGCACACTTGAAGTAGTTCTCTTCAGAGAGCTTCAACAGAAAGTGCTTTAGGTGTTCAGAAAGAGATAAAATCTTAAAAAAACCAAAACCAAAAACATCTATAAGGAAACAGAATAGCCCTCTTTGTCAATGCTGCACATTCACTAACTACCAAGATGTGAGGAATTAGATGGAGTGTGCTTGCTCTTGAGCAAAAAGAAAAAAAAAAGAAAAGAGAGAGAGAAAAAAAAAAGTTTGTTTTCAAAGTCCCGAAAATGCCAACAAGACAGCTAAACAGAAAGGGATGTCTGAAGAATGACCCCTGGGTACGCTGGACACAGGGCTGGGGTTGGGGGCCTGTGGAGAGAGTAGAAGCTGGATCCCGGGGGAGCCCTTCAGAATGGGTAAGACTTATGTATTCATTCATTTATTCCACACGCATTTATTGAGCACCTGCTGTGTGCTCGGCATGGTTCTGAGTGCTGGGAGCACAGCAATGACCAAGATGCACAAAACTCTGGCCCTCCCGGAGCTGACATTCAAGGGAATAATAATACAAACAAAATGAAACCAAAGGTTATGGAAGTAGTGCCCTTTCTGGGCAGTGCCCTCCGAGATTTACTTGTGTCCTTTGATGAAAAATAATAATGCTCTTCAGATACAATACATTGATTTTTTTGGGAGGCATTCTTTGGGTGGGTGGTCGCCCAAAGTTTGAAAACCCCGACCCTTTGATCTCCCAACGAAAGCAACAAGGTACATTCCTCCCTTTTAGGAGAAAGAAACAGGCTCAGAGAGGTCGCATTGGGTGGGGCAGGGGGCTGTGCGGGGTGGGTTCCGCGGAAGCCACAAGCCCCGGGCCCCACAGGTAGCAGCGGCCGGCGCCTTCGCGCAGACCCTGCGGCGCTACACGTCGCTCAACCACCTGGCGCAGGCGGCGCGTGCTGTGCTGCAGAACACCGCGCAGATCAACCAGATGCTGAGCGATCTCAATCGCGTGGACTTCGCCAACGTGCAGGTGAGCGTGGACGGGGCAGGCGAGCGCGGGGCGGCCCGGCGTTTCGGGCCCGGGGTGGCGGTTGAGCCCCGGGCACCTGCCCGCTGTGTCCCAGGAGCAGGCCTCGTGGGTATGCCGCTGCGAGGACCGCGTGGTGCAGCGGCTGGAGCAGGACTTCAAAGTGACTCTGCAGCAGCAGAACTCACTGGAGCAGTGGGCGGCGTGGCTGGACGGCGTCGTGAGCCAAGTGCTTAAGCCCTACCAGGGCAGCGCCGGCTTTCCCAAGGCCGCTAAGCTCTTCCTCCTCAAGTGGTCCTTCTACAGGTGCGCTCTGGCTGGGCGGGATGCGGGCGGGGAAGGGGCTGGGCGGGAGGACGTTCCTCCCACCAGGGCCGGACCCAGAGAAGGCTCCTTTGCTTTGGGATCAGGCCAAAATGGGACCAGTGAAGGCTCTGCCTCTTCGAGGAGGGTGGGGCTGGATGAGGGCCCCAGCCCCACCCTCTCTGGCTGGACCAGAGAAAGCCCCACCCCCTGGGGGGACTCGGGTGCCTTTTAGAAAGTCGAAGGTCCTGCTGGTGGTGGGCGGGGCTCGGGCCCTCCTCCCTCTCTGAGGGACGCCCTGCCTCTCTGACCGGGAAGCCTGTGTGCGGGGCCGGGCGGTGGTAACTGGGCTTGCTCGGGCCTGGGGTCCTTACGGCAGGGAAGAGGGGCGCGGGGCGGGTCCCGGCCTGAGGATTTCCTCTCTGTCGCCTCCCACAGCTCCATGGTGATCCGGGACCTGACTCTGCGCAGCGCCGCCAGCTTCGGCTCCTTCCATCTCATACGGCTGCTCTACGATGAGTACATGTACTACCTGATCGAGCATCGCGTGGCCCAGGCCAAGGGCGAGACCCCCATTGCCGTCATGGGCGAGGTGCGCACGACGGGTCCGCTGAGGGCACGGGAGGGGTGCCCCTAGGCAGGACCCTCATTCCTTCTCCTCTCCCCTCCTTCCAGTTCGCCAACCTGGCCACCACGCTGAACCCCCTGGACCCGGACAAAGGTAGGTAAAGCGTGCCCCTACCGAGGGCCAGAGTCCAGGGGGTGGCGTACAGCGAGGCTGGGGTGGAGGAGGCGGCGGTTGGGGAGCCATGTGGCGGCCTGGTGGCGCCGCCACCCCACACTGAGCCAGGCCTGGTCCGTGTACCCCAGACGAGGAGGAGGAAGAGGAGGAGGAAAGCGAGGACGAGCTGCCGCAGGACATCTCGCTCGCGGCCGGTGGCGAGTCACCCGCGCTGGGCCCCGAGGCTCTGGAGCCACCGGCCAAGCTGGCGCGGACAGACGCACGTGGCCTCTTCGTGCAGGCGCTGCCCTCCAGCTAAGCCCGTGGCCTCCCCCGCCGCCCCCCGCCGCCCCGCCCGCCCTACCCTGCTGCCCCTCCTCGCCAGGGTCCCTCACAGCTTCTGTGGCTTCGCTGTCACCGCTCCAGCCTCGGCCGGGGCCGGGAGGGGGCCTCCGAGACAGGGAAGGTAAGGGGGTCCCTGCCCCGGATGGAGCCGGCACAGTCACAGGGCCGGGCGGAGCCGCAGCTGCAAACTCTGACACAAAAGACGTGCCTTAAGGAACCCGCCGACGTGCCCAGGTGCCCCCTGGGGCAGCCAGCTTGGCCCTTGGCCCCAAAGGCCGCAGCATCTCCCTCCCCCAGCCCCACCCCCACCCCCCCCAGGGGGCAGGCAGGCAGGCCCCCTCCCTTGCAGAACTGTTAACTTATTCAGCTCGCTGGCTTTGCACAGCCTGTCCTAGGCCCAGCCCTGAGCCCCGGGTGGGCGCAGGTGGGCATCACCTGGGGACCCGCCACTGTCAGCAGCAGCCCCGGGATCCCTCCCCCAGCAGCCCCACCGCTTCCCACTCCTTGGTATAAGTGCAATTAAAGCTGTGGGTGTCGCATCTTCTCCAGAGCTGGGCCCTCCCCTGCCCCGCAGCCCTAGAGGGGGGCACTGCCCGGCCTGGATAGGGGGAGGGCAGAAGGGGCACCACCTCCAGCTTCCAAAGAGCAGCAGGCTGGACCGGGCGCCAAGCCCAGAGGGACCTGCTGCAGGCAGCGGGCCCGGAAGTGCCCACGCCTGCCCCAGCCAGGGCTGGGTGCTCCACTCGCTCAGATCCTGGACCCTGAGTCCTGGGCCCTCCTCGCCGCTGGTTTGTAATGGAATCTCTACGCTCCTACTCTCCCTGGAGACCGTGCTTCTCCTCCATGCGTGCGATCCCCGCCCTCCACATGACTATTGTGCGATTTGTGAGCGCCGCCTGAGCGGAGTCGGTAACTTGTTGGGCTTTTTTCCAACCATCATGGCCTTATCTGTTCCGGTTTTCTCAGTGTTTTCAACCTGTGAGATAGATGTTCATGGCAAAAAGCGAAAAAAGAGAAAAAACAAACCTGATCTATTGTATAAAAATCACTATTTTGTGTGCTCCGTGTGCTCCAGCTTTTGGGGTGGCTTGCCGACTCCCCCTCCTTACCCCTCGGGGCCTCCCTTCTCCTGGTGGTGGAAGTGTCCACGCGTGTGGTAGTCTAGTGTGCCGAGCTGTTTTCTACCTTTTTGTAGTCTTTCTTAAAACACAATAAATTCCGCTGTGATATTTGCCTACTGCTGACTTGCCGGGCCTTGGTGGGAACCTTGGGGCTGGGGGCTCCAGCTGGGCCCCGAGCACCTGAGTGGCAGGCAGGAAAGGGAACTCAGTGAGGTTCAGAAATAAAACATTTATTATGTGAAGAGGAACAACAGGGCCGGGAAGGGGAGGTGTGATGGCCACGAGGTTCACCACCTCAGGTCAGGGGAGAGGCTGGGGGGTGGACAGGGCAGGGGTATGGGATCCATCTGGCCTCCCTGGGGTGGGGGTAGGGGGGCAACGTCCACACCTGTAGCCGAGAAAAGGGGCAAACTCGTGAGGAACGAGGGCCCACGCCCAGCTTAGGGTGAAGGCGGGCGCTCAAGGCTGGTGGGGCAGGGGGCTCCCTCCCTCTGCCCCTTTCCAACTTAAATAGGCATAAATAAGAAGCGTCCAGACTCTCAGGCCACCAGGGGCTGCCCCGCCCAGCCCCCTTCCCGCAGCCTAACACTAGTGCCGGTCATCGGTCGGTCGGCAGAGGCTGCCGGGAAGGCGGCCAGCTCCCAGGCCGCGGAGGTAGTTGGAGTCAGTGTCCAGGGCGGCCGGGCCCTCACAGCACAATCCACGTGTATCGCTCACTGTCTGCCAGAACCTTCAGTGAGCACCCTGCAGGGAAGGGTGGGGACAAAGCCTTGGAACCTTGGCCTGCCCAGGCTGTAGGAGAGGCCTCTTTCCCTGACTTGATATGGGCCCAAAAGGTTCTGGAAGGCAGGCACCCTGCAAAGTTATGTCTGCCTCCTGCCTGCAGCCTTTCAATAAAATGTCTGTTGAATGACTGAATGACTGGCCGGGGGCCCCCAGGTGCCACACCTGAGCTGGCCCCCTGGCCTTGGCCTGGGCTGCCCTCCCCTCACCCAATGCCACGGTGTCCACTAGCTCAGCCAATGTGCTCCTCCATTCAGCAACACTTAGGGATTAGTGCGTGCTCTGGGCCTGGCCTGGCCCCAGGATAAGGACCTCAGTCCTGGACTGTCGTCAGGTCACGGGGCCCACCTTTGTGCAGCGCCTCGTTGGTCATCCTGTTGACATAACGGCCGCTGCTCTCAGGCACCAGCCACTTCATGACCATGTCCACGCAGCTCTTGCGGTATGAGCTCCAGACGCTGCCGCTGAGGGAGAGGGGGTGAGCAGTTCTCCTCACCCTGGCCCAACCCACCCCCAGCCCTGGCCCCCGGCCCTGCCTCACCTGGTCTGCCCTTTGACCTCAGTGAGGTCGCCCACGCTGACTGTCACAAAGATGCCCGTGTTGAGGTCCCATGCCACCTTGAGGCTGGTGTGATAGGTCTTTGGTCTACAGCGGGGAGGGATGGTGAGCAGAGGAGAAAGGGAGTGGGACCACAGGGTCCCTGAGCTTGAACCCAGGCTACCCAGAGGGGCCTTTATCTTTGAAGCAGTAATGGAGCGGCCAGTCCAAGTTTTGGTGGGCAGGGGGAGTCTTCTCACATCCCCCCTTCCCCCCACTGAGAGGTCTTGAGTGCAGGACCCCGCTGGGCAAGGGTGAGGGTGGGGTCCCTGCCCACTCACCGGAGCTGGCCCTCCTCGGTGGGGGACGGGAATGCCAGGAGCAGCAGGCCAATGTTAATGAGGACCTGGTTGGTCTCTGGGCAGACCTGGGGGCGGGGTGTGGATGGTGACACATGCTGAGAGTGCTGCCCAGAGCTGGGAGGCCCTGGGCCTGCCCTGCCCGACACCTGGGCCCACCTCCAGGATGACAATATCGTAGTCACTGAAGGAACAGAACTGGTGACCCCAAGTGGCATCATGGCGGATGACCTCGTTGATGACATACTCGAAGTCCAGTGTGAGCTGCTCCACTGTCAGGTACTGACCCTGTGGACAGTGGGCAGAGGGGGAGGGGGAGGATTGCGCCAACTGCCATCCCAGCAGGTCCCCCGGGAGCTGCCCCTTGGCCTGCCCGCTGCCAGCACCAACCTGGACGGCAGCCTGCTCCCGCATGGGCCGTAGGTTGCGGCCGCGGAGATCAGTCACCACGAAGGGCAGGGAGATCTTGTCATCCTCCAACTCTGAGAGGGCAGGATGTGGGGGTAGGGATGGCGGTAGGAGGCCTAGAGGCCCCTCCAGGCCAGCCTCCCACGCCTGGGACCCCACCAGGTGGGCTCCCCGCTCACCATCCTCTGGCTCCGTCCCCTCACCGGACCCCAACACATAATACAGCTTGGTGTAGTTGACGTATCCAGGCTCGGAGGCGGGCACCTCTGCTGCAAGGGGGCTGTCCCGGGGCGCCGCCTCCCCACCTGGGGCTAGGGGCTCAGAGGGCAGGCGGCAGCGGCTGCTAGAGGGCCCCGGGCAGGGGGGTGGCCGGACTTCCTCCGAGGTCCCACCCTTGGCCTCTTTGGCCCTGCGGAAGATGTCAGCCACAAACTCCTTGGCTTTGGCGATGGCAGGCGAGTGCTCGGGGGCCCCAGAGGGCCGGGCTGGGGCCGCTTCGGGGCAGAGGGTGGGGAGGACAGGGGGCATCTCTGGGCTCTGGGGCCCAGGGGGGCTGGGAGGGGCCGGGGGGTAGGTGGTGTGGTCGTACAGGATTTGGCAGAAGCTGCTATCACCTGGAACATAAAAATAAAGTGATGGATGTGGGAAGGGGGTCAACAGATGAGTTCAAGTCCAGAATGCTCTTCCGATCTCCCTCATTATGCTGGGGGGTTCTTAGAAATCCACCATGAGGAGACCCCTCTAGAAGATGTACATATTCTGAGATCAGTCTGAAACACCCAAAAGGGAAAAAGGACTTTTACACACACACACACACACACACACACACACACACACACACAAAATCATGTTCATTCAAACCTTACTCTTGAGCATCTGCTGTATGCCACACACTGAGGACTGAGGAGTGAACGAGACAGACAAAAATCCCTGCGCTTGGTAAGCTGACATGCCATCATCATACCAGGTAAAAGCCACTTAAGTCTGACAGTTTACTACACAGCCCTCTGTCCTTCCCAACGCGAGCCAGACCAGCACAGGCACAGACTGCCCGAATCCCAGGCCTCTATGACTCCATCTGACTGGGAGGCAGATCCCCCTCTGGGGAATGTCAGTGTGGAGAACCCAGCGCATTCACGAGCAGCAGCATGGCCAGGCCCTGGGCTCTGCCTGCCCTGCTTCATTTGGGCCCCCCTCAAGCAACCCTTGGAGAGGGGAACTGTCCTCCCAGTTCAGACTCAGGACTGAGGCTCAGAGAAACTTGTCCAAGGTCACACTGAGAGATAATACAAGTCTGCCAACGAACTCCTGTCTGCCAGAGTGGTGGCACTTCTTCTGGAGGGGAGGGGGAGTGAGTGGAAAATGTTCAAGTCAAAACTGCCCCTCTGTGTGAATACCCTCCTAGGGTGAGATGAGTGTTAAACACTGATGACAATGCCCCTCACCTGGGCTGTGTGCACACGGGCTGAATCCTGTCCCATGTGGTCCTTCCTAACGGGGCAGGGGGTGGCGGCCCCATCCAGGCCTGGCTTGTTGGGGGCTCACGGCTTGGCGAGAAGCAGGGCCTTGCCCGTGCCGGCACAGGTGGCCAGGGCAGGGGTGGGAGCCCCCTGGACAGGCCTGAGGACAAAGCACCCTGCCCCTTGCTGGTCTGTGGGCTTAGTTATATACATAGAATCCTCTTTTCATGTCCAATACCCTCCCACACCCCTAGGGACAACCATTTTAAATGTAGTTAGTGGGTATCTTTTTTTTTTTTTTTTTTGGCTGCACCGCGCAGCTTGCAGGATCTTAGTTCCCCGACCAGGGACTGAACCCAGGCCCTAAGTGAAAGCACGGAGTCCTAACCACTGGACTACCAGGGAATTCGCAGTGGGCATCTTTATTTGACTGCATTCTGGCAAAATTGGAACACGTCTTAAATTTAAATATAAGTGGTATCAGTATCAGGTGACAGATCTTCTTGTGTTTCTTCTGCACTTGAACATGTCTTTAAGGTACACTCTCCACAGATGTTCACGTTGGGGCTCTCCCTGCTGACCCAAGGGAAGTGCCCACCCTGTCCTACCTCCCCAAACCCCAGCGATGGACACCAGGCAGCCCCTGGCTCCTGCCACCAAACCTTCAGACATGTTTGGGTGCAGCGCTGCTGGGCCACAGGCACGTCTGTTGCCATAAGGCCCTGGGAGAGCGGGAGAGCCCCCAGGGCCCCACGCTGCCACCAGCCAGTGGCATTATCCAGCTTTTTAACATCTGCCACTCTGCCGGGGGACATCACCTGATTTTCACTGGCATTTCTGCGATCATCAAAGATGTAAGAAGGCCATCTGTCCACTAATCACTCCCTGAAATTTTTAATCAACGTTTCTCTTTTCGCGGAGAAGAACGCACTGCGCTGTCCAGCATGGTAGCCACTGACCGCATGTGACTACTTGAACTTAACATGACTAAAACTAAATTGAACAACTCAGTTCCTTGGTCACATGAGCCACGGTCAAGTGGCTACTGGTGGCAGCTAAATTAGATACAGCAGATCTGGAACATCCCAGCCCTGTGGAAAGTTCTAGTGGACAGTGCTGGGGTGGGGAGTGGCTGGGTTTGGATGCCACATTCCCACTTCCTGGCTGTGTGACCTTGGATGAGGGACTTCACCTCCCCAGGGCCCTGGTCTCCTCATCTGTGATGCAGGGTAGTGACAGCACCGAGCTCGCAGGGCCGCTTGGCCAAGTCATTAGGTCACAGGGCCCCGAGGCTGACAGCGCACGCGCAAAGGGCCTGTCCTCAGACCTGGGGGCCTACCTGCCGAGTGGACCGAGACGGCGCAGGCCACCAGGGAGTAGCTGGTGTTGAGCAGCACCACCTGGTCCTTCTTGAGCTGGAAGGCGGGCTGGAAAGTGGGGAAGGGGTAGACCACCTGGTACTTGGTGTGCAGCATGAAGCCATGCCGCAGGCACTGCGCGCTCGGGTCACCTGCAGCGACACAGGCCACGCAGGCTCAGCTGTGGCCCCAGGGCGGGGAAGCAGGCAGCCTGCGCCCCGGCCCCGGCCCCTCACCTGGGTGGGCGCGGCTGGCGTCCCGGCAGGCGGCACAGCGTCCTGGCGGCGGCACGGCCACGGTGCTGATGTAGATGTCCCGGTGGTTCTCATCGCTCATCATCATCGTGTTCATGAGCATGCCGTTGGCTGAGCGAGTGCTGGGGGCCAGCACAGCCTCAGAGCCTGGCCCAGGCGCCCGTCCCACCCACCCCTGACCACCCTATCCCTAAGTCTCACTTGAAGCCGAAGACAATGACCTTGGAGGCGTCACTGGGCCACTCGCACACGGTCAGGTACAGGTCACTGTAGATCTCCTCATCCTGGAAGAGCCGTACCTGCCGGACCTGAGAGGCATGTTTGGGTCGGGGGTCCGAGCGGGCCCAAGGCCCACCCGAGGCTGCACCAGCCAGCAGTACCGGGCCAGGGAGCCCCAAACAGCCCCCACCAGCACCCCTCTGCCTTCCTGAGGACAGGCTGAGGAGACTCACAAGCATTTCCCCTCACAAGTGGGGGACACAGGGAGGCCCGGCCCAGGATAGGACACGGCCAAGGAGAGCCCTGCCCCAGCAGAGGGGGCTCAGCCAGACACATCGGTTCCAAGCCCAACCCACCCTGAAACCTGTTCTCCTCTCTGAGCTTGTGTGTAAACTGGGGTTAGCGGCACTCACCTCCTGGGGTGGGGCATTTGAGGAGTCGAGGTCAGGGCTAAAGTGGGTGTGGCAGCCTGCTCGGCCCTAACAAAGCTAATGGGCCCTCCTGGCTTGAGCCCTCAAACCATATGAAATTGCTACCGTTGACCCATTTTCAACTCTAAAAATGGCCATTTCCTACACTCCGACCTGACACTCGGAGTCTCAGCCACGGCCCCACGAGTACGCGGTTCTCATTTGCGGACATGAAACCCGAGGCGCAGAGGGGTGCCGTGACCGGTGGGAGCCATGCTCTTGGAAGGGACGCCCAGCGTCAGGCCTGGCCCTACCAGCCTGAGCTTGCTGTGGACGTTGAACTCCCACCAGTACAGGTGGTAGATGTAGAAAGAGAAGTCGTCGTCCCCGCTGCTGCTGGTGTAGGAGAGAACATAACGGCCGCACTTGGAAAAGCCCAGGAAGATGTGTCTGTGTGGATGGGGGGAGGGGCAGAGTAACCAGGTCAGGGCCAGCCTGACGCCCCACCCAGCCACCCCCCTGCCTGGCCCCAGCCTCACCCTGCATAGAGAAAGTCTTCGTCCACAATGTTCTTGAGAGAGACGCAGACCCTGGGTGGCAGCTTCCGGAAGAGGCGAGGAGAGAGCTGCCCACTGATCTGAGGAAGGGGCAGCCAGGGCTCTTGAGGCACCACGTGGCGGAAACAGCCTGCAGCCCCCCAGTCCCCTCACCCAAGGCCGAGCAGCACCTTTGGGGTCCAGCCCAGCCATGCAGGCCTACTCCCTGCCAACCATAACGGTCCAGGGAGGTCCAAGCTCTGGAAGGTGCAAACGGTGTGAGCCTGACTCTCCACCAGGGACCCGAGCCATCCTCCTCCCACCTCCATAGCCTCAAGGTTCCTCTTGCCTAAGCCCCCAACCTTTGAGGACTAGGACTGGCATCACCGCCCCCAGTCACCCCTGGCCCACACTGGGCCACGGAGCTGCCTTCCTGAAGGCTGCCTCACTGCACAGTGAGCTGTGGGCAACGAGAACCGCTAAGGAGCCTGGAATGGGGGCTTGACCAACTACACTCACCTATTCCTGACCCACTAGCCCATACACGGGGCACACAGGCCCCTCGGGGGCCAGCTGAGGCAGACAGAAGGGTAAACCTGACCAGTGACCTTCGAACTCCTGCCCAATTCCCCCTTCCAACAGACTCCCTCATCCCAAAAACTTCACCAAGGACGGATTTGGGGGGCCAGGCAGGCACAAGTTGGGCACTGGGGGATCAGAGCACCTTGGACCCTGCTATCCAGTCTAATGGGGGAGATACAACCCAGCCCTCAAGGAGATCCCAGGGTGGAACAGCCCTGTCAGCGAGGCCCAGGCTGCTGGGGAGACACAATCCCTGTCCAGGGAGCTTCCAAGCTAAGGGCGGAGCCACAGCCCAACCCAGGGAGCAGTCAAGCTGAGGGTGGAGACTGTCCCTGCCCCAGGAACTCCAGTCAAAAGGAGAAGCCATAGCCCTGCGCTCACAGAGTTTCCAGCCTAATGGACAAGGCACACTACTCCCAATCCATGGAGACACAGACCTGCCCCAGTTGCTGCTGACCTGACAGCAGACTGTCCGCCCTCCCAGAGCTCCCAAACTGATGGGGGAAAGATCCCAGCACACTGAGAGTTTACAGTATCATGGGGAGACAGAGCCCTGCTCAGGTAGCTGAAGATCAGGCCTTCTCCAGGGAGCTCCCTCCCATTCAATGCGGGAGGCAGACGCAGCTACAGGAACTCGCAGCTCCCCTGTGGTCAGAGCTGGACAGAGAGAGGAACCCCAGGCGGAGGAATCCCAAAGCCGGTAGCAAGGGCTCTGCCAAGGGGGCGGTAAAGCTCCATAACGGAAGGGCCGTGGGAGCAGGGTTTTGAAAAATGAGTCTGACCCTGGATCGCCCCCTTCCTCCTTACTCCCCCAGCGGCCTCTAAGGCCCCCTCCATCCAAGCCCCCTTCACGGGGCCCCGCCCCCAGCCCCTCCATCCAAGCCCCATCCCCGGGACCCCGCCCCCAACCCCCTTCATCCAAGCTCCCGCAGCAGCCCCCCCAATCCAAGCCGTCTCCCCGGGGCCCCGCCCAACCCCTTTCCTCCGAGCCCCCCTCCCCCCGGGGCTCCGCCCCCAACCCCTCACCCCGCGAACGCCCTCCCTCCCTCCGCCTCCCTCGTCCCTCCTCCCCACCCTTCGACGCGCTCCTCCCAGACTCCAGGCCTCACCTTGACCCGCTCCAGCTGCTTGAGGACGTGCTCCCGCCGCCGCCCCGTTGCCCGCTTCCCCCCGGCGCCCCCGGGGCCGCCGCCGCCGCTCCCGGCCCCGCTGTTCCGCTCCGATTTCGAGCTGGGCGCCATTTTCACCCCCTCCCTCCACTTCC
The DNA here is from genome assembly GCF_005190385.1 of Monodon monoceros. Lineage (NCBI taxonomy): Eukaryota > Metazoa > Chordata > Mammalia > Artiodactyla > Monodontidae > Monodon > Monodon monoceros. The sequence continues at coordinate 164,447,480 of NW_021703768.1, forward strand.
GGAGCAACCGGCCTCTTAGCCCCACCCCCTCCGCCTCTTCATTGGCCCTTTCTCAGCACTGCCGCCCGCGGGTTGGGTGAAAGCCCTCACTCAGGGCCTTTGCCCGCTACGCCTGTCCATCACAGCCACCTCGGCCCTTGATTGGTAGAGACGGTACAGTCCCCGCGGCCTGTCGCCGTATTCCCGCCTTCCCGCAAGGACGCCCCCGTCAGAGGCCCCATTTGCGCCCCTCGCCGAGATGACTTTGACTCAATAGGCAGAGGCGCCCATCAGTCCCCACGGCGTCACGCCCCCTTGTGGCTGGTGGGTTTCCATGGAGACCCAGGTGGTCCAGGCCTGTGGGCGGGGCGATGGGAGCCTGTGGTCCAGAAGGGCCCGAATTCCCAGCCCAGGGATCTCCGCGCCCCGTCCGGGTGCGCGGAGGCCTGGCGAGCATCCTGGGGCCACCGGGCCGGGCCGAAGGAAGGGATTTGCAAAATAAAAGGAAGAAATTCGATTAAAACATCTTTCAGATGGTCTGGGGGGCGGCCAGACTGGATGATGATGATGGTAATAATGACAACATTAATCACTTGTATATCACTTTACACTTGCCAGAAACAGTTCTGAGCTTACGGTTCTATGTAGTAGGTCGCTGTTATGCCCCTTTTATAGATGATAGTAATAACAATTGTTTAATGTCTGTTATGAGTATCATCTTCCTGTGCTTTTAGCTCATTTAACTTTCAAAACCGTTTTGGAGATGGGTCCTTTTATTATCTTCATTTTACACACGATGAAACTGAGCCTTACAGTGTAGCGCTCCTGAATGGTACATGTATACCCCAGATGCAAACTGTTACTATAATTAGAGAAGAATTAAATGGATCTGGCTCTCATATTCTTCCAAGCCTCTCACATTCATTTATTCAACAAATACTTATTGAGCACCTACTATGTTCTAAGCGCTGGGGATATAGCAGTAAAAAAGACAGGTAATAAACAAGGAAATTAATTTATGTTATCTAATTCCAGCTAGGATTAGAGAGGAAGGAAGAAGGCTGCTTAAACAGGGCAGTTAGTGAGGGACCCTGTGAAGGTGAGGAGGAGGAATATTCCAGCAAAAACAAAGGTTTCAGGGTGGCAAGATTGAGAGACCATAAAAAGACCAGTTGGGCCAGAGCAGGAATGAGCAAGGAAGAAAGTAAGAAAGGAAAACAGACAAGGACCAGGAAGCAGGTAAGGAGTGTATGAGGCTTGTAGGTAAGAAAGACACCTGAATTTCACTCTTAAGGAAGAGGGAAGGCATAAAAGGAAGTCTCTGGAAGGTTTTTAATAGAAGATGATGGAATCTGAGATGAACTTTAAAAGATCATTGTGATCCAAAGAATTAAATACCCATGAGTCCATACTGGTATAAATAAATGATTGAATAAATAATTGGGGGGGGAAGGGACCAATCTTCCTTATAGAAGATGAGGGAATAATAATAAAAGTAGGGGACTTCCCTGGTGGTCCAGTGGTTAAGAATCTGCCTTCCAATGCAGTGGACGCAGGTTCGACCCCTCTTGGGGGAACTAAGATCCCACATGCCATGGGGCAACTAAGCCTGCCCGCTCTAGAGCCCATGCACCACAACTAGAGAGCCCTGGCACTCTGCAACTACTGAGCCCTCGCGCTCTGCAACTATTGAACCTGCATGCTCTAGAGACTGTGCACCACAACTAGAGAGAAGCCTGCGCGCCACAACGAAGAGCCTGCGCGCCACAACGAACCCGCGTCCCCTGCATCGGCAGACTGACTCTCAACCACTGACTCTCAACCACTGTGCCACCAGGGAAGCCCTAAAGTTTTAATATATTTTTTTAAAAGCACATGGCATTTGAGTTATTGTTACGGCCACCTTTGGAAATTACAATCTGCCATAGTCATCTTATCAAATGTTGATAAATGTGAATTATCAAATATTGAATATACAAAATAATAATTTTAAATACATGTATATGCCTTGTATAAGAATAAAAATTTTACCAATATCCTTGAAGATTCCATTATCTTTATTCCTCCTCAAGGTAACAATATTCTGGAATTTTGTTCTATCATTCTCATATGTTTATATCCCTAAATAATATATTATTTGTTTTGCCTGTTTTGTACTTTTATATAAGTGGATTCATAATGGTGGGGGTCTCCTATGACTTGCTCTTTTCACTCGACAATATGCTCTTATGATTCATCCATATTGTGAGTAGTTGGGGATGCATTTATTTTCACTACCATATAGTGAATGCCCCATGATTTATTTATTCATAGTCCTGCTGGTGGAAAGTGCAGCTATTTCCAGTTTGAGGGCTATCATGATCAGTGCTTCTATGAGCCTTTTTGTACATAGGGTTCCCAGGGAACCTGTGCAAGCGTTTATCTGAGGCTCATACATTGGAGTGGAGTTGCTGGTATGTGTCAAATTGTTTCTCCAAAGTGGTTGTGCCAATCTACACCTGTAGCAACAATGTATGAGCATTCCAGTTGCTCTACATCTGCAGCAACACTTGACATAGTGAGACTTCTTCAGACGTGTCCTTTACCAGGTCAGAAACACAGCACTGATGTGTCATTCATCCCTGCTGGGAGTATCCCAATCAAGAAAGGTATCCGTATTCTAGTTATAAAAAGGTGTAACCTCCCTTAGGAAGCCTCCTCCCCCAAGCTTGGTGGCCTCTCTGTGTTTCCTTCTCCCATAATGGCATTGTTACTGTTTCCATGGACTTGTGGTTGACACACGTTTAAGATATGTAGATTCTACTGTATGTGTAGAACCCACAGAAAAACATGGTAGCTTCTGAGGAGGGGTCCACCTGCTGGGATGGTGGCAAGCATGGGATCAGAAGAAGGATACAAGATGCCCTCATGAAGCCACTATTAATTACTGTGGCCAAACCTGTATGCAAACTAATACAATATGTACATAACATTTCTTTTTAATAAATATACACAATTTGTATACATATTGTATATAGTATATACACATTTCATATACATTTTGTATTCCAGTGTACTTAAGTTTTTTATATATACATATATAAATACATTCGTTTCATTGTATTTAAGTTGTTTTTCTTTAACTTTTTGGCCACACCACGCAGTATGTGGGATCTTAGTTCCCCAACCAGGGATCAAACCCGTACCCCCTGCACTGGAAGTGCAGAGTCTTAACCACCGGACTGTCAGGGAGGTCTGTACTTAAATTGTATGTGTATGTGTATACATATATGTTACACACATATTTGTAACAAGTACAATTTATTAAAGAAACCACCACTTAAGCTTGCCTATTTGTAGTAAAAAAATTTTTTTATCACATTTAAAAATTGTGGTAAAATGTATATAACATAAAATTTACCATCTTACGGCTTCCCTGGTGGCGCAGTGGTTGAGAGTCCGCCTGCCGATGCATGGGACACGGGTTCGTGCCCCGGTCCGCGAAGATCCCACATGCCGCGGAGCGGCTGGGCCCGTGAGCCGTGGCCGCTGAGCCTGCGCGTCTGGAGCCTGTTGCTCCGCAAGGGGAGAGGCCACAACAGTGAGAGGCCCGCGTACCACACACAAAAAAATTTACCATCTTAGCCATTTTTAGGTGTACAATTCAGTGGCATTAAGTAAATTCATATCATTGTGCAACCATCACTACCTCCATCTCGAGAACTTTTTCATCACTCCAAACAGTACCTCTGTCCTTACTAAACATCTCTTCCCATTCCCCCTTCCCCAGCCCCTGGCCACCACTGTTCTACTTTGTCTCTATGAATTTGAAACTCTAAGGACCTCAAATGAGTGGAATCATAAAGTATTTGTTCTTTTGTGACTGGCTTATTTCACTTAACATAATGTCCTCTAGTTCATCCATGTTGTAGCATGTGTCAGAATTTCCTTCCTTTTTAGGGCTGAATAATATTTCATTGTGTGAATATATCACATTTTGTTTATCCATTCAGCCACCAATCGACACTTGACTATTGTGAATAGTGGTGTTATGAACATGGTGCGCAAATATCTGTTCGATTCCCTGTTTTGGTTTTTTTGGGTGTATACCCAAAAGTGGAATTGCTGGAACATAATTTTATGTTTAATTTTTTGAGGAACTGCCATACTGTTTTCCACAGCAGCTGTACCATTTTACATTCCTCCCAGTGCTCAAGTGTTGCAATTTCTCTACAACCTCGTCAACACTTGCTATCTTCTGGTTTGTTTGTTTGGTACAAACCAACTTAATGGGTGGAATCATTTGATTTTTAATAAGTATTATATTCACACGATTGAAAATTCAGCAGGAGGAAGACATAGAATGGGCGGTAAGCACATAAAAAGTTACTCAACATTATTAGTCATTAAGGGAAAGCAAATAAAGTCACAATGATGTACCACTACACATTCACTAAAATGGCTAAAATTAAACAGACGGACTACACTAAGTGTTGGCAAGGATGTGGAGGAACTAGGACTCTCTTAGACTGCTGGCGGGAGTGGAAAATGACACAACCACTTTGGAAGACAGTTTGGCAGTTTCTTAAAAAGTTAAATGTACACTTACCATACAATCCAGCCATTTCACTCCTACATATTTACCGAAGTTTCTAAAAGACATATGTTTGGGACTTCCCTGGTAGTCCAGTGGCTAAGACTCTGTGCTCCCAATGCAGGGGGCCCAGGTTCCATCCCTGGTCAGGGAACTAGATCCCACATGCTGCAACTAAAGATCCTGCATGCTGCAACAAAGATCCTGCGTGCTGCACCTAAGACCTGGCACAGCCAAATAAATAAATATTTTTTAAAAGACATATGTTTATTCAAAGATTCATATATGACTGTCCACAGCAGCCTTATTTGTATCATCCAAAAATGGGAAACAAGCCAAAAGTCCATCAACATGTGATTAAAAAAAGTTGGTCTATCCATTCACTGGAGACTATCAAGTAATAGAAAAGAACGAACTATGGTACACATAAAACTATGTTTTATGTCAATTATATCTTAACTTAAAAAATAAAGATAATTTTTTAAAAACCACTATGGTTACATTTGACAACATGGATAAACCTTGCTACCAAATGGAAGAAGTCAGACAACAAAAAGTACACACTCTATGATTCCATTTATATTAATTTCTAGAAAATGCAACCTAATCTATGGTGACAGCAGACCAGTGGTTGCCTGGGGTGGGGAGTAAAGGGAGGGAGGGAGAGAAGGCTGACAAAGGGGCATGAAGATACTTTTGGGGGTGATGGAAATGTTCACTAAACCATGGTGATGGTTTCATCACAGGTGCATCCATGTTGAGTTTTGAAATGATGAGTTTTTTTTTAATTGAAGTATATTTGATTTACAATGTTGTGTTAACTGCTGTACAGCAAAGTGATTCCGTTATAAATATATATTCTTTTTTTAAATATTCTTTTTTATTATAGTTTATCACAGGATATTGAATATAGTTCTCTGTGCTCTACAGGAGGACCTTGTTGCTTATCCATTCTATATAAAAGCTTCCATCTGCTAACCCCAGCCTCCATTCCATCCCTCCTCCAACCCCCTCCCCCTTGGCAACCACCAGTCTGTTCTCTATGTCTGTGAGTCTGTTTGTGTTTCATAGATAGGTTCATTTGTGTCATATTTTAGATTCCACATACAAGTGATATCATATGGTATTTGTCTTTCTCTTTCCGACTTACTTCACTCAGTATGACAGTCTCCAGTGGCAGAAATGAGTTTTGACTCATCTATGCTTTAAATATTTTCATTTTTATTGTATGTCATCTATATCTCAATCAAATTTTTTATTCAACAGATATACAAGGATATTTGGTGGCAAGCCCCCTCTCCTCTCAGCACTAGCCACCCAGTTCTCCCCTCAGAGACAGCCAACTTATGAAAATGTTTAGTTTATGAAAGTGATCGCTATTGTTAGCCTGGCTCTGCAACTTTTTTTTCTCTTCACAAGATTAGCTCGACTCACACTAATCCATATAGTGGTTTGAATGGTGATCCACAAAAAGATGTGCTGACGTCCTAACCCCCAGAACATGTGAGTATGACCTTATTGGGAAAAAAAGATATATTTAAATGAAGGATTGTGAGATTATCCTGGATTAACCGGGTGTGCCCTAAATCCAATGACCGGCGTCCTTAAAAGAGACAGAAGAGGAGAAACACAGACACACACACAGAGAGAAGAAAAGGCCACGTGGAAACTGAGGCAGAGATTTGCGTGATGCAGCTACAAACTCAGGACCAGCAAGGATTGCCAGCAACCACTAGAAACTGGAAGAGAGACAAAGTAGTCTCCGAACGGAACCAACCCTGCCAACATCTCGACTTTGGACTTCTAGCCTCCACAAGTCCAAATAAATAATTTGGACTTCTGAAACGAATCTGTTGATGTTGTTTAAAGCCATCCAGTTTGTGGTCATTGGTTACAATGGCCGCAGGAAATGAATACAATATGTGTAGAGTCCCTTGTGCGTCCTAGATCTTGCTGTCTATTATTTTAATAGGACACTTTTTTTTTTTGTCTGTTTATCTATTCCCCTCTTACGGGATTTTTTTCACTCGCTCACACAACACATGTTCATGGATCACCTGGCACTCAAGACGCACTGTTCTAGGTTTGGGGAGACATTGGTGCCCACCTCCATACAGCTAATATTCAGGTGGGGGAGACGGCCAGTGGGCAGAAATATAAATTAGGATGTGAGAAATGCCAGGAAGAAAAATAAGGCAGGGAAGAGGAAACACAGAGTCCAAAAAGTTGCTTCTGATCAGGGGATTTGGTGAGGGGGGGGCGGTTCTCTGCGGAAATGAAGTTGCCAGCCTTGTGAGATGCAGAGCAAGAGAGAATTCTTATTCCAGTTAACGCGCCTGCAGGGAACGTCCTTGTGCCTACGTGTTGGGGCTGTGTAAGAAGAGATGGCTGGTCCTTGGGTGTCGCAGAGAGGGTAATATTCCTAATATTCCACTTGCTTCTCTTCGCCAGCCCGGTGCCCCGCCCAGCCCCCGTCGATTTCTCCCTTCCTTGCGGTCACGCAGGACCACGTGACTAATCCTTGCCAATGAGACGCGAGCAGGAGGGTAGAGGGGCCCTTCAGAGTGGAAGCCCTGAAAAAGTGTTGGGGAGTCTCTCTCTTCAACTGCGCCAGCCACGCAGAGGCTGCTGTTCAAGCCAGTGCGGTCTCTCTTGGACTGGATCGCAGAGTGACTGTGGCTCCGAGGCCCCTGCTGCTGATCTATTGAGATCGCGGTGTGGGGATGACCGACTCTGATGTTAGTCACTAACTGTTGGGGTTGTTTGCTGTGTGGAATGATCTTGCCTGCCCAATATACACGTATATACATTTGACCGTTGAACAGTGTGAGGGTTTGGACGCTGACCCTCTGCATAGTCAAGAATCCGTGTATAAGTTTACAGTTGGCCCTTCAAATCCAAGGTTCCAGATCTACAGATTCAGCCCACCATGGTGTGGTACTGTAGCACAAATTTAGTGAAAAAAAATCCATGTATAAGTGGACGCATGCAGTTCAAGGAAATATATATATATATATATATATATATATATACACACACACACACATATAAAATGTGCGTGCGTATATATATAAAATATGTGTATATATAGTATATATGGATATATATAATACAGTTGCTATATATATCCTTTTACATATATAGGTATGTGTATCCCTTTATGTATTTATATAAAATCTATATAAATAAAAGGAGATTTATCATGAGGAATTGACTTAAGTGATTATGGAGGATGAGAAGCCCCACAAGCTGCTGTCTGGAAGCTGGGGACCCGGGAAGGCCGGTGGCATAATTCCAGTCTGAGAACCAGGGGAGCCGATGGCGTACATCCCAGTCCTGGGGCAAGAGAAGACTGATGTCCCAGCTCAAGCAGGCAGGCAGGACAAGAGAAAAGGGGTGAGTTCCTCCTTCCTCCGTCTTTCATTCTGTTCAGAGTTGCTGTAGATTGGATGATGCCCAGGCACAATGGGGAGGGTCACTGAGTTTACTGAGTCCACTGATACCCATGCTAAGCTCCTCTGGAAACACCCTCACAGATGTGCCCAGAAAGAGTGTTTCATCTGGGGGGTCCCATGACCCAATGAAATGTTATCATATGATTTTATATTTGACACATTTAACCATCACCAACGAGTATGTGGCAGGCACATCTTTAGTTTTACCAGATACTTTCAGGTTCCTTTCTGACCCTCCTTCTCCATGGCCATCGCTGGCTTCTCTTCTGCCCACCCCTCAAGCATAAGCATCCCTTGGGGGTCTCCCTTGGACTCCCTTCTTTTTTCCTTCTAGACTTTCTCCTTGGTGAATATAATCCACGCTGTGTCTCTACAGTGAGGTGAGAGGAGGGGAGGGAATTCCCTGGTGGGCCAGTGGTTAGGACTCTGCGCTTCCACTGGCAGGTAGTGTGGGTTCAATCCCTAGTCAGGCACAGCCAAAAAAAAAAAGAGAGAAAAAAGAAAAGAAAAGAAAAGGGTGGTGGAGGAGAGAAGAAATAAAAGAGAGGGAAATGGTGGCTTAAACAAGAGAGATACCTCTTTTTCACGCCTGGTCAAAATGACTGGCGCTGGTTGTTTGGAAAAGCCTGAAATTCCAGGGGCTGCTTTGATATCTTTGAGTCTCGTAGGGCCTCCAAGGTCTAACTGTGTTTCCCTGCTTTTGTCAGATATGCATCCCCACCCCCAACCACCTGACTTGTTTCTCTATCAGCCAGACTAGCCACACCCCACGTGGTCCTCGACCTAATGGGTTTCACCTCTCTGCCAGACTGAGAAATTATTCAAACAAGACAATCACATCCTCTGATGGGAACCAGAGGTCACCCCTCCCTTTTGTCACTACCAAGCCCATCTCCCACAGCCCCTGCTTCTTGGTTCAGCTGCTGAGTGTACGCCCAACCAGGTGGCTCAGTGCCCTCCTCCAATTCTGGCCTGTGAATGTGACTAACTAATCGTCAGATGACGTCATCTATCCATATTAGGTGTCATGTGTTTGGCCATCTTGTACTGTTTAGGGCATGTGAGTCCTCTTTCACCAACAGGGTCAACAGGAGGTGAGCAAAACACTGGTCAGTCCATGGGTAGCACAGCCTTCCATGGTATGTGAGACCCAGGTTCCTGCTATCTTGTTGCTCCACCATTCAAGGCCTCTAGTCCCAAGGCAATGTCATGGCCCAAAATGGCTGATGGAGTTCCAGCCATCACATCTACATTCCATCAGTAGGAAACAGAAAAGCACCCCCCTTTCCTCAAAGTTGTACATACCACTTCTGCTTACATACGGCCACATCCACCTGCAAGGGAGCCTAGGAAATGTAGTTCTTTATTCTAGGCAGCCATATGCCTGTCTAAATATCAGTAATTTTATGGACTGGGTCCAGATCCTGAGGGGCTTATCAGCCAGATGAAGGCTGACTGAGGAATTTGGCCTTAGCCTGTGTCTCAAGGCTGGATGCCATCACAGGATGAGGAGGGGCAGGCCCAAGGTGTGCCTTGGGATCATTAATTGCTACTGAGTTAAGACCCCTCCTTTCCTCTTCTAATTGGGAAAAAACTACATTTTCCATCAGCTTCTTGCTCCCTCCTACATCAACCCTGCCTCTTCTTCCCACCAACCAAAATAAGACCAGATTGCTGCACTAGCTGCCCACAGTGTTACTGCAACCCGCTGACTCCACAGTCATCCCTACTCTGAGATCAGAGCCTCAGGGAAACCAAGAGACACCAACAGCCCTTCCCCATGCAAACTTCCCCACACATACAGACACAATTCTACATGCATTTCATAAGGTGTACTAAAGGCTGATTCTGCCAGGCTCTACATTGGTGGACCATACTCCTTTGCTGTCCCTGCAGAACTCCCTCCTGGGCAGGGCAGGGCAGTGGAGGACTGAGCTGGGCTGGGCAGAGCTGGGATAGGCTGGACTGGGCTGGGCACTGCAGAGTGTAGAGAAGGGAATTTGTTGCAGGAAGATAAGGCCAGTGGGTCATTTACAAGAGTGGTGATTATGTTCCTAGCCAATCAGCACATTCCATCTCTCTGTGGCCACGGGGACTGATTCCAGATGGACATGTGACCAAAGCTAGGCCAATGACATATAACCTTGGGGCTTTCAGCAGGACTAAAGCTGGAGATATCTTGGCACTGCCAGTAGAGCTGAGAGGTAGAGAGAGACTCCATCCTTAAGGTGTCATTTGAGTCCCTGGATCCAGCTATGCCTGAAGGACAGCCCCTCAACATTTCCATTCATGAGTTAATAATTACCCTTGTTTGTATTAGTTAGTTTGGCTTGGATTCTCTATCCTTTGCAACTTTAAGAGGCCTGCCAGAAACACACAGCTTGGTTCTCATTGCCACTTCCCTGGGGTTAGGGTCAGTGCGGTAGTTCAGTAAATCTGTGGGGCTGGCCGCATTACGCTGCTAGGGAGACTAAGGGCCTTCTACATAATGTCCAAGCTAGTGGTGGTCAGTCCCACAGGGAGAGCCTGGAGTGGGGCCCATTGTTCTCTTCTGGTCGAAGCTAAGACATGTCTTCTGTCCTAGCCCTGAGGGACCCCTCTCCTGAGGCCACACAGTCCTGGGAAACGTGGTCAAATGAGTACATTTTTGGGTCCAAGTTTCCTCCTCTGTGGAAGAGGGATTAATAATACAGACACCCTCTGTCTCCATCATTCTTCCACATCTTAGTCCCTTCTTCCCGCCCACCTGATATACTTCACTTCCATCACCCCATGGCTTGACACCCCCCCCCCCAAGCCCCCTGTAGTTGGTGCTGTCTGGGGCCTACCATGCCCGCCTCTGGCCTCACCAGCAGGCATGTAATATCTCTTTAGGGATGGAGTCTACTCTACCCAAACTGCCAGGGAATTCAGATCCCTTGGGGGCAGCTCTCAACCAGTGACTGATGGAGCGAGTTGGAGGATCAATACCCCAGCTCTCTCACCCCTCGGGTGAGATGACTCTGATCCCCCAGGGTTCCCCAGTGGGACTGAGCCCCAGCTGCCTATAGTGAGAATTTGCTTAATTACAAGAGTGACCAAACTATCCCAATGTGACCAGGACTGAGGGTTCCCCAGATGCAGGATTTTGAGAGCTAAAGTTGGCAAGTTCCAGGCAAGTTGATTACCCCAGTGATAACTCATCGATTCGTGACTGTTCCCTTCCTTCTCTCTGCCACATCCCTGCTCCCCTACAGCTGCTGTCTCCCAGACAAATACACTCAGTCCTCATCTCAGTCTGTTTCTGAGAGACCCCAATCTCCTTCATGCCCTCTGAGCAGCCCATCAGCCACTCCAACCCAAGCTGAGCACTTGTGGGGCAGATGCTATGCTTGGAAATTTCAGCCCACTACCTGCCTTTGCCTTGTGACCGCCTTTTGAGGAGGGGGTCTTCTGTCAGCTGCATTTTATGCATTGGAAAGCTGAGGTTTGACAGGAAAATGACTTCTCTGAAGTCTCACGGGTAAGTGGCGTGTCTCGGGGGATCGGACCTGGGGCAGAGACGGGCTTCCTCACCCCTCAGCACACACTTCCGCTCTGCGGTTGAGGGCCTGGCATGTACTGGGCACCGTCTCACCCCCTTCTTTTTTTTTTTTTTTGCAGTACGCGGGCCTCTCACTGTTGTGGCCTCTCCCGTCGCGGAGCCCAGGCTCCAGACGCGCAGGTTCAGCGGCCACGGCTCACGGGCCCAGCCGCTCCGCGGCATGTGGGATCTTCCCGGACCGGGGCACGAACCCGTGTCCCCTGCATCGGCAGGCGGACTCTCAACCACTGCGCCACCAGGGAAGCCCTCACCCCCTTCTTATGCATGATTTCATTTAATCCTTACACCACTCCCGGGAGGCGAGGCAACTATTCTCCCACTTTGCAGAGTGGGAAACCAAGGCCTGGAGAGGTGGCAGAGCCCAGGTTCAAGCCCAGGCAGGCTGCCACTGAGTGCACATCCTTAACCACCAGGCTGGTGCCTCAATACGTGTAATTTCTTTTTGGGCGGCGGCTGTGGCTATTTGGGGATGGGGGAGCCTGGCTGCCAGCGAGGCCAGCTGGCAGGGGGGAGGAGGGGCCCAGATGGCAGACCTGGCTGGGAGCCCACAGACCGGTGTCTGGACTGGCAGGCAGAGCCCAGGCCTGCCCCAGCGCCGGTTCCTTGGGGACCCTCCTGTGGCCTGAAGCATCCTCCACTCCTCTGCCCCCACCTCTACTCTTTGCGGTTGGCCCAAATACCAGACAGGGCAAATCTCAGCTTTCCCCCAAACATTCCTCGCTCCTGTGGCCCGGCCCAGGCTGGCCGAGGTTACGCAAGCAGAGCTGGGGAGGCGGCGGGGGGGGGGGGGGGGTGGCGCGGAGGATTGGGGGGAGGTGGGTGGGACAGAGGGGACAGGCTGGCCTGTCCTCATCACCCCATCCGGCGCCTGCCTGCCCTCCACAGGGCGGCGAAAGGGTGGGCCAGCTCCCCTGAACCCCTGGGAGAACAGGCTGGGGGGGCAGGGTGGCCAGCGCCAAGAGATGGGGGGCGGTGGCGGCCACAGCAGAACCTCCAGGAGGTGACCGCCTGCTTTCCATTAGGGAACCCTGGTCAGCAGTTCCGGCAAGACGGCAGACCTGGGGCTGGCTATGGTAAGTCGGGGCAGGGGAGGGTCTGAGGGTGGGGCCTGCCTGCCCGCCCCCCTCCATGCGGGGATGCTCCTGTCGCCATGGTGACCCGGTGCCCAGCCTGGGGACACCCTGAGCCGTCCCTCAACTCCCAGTGGCTGAGCCTACTGCTGTTGCCCCTGCTGCTGCCTGGGCCCCCGCCCGCCCTCGGCATGGAGGACGCCTCGTTCCCCCACCTGGGGGAGAGTTCGCAGCCCCCGCCCCGGGCCTGCCCCCCACGCTGCTCCTGCCCCCGGGCTGACACAGTGGACTGTGCTGGCCTGGACCTTCGGGTGTTCCCGGACCACATCACCAGGGCAGCTCAACACCTCTCCCTGCAGGTGGGGCCTGGGGTGGGGGCGCAGGGTAGCTCCCAGGGGAAGCGGGGAGCCTGGGGAGTGGTTGGGTTGAGGGTGATGGGGTGTGGGGTCCACGTGCAGGGGTGAGGCATTGGGAGTGAGGGTCTTGGCACAGATGCAAGTCGGCCTTGAGGAGGGTGCAGGGCCCTGTGTGTCCGGTGAGAGGAGGTGGGGGCATAGATATTGGAAGTGGGAGGGGCTGAGGGTTTAGGGGTGTCGGGGAAGTCAACGTCCGGTGATTACGGGGTTGCTTGGGGTCAGCGTGGCGGGGCATTTGAGATCAACTGTAGGGGTGCATGGGGCGCTGGGGGCCACTCTCTTTTTGGTTACAGGGTTGTTCCGAGGTAATAAGGCATTTGGGATCAAGTAGAGGGTGATAGGGTGTCAGAGCTCACTGCTCAGGCTGACGGGAAGCTGAGAAGCAGGGCCCAGGGTCACGGGGGTCAGGGTGTGAGCGCCCCTCTCCCTGCCCCACAGAACAACCAGCTCCAGGAGCTCCCCTACAACGAGCTGTCACGCCTTAGCAGCTTGCGGACCCTCAATCTCCACAACAACCTCATCTCCTCCGAGGGTGAGGGGGACAACGGGAGGCGGCCCCTCCCCACCACAGTCCCCGCTGCCCTCTCCCTCCCCAGCTCGGTCTGTGGGCAGGTCTGCGGCTGTTCCCAGCACTGCCCTTTGCTGAGCAGGATGGAAACTCAGGGGATGGGGGGCAGGGGCTGTGGCTTTTGAGGACGTGGGGGGCGGGGCCTGGAGGAGCCTCTGCCAGTCCCTGGCTGGGTGGGGGCACAGACTCTGCCCTGCCCCCACCCCACACCAGCGGTCCCCTCACTGCCCACCTCATTCACAGGCCTGCCTGACGAGGCCTTTGAGTCCCTCACGCAGCTGCAGCACATCTACGTGGCCCACAACAAGGTGAGCCCCCCTCCACACACACACACACACACACACACACACACACACACACACACAGGGGTGCAGCCGGGCTGGGGTCACATAGCCCAGAGGGTAGATGGGACAGCGGGCAGTGGGGTGCAGGAGCGGGGCCACAGGACCAGTGCAGCTGTGCTCCCGCAGCTCTCTGTGGCCCCCCAGTTTCTGCCCCGCTCCCTCCGTGTCGCTGATCTGGCTGCTAACGAAGTGACGGAGATCTTCCCGCTCACCTTTGGGGAGAAGCCTGCGCTCAGGTAGCCCCAGGCCCAGCCCAGGCCCCAGGGGTCTCAGATGTGCCTGGGGTCACTCCCCACCTTGGGGGGGGTCTGGTGGGGAGACAGGGCCCTGGATGCTCTGTTTGGAGAACTCAAGACTGAAGCAGAGAGCACGCACGCTCACACACACACACACACACACACACACTCTCACACTGAAGGTGGCTGGGGTGCGGGGTGGTGGGGAGGCCAGGGCGGGGTTGGTGGCTGGAGCCTGGCTCCCCTCAGGTCCGTGTACCTCCACAACAACCAGCTGAACAACACGGGCCTGCCCCCCGACGCCTTCCACGGCTCCCAGGCAGTCGTCACCCTCAGTCTCTCCAGCAACCGGCTCAGCTATGTGCCACCCAGCCTGCCGTCCTCGCTGGAGCGGCTCCACCTGCAGGTGCCCCTCCTTCCCCTCACCATCCCCGTGTCCCCACCTCCCTGGGCTCCCTGCACCTCTCTCCTGCGGGACCCCGACACCTCCTTGTTATCCCAGTAGTCAGAAATGTCTTTGAGTCCCTTCCACTGGCAGTGATCGCTCACAAGCTCTCTGTGGGCAGCCTTGCTCAAGCGAGCTCCTGGTCCCTTACTCAAGAGCCCTCTGTGGCCCCCCACTGCCCTCTGTCCCGGACCCTCAGTCTCATGCTCTGCTCCCTTCCCAGAACAACCTCATCTCCAAGGTGCCCCGAGGAGCCCTGAGTCGCCAGACCCACCTCCGGGAGCTCTACCTTCAGCACAACCAGCTGACGGACAGCGGCCTGCATGCCGCCACGTTCAGGTGGGGCCTGGGGACAGGGGGTTCGGGGGTGCGGCCTCGTACCGGCAGTAGGGGCTGAGGACTCAGCATCTGGGGGCCTCAGGCCTCCATCCCCCACCTCTGTATGACTCTTAACTCAAGGCCTCACTTGGTGAGCGCCTACGTTGGGCCAGGCTCAGCCAAGCACCTGGCAGCATCCTTGTCTCCAACCACCCTGGGCCTCGGTCCTACTACCCAACGACACTGCCGCCACATGAACATCTCAGACCCGGAACTCTGTCCTGGTCACCCCTACATTTAACCCTCAGGCCGGAATCTGCCCTGATCACCCCCAGGTTTACCTCCTACCCAGATCGCTCAACTCATCACCCCCAAGTTGGAATCTCCAGCTTACGTCTCTCAGGACCAGTCCTCAACAACCCCCACTCTGGGCGCCCAGCCCGACGCCGACCCTCTCTCTCCTGCCAGCAAGCTGCACTGCCTCGAGTACCTGGACCTGTCCCACAACCAGCTGGCCGCGGTGCCCGCCGGCCTGCCGCACACCCTGGCCGTGCTGCACCTGGGCCGCAACCGCATCCGCCGGGTGGAGGCTGCCCGGCTGCGCGGCCTGCGAGGGCTGCGCTACCTGCTGCTACAGCACAACCAGCTGGGGGCGGCAGGGCTGCCGGCCGGGGCACTGCGGCCGCTGCGGGGCCTGCACACGCTGCACCTCTACGGCAACGGGCTGGACCGCGTGCCCCAGGCGCTGCCCCGCCGCCTGCGGGCCCTGGTGCTGCCCCACAACCGTGTGACCACGCTGGGTGCCCGCGATCTGGCCGCCACGCCCAGTCTGGCTGAGCTCAACCTGGCCTATAACCGCCTGGCCAGCGCCCGCGTGCACCGCCGGGCCTTCCGCCGGCTGCGGGCCCTGCGCAGCCTCGATCTGGCCGGCAACCAGCTGACCCTGCTGCCCTCTGGCCTGCCCGCCAGCCTGCGCACCCTGCGGCTGCAGCGAAACCAGCTGCGGGCCCTCGAGCCTGAGCCGCTGGCCGGCCTGGACCAGCTTCAGGAGCTCTGCCTGGCGCATAACCGGCTGCGTGTGGGTGACATCGGGCCTGGCACCTGGCATGAGCTGCAGGCCCTCCAGGTCAGGGGTGGGCTGCTTGGCCACACTGAATGCCCGCAGGTGTCCCCACGGCCCCTCCACTCCCTGGCCTGCCTGCCCAGCAACTCCCGTGCAAGGCTCTGAGATGCCAGAAAGAGAGCTCCCACTGCAGGCCAGCCCTGGGGTGGATAAGACAGATCCAGCCCCCAGGCCTTTGCCTGTGCTGCCCCTGCCACCTGGTCCTCCACGACCACCCCTCCACCTCCCCAGCCTCTAGCTCCTTCTGAGTGCTGTTGACGCCACAGAATTCAAGCCATCTGTGGGTGCCGGGCGCTACTCTAGGTCCTGGAGATGCCACTGGGCACAGAAGGACACAGCTCCTGGCCCCTGGCACAGACACCCTAGTTAGGGAGGGGCGGTCAGCAACAGTCATAAGCAAACAGCTGTCAGAAGGGCGCGAGGGGTAAAGGGAGCGCCGTCTTTGTGAGGGGTTAGCTGAATCAACGGTTCCCGCAGCAGGCAGGGGCCCTGCCTGTCTGGGCCCCCGCCGCCTAGAACAGGGCCTGCCCCAGAGGGGACTCAGTTTACCTCTGTTGAGGGCGGGATTTGGCAGTCACAAAGTAGCTGAGGGAGGGGGCGGAAGGACCGGGCTGGGAGGAGAGCAGTTTGGGGCTTGGTGAAACGGGTGGCCCAGGGCCTGGGGCCGCCACGGCGCCATCTCTGCCCGCCTGCCCAGGTGCTGGACCTCAGCCACAACGAGCTGTCCTTCGTGCCCCCCGACCTGCCTGAGGCCCTCGAGGAGCTGCACCTGCGGGGCAACCGCATCAGCCACGTGGGCCCCGAAGCCTTCCTCAGCACGCCCCGCCTACGTGCCCTCTTCCTCAGGTGCCCTGAGGGTGGCAGGGCCAGGGGGCTCCAGGTGGACGAGGGAGGGCTGTGGGGGACGTGAGCAGGCCTGGGGGGGCACCTCCCCTCAAAAACGCCCTCACGCCCACCTCTCGGTCCAGGGCCAACAGGCTTCACGTGACCAGCATAGCGCCCGAGGCCTTCCTGGGCCTCCCGCACCTTCGCGTGGTGGACACAACGGGTAACCCTGAGCCAGTCCTGGTCCAGCTGCCACCCACAGCCCCACGTCGGCCACGGGCAGAGGGCCCCTGAGCCTGGAGGGGCCCAGCAGAGCAGCCCAGACACCTGGGGCTCTGCTGGGCTGTGGACTAAGGAGACAGCGCCCAACCTGGGGCCTCGAGCTGGCTCTCCCAGGCCTGGAGAGCTGGGCCCGCCTAACCCACGCTGGCCAGGATGCTGGGACACGGGTGCCACGTCGACACACAGGGAGTCCAGGGAGAGACTGAAGCGTGCAGCTCGCACACTGGGTGTGCAGGCAACTCCGACCCTGCCGGACACTCCCCCACTGCCCGTGCAGATGGACACAGCAACAATAAAGCCTAGCCCTTTCAAGTGTTCACCACCGACCAGGTGCCCTTCAGCTTGTGGGAGGGGCTCTCATCTTCCCCGCGTCCAGCAGGGGAAGCTGAAGCTCTGGGATGCTAAGTGGGTCAGGCAATTTGGCCCAGGTCCTGTGGCCAGTGAGCGGTAGGGCTGGCTGTCAAGGCCCTGAGACACACACGGGTCACCAGGCACCACCACGTATGACCTGACCACACGTGTAAACCCAGATATGCCCAAGGCCACCAGCTGAAGAGACACTCGCAGATGCCCCCAGGTGGGCCACAGACGCTCGTGACACGTGCACAGGCCTTCACACACGTCCTCGCAGCAAGTGTGCGCGGAGCACACATCCTTCACGGGCACACCCCCTGCCAGCCTGCTCCTCTCGCAGGCACCTCTCCATCAGCCCCCAGGGGAGCTGTGAAGGAGACCCAGCCCAGGCACTGAGGGCAGGAGCAAGAAACAAAGGCAGGACAGAGTGAGCCAGGTAGGGCCCTGGCTGTTTATTCCGCGTGTCAGCCCTGGGGGCCCAGCTGGGCCAGGGCAACCCTCTGGGGAGCCAGCTGGGCTCTGGCTGGCCTCAGTGGCTTCTTTGGGGTGTGGGTGGGCGTCAGGGTTAAGGCTGGGGACGGGCTGGAACTAAAGTGCTTGCAGGGGCCCTTGAGGTTTGGTCCTAGCCGCCCTCCCACCTCGGAGGCAGGCAAGGGGCCGCACACCCCTGGGCTGTGCAAACGGACTCTCTGGGGCCCACCCGGCCAGGCCTAGGTGAGGGGCACACACAGGCTGGCGCCCGCAACGCCCCCTGCCAGGGAGGCTCCAGTCGGGCCAAGTGGGCCCAGCCGGGGGAACGTGTCCATCCAGCGCCGATTGTCCACTGATTGTCTGATTGTCGGGTCTGAGGCTGTGGCCGCGTTAGCTCCTCCCAGCGCCGGGGCCTTGGGCCCGCTCCCGGCTCTCCAGGGGCCGCCCGCCCCTTCGGCCCCTCACCTGCGGAGCCGCTGCAGCTGAGGGGAGAGGCCACAGGGGTCAGGGTGGGGGGGGACATGGCCACAGCTGCCCACCCCGTTCCCCAATACCCAAGCCTCTCACCTCACTCTCGACCAGGTTCCGTCTATACAGTGCCTCCTTGGCAGCCTCCTGGGGGGCCAACAGGAGGTCAGTGGGCAGCCCCTGGCAGCCCCGGCCCCCCGATGCCCGCCCGCCCGGCCCGCCTGCAGCTCACCCTGCTGCCATCATTGCCCAGGCGCCGGGCGGCCTCTGTGTAGAACTGCAGTTGCCGCTCCAGCTGGGCCATGTACTCTGAGGGAGGGAGGGGGTCACGACGGGGCCCCCTGCCTCGCCCCTCCCCCACATACTCATCCCTGAGATCCTACCCCGCCGGATGCCGGGGCCCCCCTGCTCCAGCTGTGCCCTCTGCCACTGGCTGCGCTGTATGATGTCCTGGTACTGCTGGGCCACCTCGGGGGGCACCGGCCGCCGTGCCTGCCTGAAGGCCAGGATCTGGGGTGGGGGGGTGCAGAGGGAGTTGTGAGGGCCCTGCCCGGGCCTGCAGACCCCCAATCCTGCCCCACTGAGCCTTGCAGGATGGGTACCCACCTTCCGCTCCAGACGCTCTTGGTCGAAGGCCAGCACACTGAGACTATGCAGGGGCCGGGCTGATCTATGGGGTTGAGGAAGGGTGAGGGGCTGCAGGGATCTCCCACCCCCGACCCCATTAATTCAACAGACACACTGGGCACTGGGGAACAGCGGGAGACAAGCCAGGCCCACCCCTGTGTTGCCGAGTCCACAACCTAACAGGGACAATGGTTGTACACCCAGGCAACTGTGACGCCAGGTGTCAGGGAGGGCTTCCTGGAGGAGGTGAGAGCCAGGTTGGGACTCAAAGGAGTCAGAGTTGGGCAGAGGAGCAAGGAGATAGTGTGGGGACAGGGGTGCTCAGGACATTGTAACAACAGAGAAGTCCAGAGGTCAGTGAAAACTAAGTGTATCCATGAACCAACAGGAGGAAGTGGGGAGAGAGAAGGCTGGACATATTGACGGAGATCACAAAAGGTCTTAAAGATCAAGCTGAGGAGTTTAAACTAGATGCTCCAGGAGAAGGGAAGCCAGGAAAGGTCTTGGAGCAGGGGAGAGAGATGCTCCAATTTGTGCCTGATGGGAAGTTGTCCAGGACAGGCTGAGATAAGAAGAAGGGGGTTCTCTCCAGCACAGCCGGGCCCAGCCACCTACCTGTTCCCTGGCTCCCTCGTAGGAGCAGGCACGGGAGGGGCTTTCGCTTTGGGCCCAGCAACCTGCTTCAGAGGACAGAACCAGTCTTGTGAGCCTTGGTCCCCTTGAACCAAGCCTCCCTCCTTCCCTGGGGCTGCCGATGGGCAGGGGTCTCACTGTGGGCACAGCTGCTGGCACGGGGTCGATGACCAGCCACCTCTCAGTTGTCGTCTCCAACTGCTGGGCCGTCAGTGGCTCCCGAATCCGAACCATCACCTCCAGCCGCCCCCCTGTGGGCCTGCGACCATCCAGGACCTGGGCGGGAGTGAGGGGAGCCTGTTAGGAAGCAGGCAGCGGCTGGAGGCTCAGGGCTGGGCTCAGGGAGACCAAAGCAATTTCCAAAACACGAGTCCATGGGTATGGCTGACACACCAGCTGCTCATAATGGAGCAGGGTGCTGAGGGTATCTAAGGCTGGGTAGCAGGGAGGTCTGGGACTCCTGGGGAGGGGCTGGGTCAGCAGAGGGGACCCTTGGGGGCTCAGGGCAGGCAGCACCTGGGTGGTGTTCACGAGCGGCACGGCCATACCGGAGCGTTCAGACGAATGTCCACCTCTCACCTCAAGGATCTCCCGGACCTCGCATGCTGTCTCCAAGGCGTCCAGCTTCAGCTGGGCTGTGCCCAGGACCCGGTCGGTCTTGAACAGCCCCCTGTGTGTGTGAGAGGGGACAGGATGGTTGGCCCAGGGGAGCTCCCCCTCTTCTAGAGCCCACGCAGCACCTGTGGCCCCAGCTTACCCCTTGTGGACCACTTCGAACTTGATGCCTTTGGTCTGGATGGCCCTTCGGAAGCCACGGTGGCTGCGGTTGATGCAGAGTTTGAACTGCTCCTTGAACTCTGCCCAGGGAAGGAGGGAGGGAGGAGGGAGGGGTCAGGCTATGGTCTCATGGGCTTTCTGAGGAGGGCTGCCTCCCGCCCAAAGCTCACCAGGCGAGTCTGTGTTCTTGATCACACTGGTCTTGTCCTTCTGAGCTTCTTCCTGTGACCAGACAGGAAGCGAAAAAGCTCAGGGGCGCCTGCCCTTGAACCCCGGCCAGACTCACTCCCGGGCCTGATGGGGCTTGAGCCTGTCCCTCCTCAGCTCCCCACATACCACATTGGGATAGGGGAAGTCGAACCGAACAAAGACATCCAGGTCACCGGGGGACAGCCCTGTGGGCAAATGAGGGTCAGGGCTGGGCAGAGGGGTGGACCCCACGGCCCCACCCCTGCCTGACGCCCCCTCACCTGGGGGTGTGGGCAAGTTGATGCCCTTCACAATGAACAGGAGCATGTCGTTGCTGCTGAGGTCAGGGAAGATCCTTCCAGGAGGGCGGGCAAGAGACAGAGGCACCTCAGTGCCACTGCCTGCCCGCCTTCTCTGCCCTCCCCCCAGTCTCTTAGGGGTGCCTCAGCGCCTAGGCTTGAGTTTTAGGACCAGACAGACTAGAATTCTCTATCCAGGTCCACCACTGGCTACCTTTTGAGTCCTTTCTCCACTCTGCATATATTTATTTGGGACTTACTCTGCACCAGCCAGTGGCCCTACCTGCTGTGGGACCTTCTCTTTCTTTGACAGTATTTCTTGAGCATCTACTATATGCCAGCCAGTGTCTTCACTGCTGGGGATACAGAAGTAAACGAGGCAGACCCCATGCCTTTGCTCATGGAACCGGGGCTAGCTGAGTGGACAGATGACCCATGAATATATAAATAAGCAAACAAAACAACAACAACTCTGCAGAGAATTAAAACAGGGGAGAGAGAGTGGAGTGTGCTCAGAAGGGGCTGCTTTAGACAGAGTGATCAGGGAGGGCCTCTCAGGGGAGGTAACATCACAGGTGACTCTGAATGTCAAGAAGAGGCCGCTACATGGTAACCTGCATGAGAGAGTCTGAGCAGAGGAAATAGCTGGTGCAAAAGCCCTGAGTGGAAACACGGCTGGTGTGTCTGATTGACCAAAAAGAGGTCTATGTGGCAGAAAGTGAGTGAAGTGGGGACAGTGGGAGGAGATGAAGTGATAGGGAGCCAAGCTATGCAGATGTAGGGGAGCCGGGGTAAGGGGTATGGGTTATCCTAGATGGTGATCTTAGGTTATCCCAGTGGCTGCACCTAATGTCATCTACAAGTGGGAAAAAACAATCCCAACTCCCTGGGGTGTAAGAAGACTTAACAGGAGCAGAACCAAGATCACCATCCCACGGGCTTGCCCAGGCCTTTGGGACCAGGCACATGTCTACAGTCACTAGATCATCCCCATTTCCAAATGTGTCGCTGTCAACACCCTACTGCCGTCCTTCACTCGCGCGTCACGTCTGCCTCAGGACCCCTGCACACACTGTGCTCCCACCAGCTCCCCAAACTCTACTCCAGAGGCAAATCCTCTGCTGGCTTCTGGGGCGCACAAACCCCTCACCAAAGGGCTGGGGGGGGGTCTCAGGGGCCTTACTTGATGACGCTGAAGGTTCTCTGCTCAAAGCGAGCAGTGGGTGTGGGGAGACCCCGGGCAAAGGCCTGCTTCAGAGTCTCCATGCTCCGCTTACAGTCCTCCGCCAGCTTCTCAAATCTGCCAGCAAGAGGGCCCTGCTCAGGTCCCGGGTCCCAGGGGCAGGCTGGGGGTGCAGACGTCTGGTGGGGATGGGGGCGGGGCCTCTTACTTGCTGGTTTCGGCAATGTTGCCCAGGTGGGTGAACTGGTTAGAGTGGTTCAGACACATCTGGGGGAGCAGAAGAAAGTGAGGGGAGGGTTGGGGGCCCATGCCCTTGTAGTGACTTGGGCGGGGAATCCCCCTTCACCTCGTGCTGCTGCCTTATGAGCTTGGTGAGTTCACCGTAGCGCCGGACAGACTCCTGAGACAGACCTGGGCCGGGCCGCTGGACCAGGGCGAAATCGTCCTTGTTGACAGGGGCGGGTGGCACCTGGGGAGGACGAGGCTCATGAGGTAGGGTCTGCTGGTCAGCAAGGAGCAGGCCCACCCGGGGCCCTGCCGAAACATCACCCCTCCTTAAAGAGGCCTTCCCTGACTATGGCTTCATCCCCTGTCCCTGTTCTTCCTTCTTTCCCAAGGAGAAAAGTAATGCTCAAAGGGAAGTGGATGGTCCTGCCCCAAATGGCAGAATCTGTTATCCATTTTCCTCCAAGTCTGATCCCCACCCCCTCTTCCCTAGTAATGGGAGTCCTGCCTGGGCACACAGCAAGAGACTACATGTCCCAGTCTCTGCTGCAGCTAGGTGTGGCCATGTGACTCAGTTCTGGCCAATGGGAGGCAAGCAGAAGTGATGGCAACTCCATGTAAATTCTCATAGCTGGGATGCAGACAAGGCATCAAACCACTTTGACCATGTGGACAACACCTAGGGTGTGGCAGAGCAACAAGATAAAAGAACCTGGGCCCTGAAGGGCTTTGTCTTTTAGAGACCAGAATGCCCTGAACGTTACATGCAAGAAACATAAATGTCTGTCCTGTTTCAGCCACGGTCTTGGGGAGGCCTAGTTGTTTCAGCAGCTTAACCTGGATGCTGACTAATACACTCCAAGTCACATGGCTGCTAAGCGGCATGAGCCTGAAGGGTGAGCGCTTGGGAAGGTCCAGCAGGCCTAGAGGGTTCACCTTGGTGATGTCCACGGGCAGCCCGTTGCGTGAGGCCTCCAGCATGGGCTCCAGCCCCTTGGCCTGGCGCAGGTGCATCTTGGCGCCCTCCACGTCATTCTTCTGCTTGGCTCGCAGCGCCGCCTGCAGGAGCTGCTTCCTGCGGCCCTCCAGGAAGGCCAGCTGCTGCTGGGCTGTGGGCACAGGGGCGTCTGCGGGTGCTGCCCAACCCATGGCCAGGCAATAGGCAGCCCAGGTGGGGCAGGTGTACCTACCTCTGGTGGATGCGCCTTTGGGGGCCGCTTTGGCTGCTGGGGCAGATCCTGACTGGGGTGCCTTTGAAGGTGGGGCTTTGGGCTGGGCTGTGGGGGCTGCAGGGCTGCTGAGCTGCTGAGGGACAGAGAGGAAGTCAGAGCTTTCCCAGCACCTGTGATGAGTCCACTCCCCAAAGGGTCAGGGCCCGACACTGACAACACTGACCGTCTTAGTTTCTGTTTCCTCAGCACTGAACACAACATATGATCTTGTTCACACTGAATCTTTGCAACAGCCCTGGGAGGCAGGGACTATTACCGTGCTCAGTTTACAGAGGAGGAGCCCGAGGGTCGGAGAGCAAAACGACTTGCCCAATGGCCACACAGCCAGAAGGCAGCAGGGCCGGCCGGGTCTTTCTGGCTCAAGGCCAGGACTGCTGGGGCTTGGCTTTGCTGCCACTCCCTGGCCTCGCCCCAAGGCCCCGGCCCCTCATACCTTCTTAGGCTCCTCATCCTCTTCGTCCTCTGGGCCTTCATCCTGGTTGGCCAGCTTCACGGCAGTCTCGAGGACCCCCACCAGGCTCTGCTGGGTGGGCTCCGTGGCCTCCAGGCCCTGGATCGGGGGAAAGCCTGGGCGGCCAGTTGGGACCCAATCAGGAGGGAGGGGCCAACACCATAATGGTGGAGACTCAGGTTCCTCCCCCATAAGGAGCCTCAGGCCACTGAATCTACTTTGCATGTAAGAAAAGAGATGCTGCTGGCTGGGTGGAGATTGCCAGACCATTCCAACCTCCCTCTTGCCTGCCCTTCCTCTTGCCTGACCCCGGCTGGGCCTCGACCAGACTCCAAAAAGTAAGCACGGTGTGAGGTAGTGTGCTGGGCATAAGAGGTAGTCTTGGGCCTGGAGGTTCTCCCACGGGACCAAGGTGCAGACACATAATTGCTCCCATGGGGGACACACAGGCAGCTCTGAGATCCCAGAGGATGCCTCCTACCCACTGGGGGGCTGATGGGAGGCTGAGCAGGTATCTGTAAAACTGAGAGCTGATGACTAGGAAGGAGTTGAGTCAAAAACAAAGAAGAAAGGGAGGGAGCAGGCAGTGGTGGGCTGGTGAACAGGCTCTCCAAATAAAACCTCCTGATTTTTATTGTTTCCCAATTTCCGTGGTATAAACTCTCCCATTGTGACTGATTTTAAGCTACCAATCGTCTAACAAGCTTGCAGAATTTCTGAATGTGCAAGCCATCGGCTCCCTGAGACTGCAGAGTCGGAAGGAATAGCACCCGCAAAGGCTCAGAGATTAGAGGGGTAGGGGCCGGGGGCGGGGCCTACCTGGGGGCACAGGCAGCTCGGCCACATCCACGGCTCGGCCAGCCTTGTGGGCCCGGATGGCATCTTGGTATTGCTGCAGGGAAAGCAGGTGTTAGGGCTTCCTGGGCAAGGTTTCGAGGGGCTGCCAACTCGCCCACCTGGTCTCCACACACCTTAACAATGCGCTCGTGCATGCGAGCCTTCCGCTGGTCCCCCTTGGTCTTCGCCTGAGCCGCGGCCACACAGTACCGCTCCATCCGCTGCTCCAGCGCCTCCAGGAGAGTCCTTGGGGGTGCAGGAACCTCTGGGCCAGACCAGGGGGTAGAGTTAAGAGTCTAGGGTCGGGGAGGCTGTCTTGCTCTGGCTGGCCCACCCCACAGGGTCCCAGAAGCCTACCTGGCATGGAGGGCACGACGGCAGGAGTTGGAGGCTGTGGTGGCAGTGACGGTGGGTCTGGGGGCAGCTGGTCTGGGGGCAGAGAGGTCCAGTCCAATGGGGGGCTTGCTTGTGGCTGCCCTTACCCCCACCAGGCTGGCCTGGCCTGAGGGTGGGGTCCCTGGGCCTGACCAACAGGGGCGGCAGTATTAGAAAGCACTTTGTGGAGGCCTCCAGCAGTCCTGGAGGGTGGGCAGGGTGGGGTCCTCACCAGGTGGAGGGGGCAGGCGTGACAGGTCCACAGGCTCCCCCCGGCTCAGGGCCTCCAAGACAGCGTCAAAGCTCTGGGAAAAGGAAGATCAGGGGAAGAGGCTGCAGCTGGAGGCCACGACCCTGAGGGGAGTCTCTATGCCCTGCCCACAACAGAGGACTCCCCGCTCTGTCCCTTCCTTTGCAGCAACTTGCTCAAGCCTCTTCCAGACACTTATGCCCATTTCACAGAGAGGGTAAACTGAGCCTTCAAGAGGTGCAGCAAACTACAGCTACGGAGTGACCAGGATTTAAATCTGTCTGACTCCAGAGCCCTTGTTCTTTGCCATCATGCAATGTCAGGAGCATCCTGTCCTCTCCCTCCGACCCTGTCCGTCAGTCTGGGCACACCTTGGCCACGCGGAAGTGTCTTGCGGCAGTGGCGGTATCTCCCTGCTGCTTGGCGCGGAGGGCGGCCAGCTTGTACTCGCGCTGGCGGCTCTGCAACTGGGCCAGGGACCTGGGAGGTCCTGGGCTGCAGGGACCTGAGAGGGGGAACAGCACGCAAACCATTTCTACTTAATTCTCACAACAAAGACTGTTCTTAGGCCCACCTTATAGATTTGAGAATTAAGGCTCAGAGAGGGGATACTGCCTCCCCAAGGTCACACAGCCTGAAGATGACATGGTGGGAACTCAACCGCACGACTGTCAGTCTCTGGAGCCATTGCTGTTTTGCCCCCAAGAGAATTCTGGAAAACTTTATGTATCCTTACACATTTTTAAGTTGACATCGAAAACTTTTCATTTTAAGTTGAAAAAGTAGCAAGGGTTGTCATTTCCAGTGTCTCCAAATATTGACATTTGATAAAGAAAACCATCACACCTCTCTTTTAAATCAAATGTATCCTAACTACTATGGTGATTTGAAACTCACCAATATTCCCTTTTTAGTTTTTCAAACTGTGGTAAAATACACACAACATAAAATTTGCCATCTTAACCCTTTTTAAGTGTACAGTTCAGTGGCATTAAGCACATTCACAAGGTTGGGCAACATTCACCACCGTCCATCTCCAGAACTCTTTCATCTTCCCCAACTGAAACTCTGTCCCCATAAACACTAACTCCCTATCCCCTCTCCCCGAGCCCCTGGCACCCACCATTCTACTTTCTGTCTCTACAAATTTGACTCCTTTAGGGACCTCCTATAAGTGGAATCACACAGTATTTGTCCTTCTGTGACTGGCTTCTTTCACTCAGCATAATGTCCTCAAGGTTCATCCATGTTGTAGCACGCGTCAGAATTTCCTTCCTTTTTAAGGGTGAATAGTATTCCATTGCATGAATGGACCACATCTGTTTATCTATTTACAAGCATACCTCTGAGATATTTCGGGTTTGGTTCCGGACCACCGCAATAAAGCAAATACCGTAATAAAGAGAGTCACTCAGTTTTTTGGTGTCCCAGTGCATATAAAAGTTACTACACTATACCGTAGTCTATTAAGTGTGCAATAGAATTATGTCTAAAAAACCAACGTACATACTTTAGTATAAAAATATTTTATTGTTAAAAAATGCTAACTACCAACAGAGCCTTTAGCAAATTGTAGCAGTAACATCAGAGATCACTGATCACAGACCCCCATAACAAATATAATAATAATGAAAAAGTCTGAAATACTGTGAGAATTGCCAAAATGTGACAGAGAGACACAAAGTGAGTAAATGCTGTTGGAAAAATGGCGCCAAAAGACTAGCTCAAAGCACGGTTGCCACCACCCTTCAGTTTGTAAAAAAACCACAATATCTGTGAATCACAATAAAGCAAAAACTAGAAAAAATGAGGTGTGCCTGTATCCGTCAATAGACACTGTGTTTCTTCTACCTTTTGGCTATTGTGGAAAATACTGCTAAGAACACAAGTGTACAAATACCTTTCCATGTCCCTGCTTTCAATTCTTTTGACTATATACCAACATTTACTATATATATATATATATATATATATATGTTTTTTGCTCGGTAAAAATTTTTAATTTCTTATATAAAAAATAGCAAAGTTAAAACTGACTGGGGAAAAATATATAGAAAAAGGTAAAAATTATTTTTTGCTATTTTATTAGTTTCCCGTTGCTGCTGTAACAAATTACTGCAAAGTCAGTGGGTTGAAACAACACAAACCAACATTTACTATTTAAATATACGCCAGGGTTCACATTTAGCGATCAGGAATTTCAGATCTAAACGGGATTAAATGGCTTATTAAACAGTATGTTAGTTACAGTTTCAAACAATATGCTCAGTTTTTAGGGGAAGTATCCCTAAATTGAAAGCAATAGGTACAACTGTCAGTATATTAAAAAGAAACACAATAGATACACCACCCAGTGTCCAGAAATCCTAGAAACACCTGAAAACCAGCATGCATTGTACTTTTTCAGACTGACAACTGGACCCACTGCTTTAGTTTTGGAGGACTTGTCTGAAGAGGTGTCTAAAACACCTTAACGCTTTTTTAAAATTGAGGTATAATTAATTTACTACGTTGTGTTAGTTTTAGGTGCACAGCAAACTGATTCAGTTATTTATATCTATTTATTTATTTATTCTTTTTCAGATTCTTTTCCATTATAGGTTATTACAAGATACTGAGTAGTTGCCTGCGCTATACAGTAGGTCTTTGTTGTTTACCTATTTTCTGTTTTATATATAGTAGTGTGTATTTGTTAATCCCAAACTCCTAATTTATCTACCCCTCTCCCCAACACCTTGACATCTGATTGGCTTTGTTTACTGCCATCGCAAGTCTCTGTGCTAAAGAATTTTTCTCCCAGGATAGAATTACTGTTACAATTATTATCAGCACGAAATTGAGCAAAGCCTAAATATATTGAGCTTTTTTGACAAATAATTTTTATATACTGAGAGTAAAATTTTATTGGCAAGGCAGCTCTTGCTGACACGGCGGTGGCTGGGTCCACCTCCTAACATTTATCTCTGTTTCCTTGTTTATGCTTTTCCTACTTTCCTTTTTTGTTTTTAATATGTACAGAAACCTGCTTCACCTCAACAAATAGAAGAGACAGTCTTATTATCGACGTCACGTGATTCTCAGAGCCCCTGCCCAGCTACATACCAAAAACTCCATCATGAAAAATTGTTGATGATTTCAGCTGAGAATCTCAGGTGATGATTTCTGATAGTCGTCCTTGAACTTTGCCAAAAACAAAAGCTTAGAAACCAGCCTGGCTGCAGAAGGATTTAGAGACCAGGGGTTCACTTTCTGAACCCCAGGCCAGTGTTTCAAGTATCTCTTTGGTTCCCACCAGGGCAGTGTTTGCCCCTGGGGCAGATCCCCATGTTCCTTCCCTAAAGGGGGAGAAGGGAGGTTGGGGGAAAGAAACTTCTTGGGAGGTGCGTCCTCCAGCAGGTGAGTTTTATAGGAAAGACAGACAAGCTGAGGGCTTGGGAATTATTCACTCAAAACCCTATGTGTGGGAATCAAAAAATCTACAAACAATAAATGCTAGAGAGGGTGTGGAGAGAAGGGAACCCTCCTACACTGCTGGTGGGAATGTAAACTGGTACAGCCACTATGGAGAACAGTATGGAGGTTCCTTAAAAAACTAAAAATAGAGCTGCCATATGATCCAGCAATCCCACTCCTGGGCATACATCCGGAGAAAACCATAATTTGAAAGGACACACGCTACAGGGTGAAGTAAGTCAGGAAGAGAAAAACAAATACCGTATGCTAACACATATATACAGAATCTAAAAAAATGGTTCTGAAGAACGTAGGGGCAGGACAAGAATAAAGACACAGATGTAGAGAATGGACTTGAGGACATGGGGAGGGGAAGGGGAAGCTGGGACGAAGTGAGAGAGCGGCATGGACATATATACACTACCAAATGTAAAACAGATAGCTAGTGGGAAGCAGCCGCATGGCACAGGGAGATCAGCTCGGTGCTTTGTGACCACCTAGAGGGGTGGGATAGGGAGGGTGGGAGGGAGACGCAAGAGGGAGGGGATATGGGGATGTATGTATACATATAGCTGATTCACTTTATTATACAGCAGAAACTAACAAAACACTGTAAAGAAATTATACTCCAATAAAGATATTAAAAAAAAAAAAAGGATGCATGCACCCCCAACATTCATTGCAGCACTATTTACCACAGCCAGGACATGGAAGCAAC
This sequence comes from Monodon monoceros, assembly GCF_005190385.1. Classification (NCBI taxonomy): domain Eukaryota; kingdom Metazoa; phylum Chordata; class Mammalia; order Artiodactyla; family Monodontidae; genus Monodon; species Monodon monoceros. The sequence continues at coordinate 164,477,239 of NW_021703768.1, forward strand.
CTAAATGTCCATCAACAGAGGAATGGATAAAGAAGATGTGGTACAGGGACTTCCCTGGTGGCGCAGTGCTTAAGAATCCGCCTGCCAATGCAAGGGACATGGGTTCGAGCCCTGGTCTGGGAGGATCCCACATGCTGTGGAGCAACTAAGCCCACAACTACTGAGCCTGTGCTCTAGAGCCCACGAGCCACAACTACTGAGCCCACGTGCCACAACTACTGAAGCCCGGAGGCCTAAAGCCCATGCTCCACAACAGGAGAAGCCACCGCAATGAGAAGCCCACACACTGCAATGAAGAGCAGCCCCCTGTCCACAATTAGAGAAAGCACGCACGCAGCAACAAAGACCCAACACAGCCAAAAATAAATAAATAAATAAATAAATTAAAAAAAAAGAAAAAAGAAGATGTGGTACATATATACAATGGAATATTACTCAGCCATAAAAAAGGACAGAATACCGCCATTTGCAGCGACATGGATGGACCTAGAGATTGTCATACTGAGTGAAGTAAGTCACACAGAGAAGGACAAATATCATATGGTATCAGTTATATGTGGAATCTAAAAAAAGAGTACAAATGAACCTATTTATAAAACAGAAATTGAGTCACAATTGTAGAAAACAAACTTACGGTTACCAGGGGTAAGGTGCGGGGTGGGGAGGGATAAACTGGGAGATTGGGATTGACATATACACACTACTATATATGAAATAGATAACCAATAAGAACCTCCTGTAAAGCACAGGGAACTCTACTCAATACTCTGTAATGACCTATATGGGAAAAGAATCTAAAAGAGAGTGGATATATTAACATGCATAACTGACTCACTTTGCTGTACAGCAGAAACTAACACAGCATTGTAAATCAACAATGCTCCAATACAAAAATTTTTTTAAAAACCCTAAAAGGTCTTGAGATTTTGAACATTGTCAATGTGAAAAACAATAAAGAGGTCATGATTAAAATTACAGTGACTAATAAAATAATGTTGTGTTTCTGTAAAAAACAAACAAAAAAAACCCCCCAAAACCCTATGTGTGGGAACGTTACCCTGTCATGGAAAGGAATGGAGTTCTGACACACATACTGCAACATTATGCTAAGTGAAGGAAGCCAGACACAGGAGGGCAAAGAGTGGACGGACAGTCCCACTTACGTGAAATGTCTACAGAGGCAAACCCACAGGGACAGAAGGTAGAATGGAGGTTACTAGGGGCTGGGAGAGAGAGAATGGGGAGTTAGCATTTAATGGAGACAGAGTTTCCGTTTGGGGTGAGGAAAAAGTTTTGGAAACAGAGGTGATGACTGAGCAATACTGTGAATAAGCCAAAATGCCTCTCAATTGCACATTGAAACATGGTTAAATAGCAAATGTGCTGTTAAATATATTTTACTGCCACCACACACACAAAACTTCTCTGTGAGCTCATGTCCCCCCTGGAAGGTAGGCTCCAGGGAGGGAAGGGTGTTAAAAATATCTAACAATCAGTGTCGGGCCTGCAACCCCGCAGAAGGCCCTACCACTGAATAAATAACCGGCCCATCCCACGTCAGCCCAGCCCTGTCCTTGGCCTACCTGAGGGCAGCTGGGGCTTAGCGGAGACCAGGGACGAGGCTGGGGCAGTTGAAGGAGGACCCTCCACGATGACCCGGGGATCTGGGGCCAGTGGGTTCGTAGGGACCGGCTGGGTGGGTGCTGGGATGTGGCTGGGCGTAGCCACTGGGCCCTTCCCCACAGCCACAGGCGGCGGGATGTCCCCTTCATCGATGGCTTTCCCCTTCTGGACGGAGGCCAGCAGGTTTTCAAGCGTCTGGGAGAAGATGTGAACGTGGGTTTGCGAGGGGCCTGGAGCTGGGTGGTGAGGTCCCAGCACCCTCCCATCTGCCCGCTCACCTTAAGCCCCCGGTCGTAGCGCCGCATCTTGGCACCATCTCCGGCTTGCCTGGCGCTTTCGATCGCTGTCTGGTAGAGGGCCAGCCTCTCCTGCAAGGTGGCCTCCAACCCTGGGCTGGGCGTTGTGGCCTTTGGCTGCGGGAGGGGCCGAGCACACAGTCTGGGCGGTGACCCCACTCGGGCCCGCCCTGACATCTTCCTTGGTTGAGTACTTACTGGATACCAGGCATGTTGCGACCCTAACCCCAAAGGGGCAGAAATCATCACCCCATTTCCCAGGGCAGAGAACTGGGGCTCAGTGGTGTCCCGCCACCTGAGCGAGGTCCCATGGCTGAGAGGGGAAGAGGAAGGCCTTGAACCCTGGGCTTCAGGGACCAGTGTCTTCGGAGGTATACCTGGGCCACAGGAGGGTGGGACTCCAAAGCCTTCTGCTCCTCCCCAAGGACCTCATTCAGTTCCGCCTGCAGGGACACACAGCCAGGGGCCAGTCGCAAGGGCCTGCCAGATGGGGCAGCAGCGGAAGGGAGGTCCCCTGCCCCATTCCGGGTGCTCACCAGCAGGTCATCATCAGCCTCGACGTCCTCCTCGTCCGGCCCCCCCTCCTCGTCCTTGTCCGGGTCTCTCATGCACAAGCTGGCCATCTTCTCAATGGCCTCCATGGGCAGGGGACCTGGAGGCAGGGGGAGGCCCCAGCTGGACCGGGATCCTTCAAGAGCCCCCAGCCTCCCGTCCTGGTCACCCACGGCCCCGAAAAATAGGGTAGTAGGCGGTGGGGCAGCATGTCCCCCTCCTGGCCCTTCATGGCACCCCATTGCCCTCAGGCCAGCTAGGCATGATCCCCCTCCACGCCAGTCTCTCTGGTCTCATCTCTTCCTTATCCCGCCTGAGTTGGAACCCCAGATCTGCAACTTTCTCACTGTGGGACCTTGGGCAAGTCACTTCACCTCTCTGGGCCTTAGTCTTCACATCTGTTGGATGGGGACAACAAGTCTCTCCCTCATAGCTAACTTGTGGGGACTAAAGGTAAATGAAGCTCTTAGAACAGCATACTGTCAGCATTTTGTTGTTCATGTTATTCTGGTTATCCGCAGTACCCATGTGCTATAAAGTTGCCGCAAACATGGAATGAGCGAATACTGAACCATTGTCCCTGGAGGAAATACAGCATTAGGTTCCCGTGAGCCTCTGGGCACATTTTTGTCAACCAGCCAATACATAACCTTGTCTTATGTGTGCTTCTATTTAAAGACACCTTATTTAATATATAGTGTTGATTCATTAACACTGAACTCGAGGCCAACAGCACTATAAGTCACGCCTGAATGAAGCTTATATAGAAGGTACATCCCGGCCTTCTCACGCTTAGGAACAGGAGACGGCACTTCAGCACTACGCTTGGGGGCCATGTGGATTCACAAAATCACCAACAAAAAGCACAAAAAAGAGAAAAATGTGGCATTAAACACACCAAAGAAAGGATACTTATTTATGCGCTGAGACAAGAAGGCGGAGTGTCGCCTCAGCTGGGAACGTGCACATCGGGAGACAAGTTTTCTGCAGCTCTGTGCACGTCTGTGAAAGACTGCAAAAGTGCTACAAGCACTGATTTGGGGGTTACAAATAAATTTAAGCTAGTAGGTGAAATCACAAATTCAGAATCCATGAATAACGAGTATCAACTGCATTAGCTACAAAGTGTAAAGGCTCCTTCTGCCCCGAGCTCCAGCCCCACCTGACCACTGCAGAGTCCCCTGGCCCCTGCCATCTCCTCCAGGGCCTCTGCATGTGCTGTGACCCACCCCCCAGAAGCAGTCCCCCACTTTTCACCTGGCCCTCCCCACTGTAGGTGCCTCCTCCAGGAAGCCCTGTCCAGCTCACAGGTCTCCCCCGTTGCTCTGTGCCTTCCACCTCCCAGCCCCGGTCACGGAACAGTGGGTTGAAGGGCGCACCACATCCTATGTGAAGTGCCTGATGAACACTAGAAGATTAACTCCTGTGATGTAAGTGTGGTCATTATCCCATTTTACAAACAGGGAAACGGAGGCCCACACAGGTGCTGGAATTCATCAAGTCACACAGCCAGTAAGTTGCAAAGGTGGGATTCGAACCCTCATTCTGGCTCCAGAGTTGATTGCTTAACTCTTACCCAGACTGTGGATGCCAGAAGGGCAGGCACCTTCTCTGTCTCCATTTCACCATCACCCCAGAGCCCAGCTCCAAGCCCCGCCCACAGAGGGAGCTCACAAAATGTTCAGGGGTGTGTTGAGAGTCTTACCTTTGCCTTTAAGCTTCTCCAGGGCTTGGGGCTGGCCCCCCACCAAAGCCAAGAACTCAGCCTCCAGTTCCTGATCATTAACTCCGTCCTCAGGGATCATCAGGCCGTCTGGGGAGAGGTCAACTAGCAGGCCCAGCTGTGGGAACAATGGGGGTTCAGTCAGACCTTGGGATGCACCCCAGCTAGCTCGAGGCAGCCATGATGGACCTGGAGTCCCCTTGGAAGGAAGGGAACCCAGAGCTGGGGAAAGCCATTTCCCTGGGGAGTGCCAGGAGGCCAGAACAGGCCCCAGAATACAACAGATGTCCCAAGGTGGGCAGGTCCTCTGGCACAGATCAACATGGGGCAAAGGGCAGCTAGAGAGACCCAACTGCCCGCTCTAAGCCCACACCCATGATGTGCTGCTAGCCAAGGTCAGTGGGGAAGGAAGGCCCCACACCCTGCCCCACAGCAAAGCCACTCTGCACACCTTGGTTTTTCCTGTCCAGCATCTTTGGCAGAGCGAGCCATGAAGGAAGGTTGGAGGCGTCAAGAGCAAATAGAAGCCTAGACAACGTAGAAGCTGGAATTGGGGGCTTTGCTGTGTGACATACCTGTCTTCCTATCCTATCCTGGTTAATGACCAACCATGATGTGATAATATCAGGTTGAAGTACACAAAATTAACCCCCTTTCTTTGGATCAAAAATGGCCAAATATTGGCAATCATATATGTCTCCATCTAATAGTAATAATGATGGTGACAACACTTATTGAGTGCTATGTTCTAGCACTTTCCATAAACTATCTCAATGAATTCTCACAACTATCCCGTGACATAAGGACTCTTAGGGGCTCCATTTTACAGATGAGGAAACTGAGGCTTAGAGTGGTGAAGCCAAGTGTCCAACGTGTAGAATCCAGGAGGGAACTTCACGTCACTCAGACTGTAATACCTGGGCACTAGGTTATGGCCTGAGCTCCTTCCATCAAAGCTGAGAAAAATCAAATTCTCCCAGTGCCTGGGGTAAAGGCAATGAGGGAGGGAGAAGGGGCCCAACCACAGTTCTGTGGGCTCATGGCAGCAGCTCTGGATTTGTGCTTAGCTCTGGCCAAGCATTTAATCCTTATGACCTTGGGCAGGTGTCTTCACTTCTCTGGGTCTCAGTGTCCTCATCTATACAATGGGGATAAAAGAGTCTGACCTGGCCAGGCTGATGCGAGGGTTCCACGAGTGCTCAGGCCAGGAGACCCGTAACTGTCTTTCTTACCACAGGTCCGAGGCCTTCCCCTCCCGAACTGGAGCTGTTGCGGCAACAGGTGGCCCTGAGCCCTGGGAGGGGCGCCAGAAGCTGGGGAGCCGGGGCCAATAGGCCGCACTTTGGGAGTCGAACCTAACCAGGGGGGCGGGGACCGGGGCTCACCTGGGGTGAAGATCGGGCTCCCCTGGGGGTGGGGCCCTCCCTTGAATGTGTGACAAGGGTGGGAAGGGTCCCCTGGGCCGGGCCGTGGGGTACAGACTCACCTGGCGGGCGGTGGCGGCTCCTCGGCCCGGGGGTCCCGAGGGTCCCTTCCTCTTGTGCATCTTCTAGGCTGGATACTCGGACCACCGGACCCCTGGCCTGGCCTCCCCCGGGGCCTATGGCCGCGCACGAGCCCTTCCTGAATCCCACGACCCTCGTTGGCGCCCCGCAACCGCCGACTTCGCGCCCTCGGCCTCCCGGTTGGCCGCCCCACTTCCGCCTCGGCCCTTGGGCTCCGCGGAACCCGAGCGCAGCCACCGGACTTGCAGGGCCCGCCGCACTGAAACTACAACTCCCGGCAGGCACTGCGCGAGCGTGCAGGCGCGCTGCGGAGCGATGGGCGGTGCCGCGGGCTGCGCGGGAAAGAGGCGGAGCGTGCGCAAGTGCGAGGGGCGGTGTTGGCATCGCGCGTGCGCGCGACGAGGCCTCGAAGTGTGAGGGACAGAGGTGGAGTGTTTGCGGGTGTGAGGTGAGGTGGAGGCCGACGGTTGGCCACCTGCGAGCTCCGGCCTCTCCTGGCGATGCTGGTCTGGGCATTCCTCGCTTTTCGGTGGCCGGGGTAGGGTTAGGGTGGGCCTGGTCACCAGAAGCCGGGTCCACAGTGGTCAGGCCTCGGACCCCCAGCTGCCCGGCCTCCGTGAGGGCCAACTTTACCTTTTCTTATCTCAGAAAAATCTTACGCAAATTATTTAACCGAATTATCCCCCAACAGATCCAGGTAGATCTTCCCAGTTCCCGTTAAGGACAGAGGGACCTCGGCAACTTCTCTGGCCCAGATTGTGTTTGGCCTGTCTGGCCCCCTAGGCTGGAAGGAATTGACCTGTGGCGGCTACTCCTGCCTCCCCAAGACCCCAGGCATCCCCCGAAGGGCGCCCCACCCCTTGAAGTGTTACCCGGTGGCCCCTCTAAAGTCCTCCGATGACCCTGAAGGGCCCCACGTGTCACCTCGAAAATCCTGCATTGTCCCTAGAAGGGTCCTAGGTAGCCCAGCTTGGAGGGAGGGGGCTTCACACAGGCTGCCCCATCTTAGAGACTAGAGGGGGGCGGCCCAGGTGCTCTCAGACCCTGGACAGAAGATAGGCAGTTCCCTCTCTGCTCTCTGCAATATGGAGGACTTTAAATTCTTAACTCGGCCATAGCCCAAGGTAGCCATGACTCCCACCCTGTGTCCCCTTGGGGCCCAAGTGACCCCTGGGGCAGCCAGATGGGCCCAGGTGGGGGTGGGGTGGCCTCAGCCAAGGCCACTGGGTCTGTACCGAGAGACAGGAACTGCTCGTAATGATGAGATTTGCTCTTGCTTTCAGATTTCTCTAGGGAGGGATACAATGAGTAAGAGGAAGAAGCTTCGGACCTCAGGTATTTGGACATTCAAGTTGACACCTCTTTATTGCTGCTTCTGCTTACAGGAGGAAGGTGGGCTTATTGCAGAAATGCTAAGATGATCACACCAAGCTCCTTAAAATAACAGCAGTGACTTAATACATGCAATGACTTAATACAAGTGTAAGTCATGGAGAAGTGCTTACAGTAAAAAGGGAAAGCTTTGTGGAGCTTCCCCCAGCCTCTAGTGGGACCCCACAGCCTAGGGGAGGCCCCCAGGCTTCAGGGCAGGGGTCCAGCCTCTATGCAGGCCCACTCTCAGAGATGACCCATGAATAGAGCTTGATGTCCTGGTGTGTGGCCAACTGCTTCACTCTCGAGCCAAAAACCTGGGTTCATCTCTCTGTGTGATGGCAGATGACCTACTGTGTGTCTCACTTTCCTCCTATTTGTAGGGGATAAGAGCACCTACGCTTTACTTTCGAACAGTGATTCTCAACCCGTTGGGGGGAGCAGTTTGACCTCCAGAGGACATTTGCCAATGTCTAGACACATTTTTAGTTTTCACAACTGGTGTGTGGGCGGGGGCGGGGGCGAGGGGGGGCAGTGTTGGTCCTGGCATTTAGTGGATCTAGGCCGGGGATGCTGCTCAGAATCATAGAATGTGGTGGACAGTCCCCACAACACAGAATGACCTGGCCCCAAATGTCAATAGTGCCAAAGTAGAGAACTGTGCCCTAGAGCTCACATGTGGATTAGTGTTTGTAGAGCACGGAGAGTAGATCCATGGTAGGACACAAATACATGCTGCTGTTATCATTGCCCTTTCAGATTAAGAAGAAATTTTTCATTCTGAAACAACTTTAAGCTTACAGAAAAGTTGTAAAAAATAGTTCATTTCTGTTTGAATTAAAAAAAAAAAAAAAAAAGAAATCAGGGACAGTGGCTACCTTTGAGGGAGTTGTGCCTGGAAAAGAAACATGAGAGGAACGTCCGTGTTCCTGGCAATGTTTTGTTTCTTGATCTAGATGTGAAATACACTGTTAATTTTATGAATTTGCAGTGAGTTGTACACCTATGCTAACTTTTCTGTTCTATATTATTTGTCATTAAAAAGCTAAAGAAAAAAAAAAAGTTCAGAGTTCTGTCTACCCTCCCCCAGCTTCCCCTAATGTTAACATCCCCCTCAACCATAGGGTGATGATCAACCATATAGTGTAGCATAAAAAACAGGAAATGAACCTCAGTACACTACTTCTTCCAAACTTTTTCTTTGTGTACACAAATACAGTGTTTTTATTGGAAAATAGAATCATCACACATACTGATCTGCAACCTCTGTTTTTCAACTTCATGGTATTTCGAGACTGTCTTTACTTCTCAATATACGTAGAGAATTTCCTCATTCGAAAAGGAAAACACCCAGTGTCACATAGTATAGCTTCATTTTCCTGTCATGGGCTAAGGCAGTTTAAATTTCTTCAAAGTTTAGAAATGACCCCTTCACTTAGTGGTTAATGAACTTCGAGAGTAGCACTCATTTTTTCCCAAGATGTGGGACAGGAAAGATACTATCAACAGATTGAAGGTGTTTTGTGCAGAGATGAGTAACAAGCTGTTTGGAGGCACAGGAATTTCTCTGACCTTCGAGCGGGAAGCTGGGGCCAGCCAGGCCCACCCACAGCAGGTCATATGGGGCCTCTCTTTGCAGTGGACTCCCCTGCTCAGTGGACCCTGGGCTGGCCCAGGACAGCTCTTTCTGTGTGTCCTGGGTGGCGTGGAGAGAAAGGAAGAAGATTCTGGCAGGTGGTGAAAGGAGCCCTTTCCCTTGTGATGTCTTTGGCCTCTGGTGTTGAACACAAGGTTCTGCCTTAGTTCTTAAATTAATCCTGTGGGAACAGATCACAGGAAGGAAACGGGAGCCTCTTCACTTCTGATATTTTTGCTTTTTATTTGGTACAAATAAATGTCCATTGGATGAGCAAAGCAAGCTAGTGTTTGGACATCTTAAAGAAACTAAGTAAATGAAACTGCTATATTTTTGCATTTTATGGCAGACCACAAGGTGGGAATGTGTTTGTGTAAGAAACATTCATTGCAGCTTTGCTCTGGGTGCAGTGCTGGCGTAGGCACCTGAGGTGGGGGGTGGGAGGCAGGGTGAAGATGAGATCAAGATGAGACTCAGTTCCTGCCCTTGACAGCTTCAAGGTCTAGTCAGGGGAAAAAGAAAGATGTTTCTCACTGAGAGAGCTAATCAAGTAACAGTGGGGCGAAGTTCTAAATGGGCACACACGAACCGTAACTGACAGACTTGGGAGAAATTACAGGAAAGCCACTGTGGTCTAGTGAAGCCCCAAAAGCTGAATGGATGCTGAGGAGGACCCTAGCATTCAATGTTGGAGAGAGGGGGCTTATTCAATGGTTTTACTTCAAGGTATGTAAGGAGCTGAGTTTGGAAAGGGTCTACGTGACTGACCTCCAAGAAAATCAGACCCGGGTCTGGTTTGTCTTTTTGTTCTCACTGCCTAGTCAGAGATGCAGTACATAGTAGGTGCTCAATAAGTGCTCAAGTATACTTAGGTGTGGAGGCTCTGGAACTGGACTGCCTGGATTCTGTTCCAGATTCCTCAGCTTCCCTGTACCTCAGCTTTCTCGTCCATAAGATGGGCCTAACATCAGGGCCCTGCCTGAAGTTTTGTCAAAGCGCACCTGAGTTCTCAGGACAGTGTCTGGCATGGAACTCAGTAGAGTCAACCCTTATTTGTTCATTGAATAAATGGGTCAGTTGGGGCCAGATTTTGGAGAGGTTTTACAAGCCAGCCACTATTGGCAGTTTCTGTATAAGGGAATTTCCTTCATTCAACAAATAGATGTTAATATGCACCTTTAGGCTCTAAATTGCTTTCAATGCTGGGAAAGGTATCGTAGGGATACAACAGGGACCAAGAGGCAGCAGAGAAGTCACCTCCTTAGCACTCGATGACTCTGGGTCCCAGTTTTCCCAGGATGGATATTCTGCAAGCATCATGGAAAACCAGAGTGGTACATAATTTAGTGTTGTCTGCATTTCCTGGGAGGTGATCTGGGTTTTCTTGTGCGTTTATTCAGTCATCTGCCAAGTATTTATTGAGCACCAACAGTTTATTAGATGCTCTTCTAGGTACTTGAGACCCAGCAGAGAGTGAGATAGATGAGGCCCCTCCTTGCATGGAACAGGTTGTAGTGGAGGAGAAAGAAAATGACCCAGTGCATCAGATACTTGCAGAAGTTGTGAAGTGAGTAAAACAGAGCACGGGCCCGAGAGGAGTTGCTCTGTAGAAAAGGCAAGGATGCCACTGCAGGGACATTTGAGCTGAGACCCGAAGGAGCCAGCACACACCTCTCAGCACTTCCGCAGAGAGACAGTCAGCTGGGCCAGGTTGTCTCGTGTGGTTCCGAGCCAGGCCCAGTCACCTCAGGATTGAACGTCAGTCGTGACCAGTCCATAGATTAAAAGCCTTTGGATCCCATGGCCATGTAAGCTCCTGGGTCCCACCTGGATGAAATTCCATCTCATCTCTCACTCTCCAGGCAAGCGTCAGAGCAGGGATTTCCTGCCCTTTGCACAAGCCTGCTCATGTTGCATCAGTGGCCCAGATGTGTTTGGTGGTCGGCCACGGCAGTGCATGCTCCCGCCATCCCCCTCCCCTTCATCTTCTTTTGTCTCTAAACCAGGAGGGGAAGGAATCCGTCCTCCAAAACTTCCAAAGAACCCAAGGTTAGGAGACTCTGACGGGGACCCCCAGAGTTCCAAGTTGGGCCATTGGCATCACCCTGAAGAGACAGAAAGCAGATCAGGACCCGCTCCCTCTGCAGAGCAGAGCAGGGAGGCACCAGGACAGGCAGCTTCCAGGTAGGTGGCTCAGAACATTCCAGCAAGCCTCTCCGCTGACAGTGGGCACAGGATGCAAAGGGGAGGGGGCCAGTCAACACGACCCACCCAGTGCCATGCATCCCCCACAGGGGCTCGGGGCCCTTGGATTGAGCTTCTCAAAGTTTTGCTCTGGGGACTCTCCTCTTCAGCGAGAAAGGTCGATATTTTAACCACGGGCAAGGAAGACCTTGAATTTTTCAAGGTCACTTAGTTATGGAATGCAGCTTGTCCTGCCTGTTGGTCAAATCCATATTTATCCACATTTCCTCTTAATCAAGAGGGGACTGAAGGAGTGGTGGGTCTGTGAAACAATAACCCATAAGAGAGAATAACGATCTTTATGTTCCAGGCAGCATTCTAATAATAAATACTTTACACACATCAGCTCATTTAATCCTCACAGCACTGTGACATGGGTTTATATCCCCATTTGGCATATGAGGACTCTGAGGCTTCGAGAGATCAAAATGACTTTCCCAAGGCCACTGAGCTGGTACAAGGCAGGCTGGGGTTCTGGCTGCGTCTGGTTCCTTTGCTCTTTACCACAGTGGTTTCCCGGTTCCCTTATTTTTTCAGAAAATATGTAATTAAGCACGGTAGGGGAAAGGAAGAAAGATCTGGAGAACCATTCAGTCTCCACAGGGTTAAACCACATGTAACTATAGCAGAGTAGAAAGGGTTAGCAGGAGTTAGGAGAAGGAAGGTTCCTGCTACCTGAAGTCTTCAGAGAAAGCATCATGGATTGGACTAGCACGTTTTCTGAGTGAAAAATTGAGGCATGCAGTCTGGCTGACAGAACCATTTTCTGGGGTGTGTGTCTGTCTGATCTCAGGTCTTTGCAATCTTACGGCTAAAGGCTGTGTGTGTGATAGGAAGAGAGGGGCCATGTATCACACCTAAGCTGTTCCCCCAGACAGACACAGTGATGTCACACTGTGCCCCTCACCCCTCGAGAGGCCATATCAGGGCTGATGGGGTCATGGCTGCTGCCCACCCTGCTGTCTGAGACCATAAGAATAATCAGAACCCACAGAAGTGGGTTCCCACTCTTTTGTTTCTGTTTTTTAAATGTTTTATTAAGAAATACCACACGTGCAGAAATATAACAGAAGAAAGCAACATAAAGCAGTCAGTTTAACACATTTATGTTGAGAAATAAAACTTTGCCAGTACCCCAGAAGCCGCCCAAACAACCCATCCCAATTAAAAATTTTGAAACAGGCGGTTGCTATCAGTATCTAGAGTTACTCTGTCTCCATAACCTCCCTTGGCACGATTCAAGCCCATTAGTGTAGCTTCATGCGTTTTCCTGCTCCACTTCCAAAGTTGAAACCATGAAGTTTCAGTTCCAGATTTTGATCTTTTTTTTTACAACGTACATATCCACATTTATTTAGACATAATCACAAGTCTCACCAGTTTTTTTAAAAAGGGTTTACTTCTTTAGAGCAGTTTTAGGTTTACAGTAAAATTGAGAGGAAGGTACAGTGGTTTCCGATACACCTCCTGTCCCCACACATGCACAGCCTCCCCCATTATCACCATGACTCACCAGAACGGTACATTTTTTAACCAAGGATGAACCTACATTGACACAGTCCACGGTTTACTTTAGAGTTCATTCTGTGTGTTGTACATTCTGTGGGTTGGCACAACAGTATAATAACATATATCCCTCATTACAGTATCATACAGAGTCTTCTTATGGCCATAAAAATCCTAACCTATTCATCTCTCCCCCCAACCCCAGGTAACCACTGATCTTTTCACTGTCTCCATAGTTTGCTCTTTCCAGAATATCATATAGTTGGAGTCACACAGTATGTAGCCTTTTCAGATTGGCTTCTTTGACTTGGGAATATGCATTTAAGGTATCTCCATGTGTCTTCATGGCTTGAGAGCTCAATCTTTTTTTTTTTATAAAGCAGATGGCATGATTTTATTTTTTAAAATTTTTATTGGGGTATAGTTGATTTACGGTGTTGTGTTAGTTTCAGGTGTACAGCAAAGTGAGTCAGTTATACATATATCCACTCTTTTTTAGATTTTTTTCTCACATAGGCCACTACAGAGTATTGATTAGAGGAGAGCTCATTTCTTTTTAGCGCTGAATACCGTCCCATTGTCTGGATTACCACAGTTTATTTATCCACTCACCCACTGAAGGCCATCTCAGTTGCTTCCGCATTTTGGCAGATAAGAACGCACCCGTTTTTTTAGACACTGTGTTTTTTTGTATCTACAACTTCTTTACTGTTTGCAGAGCTGGGGGCTGGAGTGTCAGTCAGTCCAAATGAGAATTCCTGTTCTTACTTCAGGAGCCAGTTCCTGGGATTATAAGAGTTTAAGTGCTGCCAGAGCAGGCAACTTGGATTCTGGATGTGGGACTCCACACCCTTCTTGGCAGTCACATGTCCCCTTCTCCATCCCACCCTCTCTCAGCAGGTGCTCCAGGGCCTCCGTCTTAGGAGACCCTGGGCGCTACTTTGCATTTGGATTTCATTCGCCGCTGTTTGTCTTACTATGCAAGTTAACAGCGTAGGAGGACTTGAGAACCTCCTCTGTTTTGTCTTTCTCCTCCCAGCTCTCCTTATGAGGAAGCAGGAGCTCCCTCCAGGCTCCTCGGGCAGCCAGAAAAAGAGCCAGTTCGCCTTCCTCCTTCCCAGGTGAGCCTGTTTTGCAGCCTGACGTCTGTACAAAAGATGCTGCCTCCCTTCAGCTGGAGATCTTGTCTCTGTTCCTCATCAGTAACTGCTGGTGGGAGGGTGTGCTGGGGATGGAAGGCAAGGGCCTTGAGAGTTTGAGATTGCAAGAGAGAAACTTGTTCTGGTGTCTGCTTGCTTGATTTCCGAGACGTCATTCCTCCCTCATCTTTACTGCTGTTTTGTTCTTGTTGTATCTGGTTCACAGAACTCAGTCGGGAGGTTTGTCCCCCAGTTTACAAAACCCAGGAAGACAGTGACAGGACGAGCAGAGAGGAGGGAGGAGGACCCCAGGAGTGGGGCCTTCAGCTTGGTAAGGTCCTACCATCGACCTTCCTCTTGACCCAACCTTGGCAGCCAAGTTCAGCCTTGATTTCCTTTGGCAATGGCTAGCCCTGCATCTCTCCACACACACACCCCGTTTTTAGCACTACAGATGTCTGTGGATGGCAGGTGCCATGCCAGCAACTCGCAGGCCTGTGAGAGGTACTCAGGACAGCCGTGCCTGCACTGAAGCTGTCGAGGCCAGAGCTCTCTTCCCCAAGTTGCATGAAAGTAGTGAAACTCAGAAAGGCAGCCCACATTCCATCCCTGAACCCCTATGCTTCTCAGAAGCTTTTGTGTGAGTCGGGGTGGGTGGGTCTTACAGCAGGCTCTCTTGTCCTTGCCACCACGAGCTCCAGGGGTCATGATGTCTCTGGAACACACACACCTAAAAAAGTGAGTGGGGGCTTCCCTGGTGGCGCAGTGGTTGAGAGTCCGCCTGCCGATGCAGGGGACACGGGTTCGTGTCCCGGTCCGGGAAGATCCCACATGCCGTGGAGCGGCTGGGCCCGTGAGCCATGGCCGCTGAGCCTGTGTGTCCGGAGCCTGTGCTCCGCAACGGGAGAGGCCACAACAGTGAGAGGCCCGCGTACCGCAAAAAAAAAAAAAAAAAAGTGAGTGGTGGGCATTCCCAGCAGCTTTGTTTGTAATCGCCCCCAACCGGGAACACCCCAGATGTCCTTGAGCTGGTGAATGGTTGAACAAATCATGGTCCATCCACACCATGGAACACAACCCAGCAATAAAAAAGGAACAAACAGGTGTGATACACTTAACCACCTAGATGGATCTCCAGGGCATTATGTGGACTCAGAGGAGGTTGCAGAAACAGTATGCTCAGCCATAAAAAGGAACGAAATTGGGTCATTTGTAGAGATGTGGATGAACCTAGAGACTGTCATACAGAGTGAAGTAAGTCAGAAAGAGAAAAACAAATACCATATATTAACACATATATGTGGAACCTAGAAAAATGGTACAGATGAACCGGTTTGCAGGGCAGAAACTGAGACACAGACGTAGAGAACAAACGTATGGACACCAAGGGGGAAAAGCAGCGGGAGGTGGTGGTGTGATGAATTGGGAGATTGGGATTGACATGTATATACTAATATGTATAAAATGGATAACTAATAACCTGCTGTATAAAAAAAAATAAAATACAAAAAAAAAAGGAAACAATATGGCTCCAAGTGTCCATCGATGCATGAATGGATAAACAAAATGTGGTATATCCGTATGACGGAACGGATATTTGTGCATCCATGTTCACTGCAGCATTATTCACAGTAGCCAAAACGTGGGAGCACCCAAAGTAGCCATCAACAGATGAATGAACAAATAAAACACTGTATATTCACACAACGGAATGTTATTCAGCTTTAAAAAGAAATTCTTTTTTTTTTTTTTTTGGCCGCACCATGCAGCATGTGGGATCTTAGTTCCCCAACCAGAGATCAAACCCGTGCCCCCTGCATTGGGAGCATGGAGTCTTAATAACTGGACCACCAAGGAAGTCCCAAGGAAGGGATTCTGACACATGCTACAACATGGATGAACCTGAAGGACATTACGCTAAGTGTAATAAGCCAGACACAAAGCAACAAATACTGTATGATCCCACTTATACAAGGTCCCTAGAGGAGGCAAATTCTACCGATTCTGTAGGAGGTAGAATGGGGGTTGCCAGGAGCTGGGGAAGTGGGGAGTTAGTGTTTCATGGGGACAGAGTTTCAGTTTGGGAAGATGAAAGAGTTCTGGAGATGGATGGTGGTGATGGTTGCCCGACCTTGTGAATGTACTTAATGCCACTGAACTAAATACACTTTAAAATGATTAAAGTGGTGGGAACTTCCCTGGTGGTCCAGTGATTAAGAATCCGCCTTCCAATGCAGGGGACGTGGGTTCAATCCCTGGTCAGGGAACTAAGATCCCACATGCCATGGGGCAACTAAGCCCGCACGCTGCAACTACAGAGCCTGTGCCACACTGAAAGATCCCGCGTGCCGCAACTAAGACCCAATGCAGACAAAACACTTTTTTTAAAAAGATCATTTCCTTCAAAAAATAAATGATTAAAATGGTGAATTTTAGGTTATGTGTATTTTACCAAAATTAAAAACAAAACAGTACACAGAGGCCCCCGTGTGCCCTCCCCGAGCATCCCCCGGCGGTAGCATGTTATGTAACTGTAGTCCATTGGCAGCACCAGGCAACTGACATTGACACTGGTGCCATCCACAGGACCTCCTTGATTTTTATATCCTTGATCTTCCCAAGAGCCTCCACGTGCCTGGTGCTGGTGGGGAGAAGGAGCTGGTAGAAAGGGGGTTCCTGGGGCTTCCCTGGTGGTCCAGTGGTTAAGACTTCGCACTTCCACTGCAGGGGGTGGGGGTTCAATCCCTGGTTGGGGAAGTTCCACGTGACGTGTGGTGTGGCCAAAAAAAAGAGGGGTTCCTGTGCTTCCGGTTCCCCCTCTAGCCCCTGGCACAAAGCTCTGCCCAGCATGGGGACTGATCTCTATTTGGGTGCACCGTCATCCGTGCAGCTTCTGAGACTTTGTACAGGGGCAGTAATGAGTAGAAAAATCCTCAGAGCTGTTGATTATTGAAGGCCCAAGGCTGAGTCTTTTTCTCTCCACAGGAAACGCTGCCAGAACCCAGTGCCCAGCAGGCCAGAAGCCAGCCTCGAGAGGAGTCCCCAGGGCTTGCCCTGCAGGAGACTAGGGACCCAGGAGACCAGACCCAGGCAGACGGCGCCTGCCCCGAGCCCAGCGGCCAAAACCCTGTGACACCTGTGCCTGGCGATGGGGATCCTCAGCCCTTGGCCTCCAGCATTGCCTCTCTGGAGTGGGGGACAGTGCCCTCGGCCTCAGAGAGGGCCAGCCAGGACCACCTGTCAAAGCATGGGACCAACGTGCCAGATGGTGGAAGCACGGAGGAGGGTTGGGTTCCAGGTGATCATGGCCAGAAAGGGCACCTGCCAGGCAGTGATGCTGAAGAGGAGCCAGACCAAGGAGCCCCTCAGGAGGGAGGTGTCCGAGGGGAAGCAGGAGCTGAGCTGCCTGAGGAGTGCCAGGAGGAAGAAGATGGCATCCTGGGCCCAGAGCCCAGATATGCAGCCCAGGGCCCTCCTGGGCCTCTGCAGATGCCCAGCTGGACTGGCGGGGGAGCAGAGGGGAGCTATAGCAGCCCAAGGTGCTCCCGCCTTGGGGCTGTTGTCATCGCAGGTGTGAGCACAGATGCCACGGAGCCAGAACAGAGGGCTCTGGGGGTGGCTGGGCCAGATGGGACAGTCAACGCCAGGGTGACTGCCTCTCCCAGTGGGAAGGCTCCTGATGGAGGCCACAGCAGGGCCCTGATCGGGTGCATGCCTCTCAATGGGGAGACCACAGGAGGCAGAGAGAAGGCAAGGCGGGAAGACAAGCCCCCTGATGATGTCCCGGGGGGCCTTGCAGCCTCCCTGGCTCCGGCTCACGAGATCCAAGAACCCACAATAGGTGCTGGGGATTCCAGCCCTTTAGCCTTGAAAATGGGTCCAGGTGTGGGTCAGACACAGGTACCAGGCCCAGATCAAGAAGGGCTGGGAGGTATGTGCTTGCTGCCTTTGCTATCGCAACCTGTGGGTAAAAAGGCAGCTGAGTTAGGGAGCCATAGCCACAAACAAGACCTCAAGGGGCGCAGTTTGTCCCTCGGAGCCTGTGCTCCACCAGTGTACAGAGAAGCAGTGGACGGCCCTCCCCAGGATGCTGGGGCACGTCAGGGCAGCCCAGATGCCCACACAAGCCCAGCAGGCCAGCCTGAGCACCCTGCTGACTCTTCAGAGCAGGCTGTCTGGGAGGGGTCCTCAGCCATGGAACTCTACTTCCTGCCGGACAGCCAGACACAGGATGCCCTGGAAGCCCCTGGTTTTGAAGCCCCACCTGAACAGGTAAGAGCTTCCTTGAGTTACAGCGAGATGTCCTAGTACAGGTGCCAAATGGCCACAAGCCCTCCCAAACCACCCGGTAGTGGGGGAGAGGTGGGCACGTGGCCATCTGTTTGTACAGCAGATGGGTCCAGGGGTCTGAGTCACAGCTTCGGCGGGTGTGGAGTCTGTGACATTCTGGAGAGGATAGACCTGCCTTTCTATGAGGGGCCCATCTGTGTGAGAGCTGAAGAGCCCCGGGATGTGTCAGCCCAGGGAGAGCCCCTGGTGCACCTGCCCCCTCCACCCTTCAGTGCCCTCCCTGCTCTGGCCGGAGGTTCCCGAGGGATGTATGGAGGGTGACGGACCAGATGGGGTGACCTAAAGAAGCCAGTGACCTCAAACCTGGGCTGCGGGCGGGAACTTCATTCCCCCACTGGAAAGAACCTTTTCCCATCTTTAGGGTCATTTGGGGGCCCAGATACAATTCTTTTTCAGACATATACAGGGAATTTCATTTGTCTGCTGGAATTTTAGGGGCTTTGCGTCCTTCAGGGATCTGCCTGCTGAGCCTGTGCTGGCCGTTGGCGGTCACCTGTCAGGGCAGGTGGCAGTCCCTGCTTTGGCCCCGCCCCCTCAGGAAGCGCCACATCTCTGGCTGCTGGCGCACTTGAGCCTGAGCTAAGTGCTTTGCAGCCTCGCCCTGATAGGTAGGTGGTTCTCTTTCCACACACTGGGTGTGGCTGAGAGGCTGAAGAAGGTTGGGCACCTGCCCCAGATGAGGCAGCCAGGAGGGGAGGAGCCTGGGTCTGTGCCCAGGTTGGCCTGATTCTGCAGCTGTGCCTCAACTGTTCCGTCCTGGAGCGAACGCAGAGCCCATGTCGCTTCACAAACATGGCCTCCGTTTCTTTGGCTGTCCCTGTTTTAAAACTTCATTTTATTGGTTGTTTGAAAATGTTTTTAAGATGTGAGAGTCCGCTCTATGCCAGGAGTGAACAGATCAGGCATGGTCCCTGCCCCCGTGAGGTTTTCAGTAGCACCGTTCCCACCTGCCTCTCCCGGAGTGAGCATTTTGTACCCTGTCATTTTGGCACTTAAAAGAGTCTTATCATACGACACAGCCCCCAAACTAGCAAAGGACCTCATCTGGTGCCCAGCCGAAGAAAGCCAGCTGTTCCCACTGCAGAGGGGGATGCGACTGGGTTGAGCTAATGTGGGTCTCAGGCGCTGCCTTCCCAAGGGATGGCCAGGGGTCATTTGTGACACAGGCCTACCCGGTGACTTTGCAGACCCGGCCCTCCCTGCCACGGCCCCAATTCCTTGTACCACCCGTTGCACGTTGCTGTGATCACCAGATGAGCAAGAGCACAGAAATCGAGTCACACCGCGGTTTGGTCATAGTGTTTAAACATGATTGCCGGGAGAGGTGGGCGCTCAGGTGCTGGGCAGAGCTGAAACTTTATAACTAAAGCTGCATCCCTTGAAAAATGCAAACCCCTCTCTTGGAAAGAAGAGCTAAGTCATCCCCAGTCTCTGGCTTCTTGGGCTGTGGCTGAGGGATAAGGCTGGGGAAGCAGTTGGGACCTTGGGTGGCTCCCAGAGGGCAAAGGAGCAAGCCCTCCCAGACCTGCCACCAGTGAGTGCACTCTGAAATCACCGAGGAGCTGGCAGCACCAGTGCGGGGGACCTAGCAGCAGCTGGGGTGGACAGCCCTGCTGGGAGAGGAGGCACTGCCCTGACAAGGCTGTGGGCGCCCAGGCACGTTTTGTTTTGACACTGGGTGTTCCTGAACAAGTCGGGGCAACCCAGGCACAGGTTCCCATGGGAAGGTGCGGGCAGGCCCTGTGGGCAGGGACACATGGGAACAGCGCGCAGGTGGACCGAGAGAGCAGCCCTCGACCTCACTGTGGCACAGCTGTGAGCACCGCTTCAGAGGAGGGGCCCTGGGGTCTCACAGCAGTGACAGACTGGCTTCAAACCCAGCTGCCCTCACAGGAACACTTGGTGCTTTCTTCTCATTGCGGCTCCCTGGGGACGTGGTGCTCACCCCAGGGCCGGTGGAACCCTCCTCTGCCCACAAGCAGTGTCATTTAAAACACTGACTCCCAGGCCCCTCTCACAGCCCACAGGGGTGGTCCCCACACATTCAATACAAGCACCGCCTTTGTCATGACATTTACACAACCCTGGTGGGAGCCGTGGTACCTGTTGGGAAAGAGACTATCCCTCATGACCAAGAATGGTGCCGTGAGTTGGGTGAATCTGTGGCATCAAATTGTATTTTTTTTTAATTTATTTTTGGCTGCTTTGGGTCTTCGTTGCAGTGCGCGGGCTTTCTCTAGTTGCGGCGAGGGTGGGCTACTCTTTGTTGCGGCGCACAGCCTTCTCATTGCAGTGGCTTCTCTTGTTGCGGAGCACAGGCTCTAGGCACGCAGGCTTCAGTAGTTGTGGCACGTGGGCTCAGTAGTTATGGCGCACGGGCTTAGTTGCTCCACGGCATGTGGGATCTTCCAGACCAGGGCTCAAACCTGTGTCCCTGCATTGGCAGGCGGATTCTTAACCACTGCGCCACCAGGGAAGCCCTCAAATTGTATTTTAAGTCACAGAGTTGCCTCCGTGAAAGTCAGCCAGGTGCACGGGAGAAACTATCGCCTAGAGCAGGCTTCCCAACCTCGGCACTACTGGTGTTGGGGGCTGGATCACCATTCTGTGCACAGCAGGGGCTTGAGCAGTGTCCCTCGCCTCCACCCCCAGGTGCCAGGAGCACCCTCTCCCCCGGGCATGACAACCAAAAGTGGTTTCGGACACTTAAGTGTCTTGGAGGCGGAGTCATCCCCACGCGAGAGCCGCCGGGCTGCAGCCAGTTCCTCACGTCTGTTCATTTGGATTCAGGGACCCTTTGCAGGTCGAGTGCAAGCCCTTCACCCCATCCGCCACCCCAGGACTTTAGTGTCCTCAGAAAAGGCCCAACAGCCCTGGGCCGGCCGCTCCACTTGAGCCTCTTTGCCTCTTCTCAGAAGGACGTATGTCACCTCCACAACTGAGCCTGACATTTTCCATGAAAATTAAACCACCGTTGACATTTAGAAATTTAAGCTTCTCAGGGTTATCTGGCTCTCTCCCCTATTAATTATGAATTTTCCCTTCAAAATACATTTGCAAAATCTCTTCCTGACATGAAACCTGTGGCCTATCTAGCCGACGTCTTTCCCTCCATGCCAGATGCCCACCTTGCCACAGTCGCCACCACTCAGGGTCTTCTCTGTACCCTTCTAGATACTGCAGGACAAGCTGGAGACAGCACCACTCCTCAGTTGTCAGGGACAGAGAACGTGTGGATGGAGCCGCCCACCAGTACAAATCAGCCTGTCGAAAGGCGCAGGTCCGGGACGGGACCCCAGGGTCAGGCCCAGTATTGCCCTTCTGCTTTCTTTCCAAAGAGGGAGGGTGAGAGCGGCCCGGGCTGGTAGCCCGTAGATCTGGCCATCGTGGCATCTGTCCCCCACACCACTTTTCCTCTGCAGGAGTCCAGCCTCGGTGTTCCTGGCGTGGCAGAGGAGAAGCCAGACCTCCCCTGCCTGACTTTTCCTTCCCTATGCAGGGCTCACCCAGCTGGGCCGTTCACATGTGTGCATGCTCTGTCTTTCCAGTTGTCTCCTGCAGGGAGCGGGCTGGACCCTTGCTGGCCTGGCACCAGCCCACGTGCCGATGGAGGCTCCCTTGCTGAGGCCCAGCCAAGGTAGGCAGGGTGGGAGGCCACCCCAGAACGCTTTCCTTGACAGGAGTCCTCCTTTTGTCCCTGGGAGGGGAGAGAGTGGCTGCTTTCCTGGCACTAGAGCCCCCATGCTCTCACTCCCCCCAGCCCTTTGAGCTCCCATTTTGTGGATGGGAGTGTCGGAGGTCGCCCTGGCTCTGCCTCGAGGGGCCTCACTTTCCTCGGTCCAGTAAGGTTGCTAAGCCCCGACTTTCAAACCACCCATGTCCCCTGCTCCCCGCGAGTGGAGAACTCGTCAGCAATCTGCACCCAAGCCAGCATCTCTCCCAAGAACCCCTGGGATGATGCCCCCAGCTCTGTGGTTGTTTTAATGCACATTGTGCGTTTTTCTGGAGAGAAGGTCCAGAGCTTTCCCTGAATCTCCATGGAGGGGGAGTGGACCCAGACAGGGCCAAGAACCATTGGCCCACAGGGGCCATCCCCTCTCTGGCACCCTCGGGCCCTCCAGAGTCTCCGACCTGCCCCATCTTATTTCCTGCTTGATTTTATTCCCCAAGGCAGCCCACCTTCTTTCCCTCCTGCAGGCACCAGGTGTGCTTTTCCTCCAGCTTATGGAGTGTGTGTGTGTGTGTGTGTGTGTGTGTGTGTGTGTGTTGGGGGGAGTCCTCTCCCCCCACCCCAGAGCCTCTCACAGTCCATCACCTTTCCTGTCTCCCAGCCTTGCTGGTGGCTAGCATTGAGCGACAGTCCTCTCCCGTTACCTTGAACCTGAACTGGCCTCTCTGCAGAGTGGCGGCTTATTGATTATTTATGGCCAAGCTTCTGTTTCTGTCTGGCAAGTGTGGAGGAGGGTTAGGGAGTCTGTCTCTTTCCTCTTTCTCCTCCCCCTCAGGGGAGAGGGAGGCCGTGCTCCCACCTTCTGCCCTTACACACATCTGTAAATAGTACCTGTTGCACCACTTGTTGCCCCACCCCCTGTGCCCCCCTCCACACACACACACACACACACACACACACACACGCACGCACACCCTGCACAGGGACCAGAGGCAGTTTAGTCAAAGTGGCCCCACTATTGTTTGAGCAAAGAGGAGGGAGATTCCTGGGTGAATCTCCAGCGGCCTCCATGGATGGCTGGAAGCCCCCAGGTGGGTCCCAGGGTCTGGTTCTGTGGCCCATGGCTGAGGGAGAAAAGGCAAGAGACTGAGGCCCGGACTGGCCAGTCGTCTCAAGGTGACCAAGGCAGGTGGAGCAGAACCAGGGTTCCCATAGTGACAACCCAGGAGATGCTGCCAAGCTGGGCAACCCCCTGCCCACCACAGGCTGCACCCGTTAGATACGGTGGTACAGAGGCACATCCACCCCTTCCATAGACACTGACGCCCGCCAGTGCCGGCTCTTCCAGGAACTGCTCTGGGCACTGGGGAGGCTGCGTGGGACAAAACATGAAGCTTCTACCTATTGGGGGTCAGAGCAGGGGTGAGCGAGAGACAGACAAATTAGGTGGTCAGATGGCAGAGTGTTGGGGAGAAAAAGACAGCAGGGCAGGGGTTAAAATTTTAACCTGTGGTGATGGAGAGGGCTCCCTCCTCCCACCTTCTCCACCCCCCCCACCCCCACCCCCCGCAAGGAGGAGACATTTAGGAAAGAACACTCCAGAGCCCTAAGAAATGCTCAGGGAATGGCCAGGCATTCAGTGTGGCTGGAGCAGGGAGGAGCGGAGACGGGAGGGAGGGGCTGGGGTCTGGAGGTGCACAGATGATGCAGGGCTTTGGGGAGGGGCTTTAGGCCTGCTTTCCATTGCCACGCCCTCCCCTGCGCCCCAGGCCACAGGGGGGACAGGCTGTAGGGGCAGGAGCTGGGGGTCGGGGAGGCTGTGGCAGCTGTCGGACAAGGGCCACGTCGGTGGGGGAAGTGGCTGGATCCGGTGTGATTTCAGCAGTAGAGCCGGCTGGGTCGGCCATCAGGGCTGTGCCCAGGGTGGCCTCATGACTGTCAAAGGCATTCATCTCTGGAGAAGACAGCTCGAGGCCCAGCAAAGCCCTCCAGGGCAGAGTCTGGTGGAGCTGTCCAGTGAGGTCAGGCCTCTTGCCCTCTCTCCCTTCCCACCAGGACCCGAATGGGGATCAAGACCTGCGAAGCTGCCAGGATGGAGGATGCAACAGACACCGTGCGAGGCCTCGTCATCGAGCTCTCCAACCTGAAGTAAGGGCTGGGCTCGGATCCACGGATCCACAAGTCCCCAGGAATGGGTGGAGGGGATGGGGCCGTGGGAGGATGGTGGAGGGCCCAGTACAGCAGCGATCCTGGGGTGTCAGTGTGGGCCCGGGATCCCCAGCGAGGGGCCTCTGGGAAGCTCCACCGTTCCTGGGCCCCAGCCGGTTGTGTCATAAACCCGTCCTTCGCAGAGTTGTTAGGTTCTGAAGAGAGGCTAGAAGGGTCACAACCTGCCCTGCTGCAGGCAGATTCTGATTATGCACGTGTGCATGCCTGTGTGTGTGTGACCTGTGAGGTCACATGAGGGTGTGAGCCTGTGTGAGCAGGCTGGTGTGTGCCCGAGTGTGAGGCATGGTCCCACTCTGCCGCGAGGTGGAGCACAGCTCAGACCCTTTCCCACACAGCCGGCTGATCATGAGCGCCCACCGGGACCTGGAGGCCTTCAAGCGCCTCAACTACTACCAGAAAGCAAAGCCGGCAGGGAAGGCCCCTGCAGCCTACACACCAAAGGGGGCTGGGAATCTCCCTCGAGGGGAGCAGTCCTGGAGGGACTCGTAGGTGTGTGTGCTCGTACGAGCTCACGGGCCCCCAGAAGTGCCTGATGTTCCTGCCAGACAGCTGGAAACAATCCCTCAGCAGACTCCGGAAAGCCTGCTGGCCCCTGTGTGCCCCCTGTTATATTGTTACCATCCAAGATGCTCCAGCAAGTCCTGGTGGGCCCCAGAAACCTCCCCTCAGCTGACCTGGAAGTCAACTTCCTATGGGAAACAGAAAAGGCCCTGCCTTCCTCAGCAGCCTCCCTCGGGGGGTCGCGTGGGGGAGGGAACCTGCTCCTCCCGGTGGCAGAGGCCTGGAAGCTGGAGGCAGAGAGGGGGGCTGGGGCCCCAGGAAGCTGTGGGTGGGTGGGGGGGCCCCCCCGCAGAGCCGCCCAGATGTTTATCTGGGTTTGCAAATTTCAGCTCCTTAGCCGAGGTTATGGAAGGTTCAGAATTTGTTTCTTTCCTGGAAGAGAAAAGGGCTAGCTTTGTTGGTTGTACCCTTGTTTTTCTCCGGATTTCCATTTTCTTTCTTTTGGGAAGCCCATTAATAAATGATTCCCTAGCCAGACCTCAGACCTCCTGACCTGTTGTTTGGGGTTTGAGGCATTTTCAGTTCCTTGATATCTTGCCCACAAACCTCCCTAACCACCTCTTTCTCCTTTGACTTCTACTTTTCGTCTTCCCCGGGAAGACAAGTTCGGCTACTGTTGGATTCAGGGGTCCGCCATGCAGTACTGAGTGTGTCAGGAGCAGGTGGCTGTGTGCACGAATTCAAGCACACAGAGTATCTTGACTGATTGTCCAAGTGGAGTTTGCGAGTCTGTATTCAGTGCTGAGATGGCTTCGCCCGTCCTCCGTGGGACAAGCTGCTTGGAGGCCTTGGCCTGGAAGGAGGCAACCCTGGGGGAATGTTACTGATGCAGACACAGCTACTGCCTGGAGGGTGCTGAGGGCAGGCATTGCACACACCACCCCACCAAACCATACCACAGCCCCAGTGATGCCACACTGTCATGAGCAGTCCAGGGTGCTGCTGTC
The DNA here is from genome assembly GCF_005190385.1 of Monodon monoceros. Classification (NCBI taxonomy): domain Eukaryota; kingdom Metazoa; phylum Chordata; class Mammalia; order Artiodactyla; family Monodontidae; genus Monodon; species Monodon monoceros. Next base: position 164,502,591 of record NW_021703768.1, read on the forward strand.
AAACCCATTTTGCAGAAGACGCGCTTCTATTAAATAGGTCACCACGAGATGGACCACACCCAATACTTTAATTTGTTTCTCTGCCTGTGGCTCCTGCACCCTAACTCCTGCAGCCAAGGCAGGGCCCCCTCCCACAGCCTTTTTATACCCTGGGATACCCCATTTGCGAGGGAGCAAGGTGGGTCAGGGTCCCCCAACCCTTCTGCCTGCTGGCTGTGCAGCTACTTCCTTGAACGCTCCAGGACGTGCCCAATCGCCCAGTTCCCTGTGTCTCAAACCCCAGCGGCTCTGGCTTATACAATTAGCATTTGCAGGCACCTGGGGGTGGCTGGGGGATCGTGTCCACTGACTCAATCTGAAACTCTTGGGGCTGGTAAAGAGGCCTCCTCTGTGTCTTTCTCCTCCTTCCCTCTCGTCTTCAAGCCTGGGCAGCAGGCTGTCTTCAAGGGCCGTCTCCCATCCCCGGCTCACCCCAGCCCTCCTCCTGGGTGGCCTCAGGTCCCAGTTCAAGTGGAAGTCCAAATCCTGCCCCCACTCAACCCTGGGAGACCTTGTCGGCTGGGGGTGGAGACCGGGCCCTCAGGCCAAGCCCTCAGATTGGGGGAGGGATGTGGACAGGCACTTGTCATCTGCTGCCCCCGGGGGGCTGGGGGAACAAGATGTAGGGGTGCAGGAGGCAGACGGGATGGGGATCCCCCCAAGCACAGCTCCCCAGGAGGACCAGATCATACCTCCTGGGTGGGGATGGATGTCCACCCCACACCCACTCCTGCCTAAGCACAGCCAAATCACCTCCGTGGTGCCCCCTACCCATGGCCTCGCCTGGCCCAGCCCCCTCTGGATATACTCCCATTCCTTGCAGCTCCCCACCCCACCCCTGCCCCAGCCCGGAAGTCCTTCCCTTGCTCTGAAGAGCCTGCGTGTGACTCCATGGCCCCCAGTTGCTGGGGCATCGATGGTGACCTAAACGTTCACTAAGAGCCTCCTAGGTGAGGACAGTGATGCGGGGGAACCTCTGTCTCCCCATTGCCCTTCCTCAAGTCAGGCCCCCACCTCCAGGGTAGGGGATTCCACCTGATATTGTCAATATGCAAGGGGTGGCTGGAAGAGTCTGCAAACACGAAGCGTCACAGAAACAGCCTCATGACGCCAACCCATCAGCAAGTGCCCTGCTCATAAGTGCCAGGCTGGGGCGACCCCTCAGAACCCCATAGCTAACCTGTGGTGCCCACTCCCATTTTTCAGCACAAAGCAGCTCACCCCAAGGCCCCAGGGTAAACGGCAATCCAAACAGCAGTCGGGGCATGTGGAGGTCAGAGTAACGTGGGGGCAAGGGATGAGCCAGGAGAGGAGGGTCCCCAGCCCCATCGGCACAGTTCACGCTACCTTGTCCCAAGACCGGGCCTGCTATGACGCTGATCCATTCATAAACATTTATTGAGAGCTGACTGGGTGCCCAGCGCTGGGGAAGGAGGGCTGGGGTGCCTGAGAACCACCTCCTTCCGTGAGGGGGTCGGGGCACCCTTTGGGCTGTGCTTCCAGACGGGGCTCCTTTGCCAGGCCCTCAGGCTGCGGGCAGGGCCTAGGGGTGGATCCTCGGTGGGCGAGTCTTCCCTGAAATCCAGGCTCCAGTGAGCCTGGGTCCCCAACCCCAGGTGAAGGCAGCATCCCCGTCCTGCCCGCTCCAGCCTCCTTAGGCAGAAGTGGAGGGTAAGCAGGAAGAGGGGGTAGTTCCAGTAGGCTTCCCGGCACCTTTGGAACCTGGATTTTAAAAGCAGAACGGGAGGAGAAAAACATTTAATAACAGGGATGATTCAATGCTCCGGAAGTACCGACTCAACCTGCAGGGCTGCCATGGCTCTGGCGCCACCTGCAGGCTATTTCTGGAATAGCACCCCTGTGACATTCCCGGCCCCGGGCAGCCCCAGGTGGGACCCAGAGCCAGACACAAAGCGCAGAAATTCCAACTCAGTCCTGCCGTGCTGCCTCCTCCTGGGAGGACGGCCTCAGGCAGCCTTTCTGTGCCAATATCCTGGTGAGGGCTTCCCCCACCCCGCACGCCCGCGGAGGCAAGTTTTCCTGTTCTCTCGGACTTGAGGGGAAAAACGGAAGACTCTGAGATCATCATCTTTGCGTCCCTTCAGCTTCCCACCTCTCCCAGTTGGACCTCGTCAGACCTCATAGGGAACACTATCTTCTCCTGGAGGCAGTCTCTTCTAACAGATGTTCACTGCACAGCTGCCGGGATAGGGAGGGGTACTCCCACCCAGTGACTTCCCCAGGGGCTCACAGTCTGATAGGAGAGGCAGTACCCACACCGGGCACCCAAATGGGCAGGGGGACCGCCCGGTCAGACCCGTCTCCTCTGTTGCTGACTTCCTCAAAGTCAATGAAAGTTGCTAAAACGGATTTCTCTCTTAAAACCCTGCAGAAGCTGAGGTCTTTCTCATCTGTAATAATAACTTCAAAGCCTGCCGGTCCGTGGCCTTGCAGCATGGCAGCGTCAGGGGGAGCTGGTTAGAGATGCAGATGCTCAAGCCTCACCCAGACCTGCAGAACTGGAATCCACATTTGATGAGCAAGATGGGGGGTGGGGGGTGGGGAGCGCCCTATGTGGTGGACCGTGCAGTGTAGGGAGAGCCCTTTAGACCTCAGGGAGGCTTCAGCCATCTCTCTCTTCTAAACTTCAGCCCCAGCCAGTGGCTGATTCGCACACAGCAAACTCATGGTAGTTCCCTCCAGACTGACATTTCCCCAGGCGCTGGGACTCTCCCTCTTCGCCGCCTTGAACACCTCTGCCTGGAGGACCAGGCTCTTCCAACGCCTTCAAATCCGTTCCCACGGTCCAGCCCGTTAGCCACGGTCTAACACATTCACAGTCCAACACATGCAGACCTGGTCTTGTCCCTTCCTTGGCTCCCTAGTACTCAAGTCCAAACCCTTTGAGGTGACCAGCAAGGAGCTACACGTCCTTGTGCCATCCCTGAAATCTCTGACACCTTCCCCTCCGACATACATGCACACATACTCTATCCCAGACACACCGAACTTCACTAAGTTCCTAAACGAGCCCCATTGCCTGGGCTCCACTTCAGCGCTCCACCAAACTGAATTAGGCTTCCAGAAATCACTTTCTCCAGGAAGACCTCCTGGACCCCTTCACCTGGATCAGGTGCTTCCTCTAGACTCCCCCATGCCTGTGTTTTAACTCTCACTCTCCCATCTACCACGGCGGGCCAAGCCCAGCCCAGCGCTTGGCACCCAGCAAGCCTCAAAAGCTATCTGGTGAATGAGTGAACAAGTGAGGCTCAGTTTCTCTAACTGAGCCATTTCCCTCTGGTCACACAGATTGGAGCCCCTGCTGTACCCATCCCCAGATCCCACCAGTAGTCCCCACAGCCTCCCTGCTAGATCACACCACACCTGGAAAAGGATGGTGTTTCCCTTACGGGCCCAGGGAGGGAGAGTGCCTTGCCCAAGGCCACACAGGGGACCCCATCCCCAGCTTACCAGCGTAGGGCAACAGTTCTAGAATACTGCTCTAAGCTGTCTACATGGATTATCACCCCCCAACCCTCTGAAGTGGGTTGTGACTCCAGGGGTTAACCCACTTCACAAAGGCCCCTAGGGGCTCAGCCCAGGGCAGACCCCCCTCCTCGAGTTCCCCCAGCCACCTGCACAGGCACCTCCTCCTCGGCAGTGTCCGGAGTCCTGCGTCCTCGCCTTGTCCGAGCGGACCAGCTTCCTGCCAGCCGAGTTGCGGGTGGTGTAGCTATAGACGGAGGTGTAGCCCTGGCCGGTGAGCGGACAGAAGCGGCGGGTGTGGGCATGGTCGCGAGTGGCACCACACTGGGGGCACACGTAGTCTCGAAGGATGGGGCACAGCACCCGGCCAGCTTCGTCCTTGAGCACGTGGGACTGGTAGATGGCCCGGGACTCGCCGTTGTGCTTGCAGAAAGAGCACAGGCGTTCAGGAGCTGGTGAGGATTCCGGGCTGTGTGTCTGACCCTCCTCTGGTCCTGGCACTGGTTCTGGCTGGGGGTCCAGCCTGATCTCAGGCTCCTCTTCCCCACGCAGAGCCCCCACCAGGCGTGCCAAACCCAGGTAATCTGTCCATAGATTGAAGGTCCCCATGGCTGGACACTGTGTGCCAGGCGGAGGGGCAGAGAGAGGAGCAACCCAGCCGCCCCAAAAGCTTGTCTTTCTACACCTTCCTTCTTAACCCTCCCTTCCCCTCTCTGGAGCCGAGCAGTCTGGGCTGTCAGTTCCCTCCTTATACCTCCAAGGGGGTGTGAAGAGGGAGGAGCAGGCTGTAGGAGGTTCCTTATTGTCACAGGGGGGGCTTGCTGCCGCTCCCCCAAAAATGCACCTGCCAAGGGGATGCATGGTCTCTGGGTGGGCTGGAGGCGAGGGGGGGTGACAAGACACAGGCTGCAGGGGGCACCAGTAATATGGAGCCACACACCCCACCCAGAGGGCATTGGAAGGGCGACCCCTCCTTAGAGCCTGCCTGCCTCTCCTGCCCCACAGGGTGATGGGGGTGGGAGGGTTGGAAGCCCCACCCGACAGACTAGCATTGATGTAACCAGTAACTTAGTAACTCCTTTCTTCCTTCTCCTGGGCTGGGGGAGGGGCCGGGTACCCCTGTGCTCTTTGGGAAGGGTTGGGGAGCTACTGATGTTCCAACTGTCTTCGGAAGGAGAATGGGCCTGGCTTATGGGGTGGGGGGTTAAGGACCAAGGCTCCCAGCTCTGGTCACCCTCAGGGAGCTTTCACACCACTTTTCAGTGGATCCCGCATTTAATGGATGAACAAACTGGGGTATGAAACCACCTGCCCCTGGGGTTATTCACAAAGACAAGCACAAAAGCCTGCCTCCCCACGCAGTTAGTTACCAACGGAACTTTAGGTATTGGAGAGCCTTAGGACCAGCTCCTCCTGGTCCTGGGGTGGAAAGGGGGTGGAGCAGAGCACAGGCACAAGTTGGGCTAATGGGGGGACCCGTAGCATTCGCCAGTGCCTTGATCTCCCCCTCAAATGAGACCTCAGCTCAGTCTCTGGAGGATAAGGTGTGCCCAGGAGTCACCCACGTGGGGCACACAGATGGGCAGGTGGAAGGATCAACTGGCATCAAGGTGCTAGGTGGGCAACTGAAGGTAAAGCAGGGGTCTGCCGGTACCAGGCAAGGAGGGTGAGAAACCTGGGCCCGGGACTTGAACGCAGAGAAGAGGTGCTATGCTGCCTACCCACCTCACTCATTCAATCATTCAAGAAAACTCTATTGAGCCTTTTGGAAGCAGGGCCTCACTAATCGGTTTCACAAAGGTTTCCCAGCTGCCCAGCCCTGAGCCTGTGATTCATGCCCCCAACCCTCCAGGATTTATTCTCCAAATCCAGCCTGTGTCTGTAAGGATCCCAGACACCAGCCCTCACCAAGGGGTGAGAGGCTGGGGTCAGGGTCAGGTACTGGCTGAGCAATTTTTGGGGGGAGTCCAGGGTGGATTTTTTTTCCCCATCCCATTCCCCTTAGGCTGTGTCCGGCCCAGACACAGTGACATTCATCCCTCGGTGGGTCTGGCCTCCGTCCTCACAACCCACCGACAACAATGAATGTTGATTGTGACCTTTGCTGTGGCCTAAGGGAGGGGATGTGTTCAGGATCCCCTGGCCCCCCCAGATCTGGAAGGTGGGGGTCGTGATGGGTGGACGGCAGTTCCAGGCCTCGGGGTCCACTCAACGGTCGATGGTTTGCCTGAGCTGCCCAAACTCACCGACAGGTTGAATGTTCCCCCAAACCCTTGGCAACTTCTTGGGGAGTGGAGGCTGGGTGGGGGTGAGGGAACTGAATAGGATGAGGGGAGAGGGGAGGGAATAAGGAACTTATAGAATCATTAAGTCAGCAAATAGTTATTAGGTGCCAACTCTCTGCTCCGGGAACTGGAAAAAGCAGGAGATAAATAATAACAACAGTAGATATTTATGTCGCCTTTGCTATGTAAATGTAGCAGTACTGGGCGCTGGACTCAGCTTTTCATGCATTTACCCAAAACATCCTCAAAACGGCCCTCAGAGGTGCATATTACTTCCGTTTGTCACTTTGGGAGACTGAGGCCCGTAGGGCACCGCTAGTGAGAGGCAGAGGAGGGATTCCTAGTGGCCCCAAGATGTCTGGCTGCCAAATGGTTCTTGTCCCGGAGGCATCGATGCAACAGAGAGATAAAACATTTTAATACAATGTAATTCCTTCGGTGAGCTACATCGTGTTCCGGGCACAATTGTTTCTGAATCACAAGAACCCCCAGGGGTTGTCAGTCTCCACTTTGCAAATTCGGGCCAGCAGTGGGGCCGCTACCAGGCAGGCCCCGCCCGCAGGTCCGCTTGCGGGACTTTGGACAGGGGCGAAGCAAAAGGACCACAGGGGACCACAGGTTGCCAGCCTGCCTGCAGGGTCTCGGGCATCTGAACTCAGGCCCTTGTGGCGGTCAGCGCCCAAGCGCACAGACACGCGAGGGCTGCCCCGTTAACGCGGGGTGCGGGTTCGCCCACCCTCGGGCCTCGAAATGGGCTGCGGTCAAATCCCTGCTTCGGCTCTGATTGCGTCAAGATGCTGCCCGCTCCGCATTTCTTCACCCGCAAACAGGGCCCCCAGTCCTTCCCTCCAGGGGCTGCGCAGAGTTGGGTGCCCGCCCCCTCGGGTGCCCCTAGGCGCAGTCTCAGGGGAGACCGCCCCCCACCTGGGTCTGGGGCCCTCCAAGGACAGTCTGGGAGGGGACTTCAAATTTCCTGTCCCCTCCCATTTCACTGAGGGCAATATCGAGCCCCAAAGGATGAATCCCCTGGCGTAACCCTAACGTGGATTAGGGCCCCCAGGGGTGCTGAGCTTGAGTGAACCCCAAAACGACCCTCCTTGGAGGCGGCCTGAGGCAGCTCAGCCCTTGAAGCCCCACCCCCGAGATCCCCACCTAGAGACAGCCTCCAGAGACCCGCCCCTCAGAAGCCACAGACTCAGGCCCCTCCCCCAAGACCCGCCCCCTCAAAGCCCACCCATAAATTGCACGTCCCTAGGACCCTCCCTCTAAAGCCCGCCCAGATAGACTACCATGTAGCCCGCCCCCAAAAGTCAACCTCCATAAAACCCGCCCCCTAAGCCGGTTCTCAAAGAGCCCGGCTCCCTTAAGACCCGCTCCGGGGCCCCGCCCTCAGGGCCCCCCCACTGCAGACTTCCCATCTAGTTTTGGCTCTGGGAGCGCCCAAGGCTCCAGAACCCCGCCGTCTAGGATCTCTAAAGTCCGCCTGCCTAGACCCCCAGGGACCGCGTCCCTACGGAGTCCCCAAGGCCGTTCCCTGGAGCTCAACCCCGCTAAGGTCCGCCCTGGCACGACCTTCCCCCAAACCGGACCCCCTCGGAGCCCGCCCCCCGCAAGACCCGCGCCCCTTGAAATTCCCCACCTCATGGAGTCCCTTCCCCAGAGCCCGCCCTCTCGCCCACCCTGGGCCGGGGTCCAGTCACGTTCCCACCCCTGTCTGGAGCTCCGGGTGGGGCGCCCTCTCCCGTGGCCCATCCACCCGGCCTGCAGGGCCCCATTCAGGCACAGGGTATCCAGGACCTTCTCAGGGAGCATGTGGGGGGTGTATTGCTTTGAAGATGGTGGTCCTAACAAGCAGAATACGGAGAGAGGAGGGGTAATAATAATAATGCTTTATATACATCACCCTATTATTAGAATACCCATTTTATCGATGAGGAAGATGAGGCTCTGAGAGTCTGGAACAGAACTCTCTCGGCAGTTCCTAAAAAGCCTTTGTTCTTAACGACCACGAGGCTAGAATGCGGGGTCATCAGGCACGAGGTACTCTGGCCACACTGCGCGGGGTGGGGGGCTCCCCATGACACCGCTGCTCCTTCTATGCCTCCTCACAGGTTTCCCGGAGGGCTCTGACCTTGACCTTCCTAGGAGGTAAGTTCCAGTGAAGGTGGGGCTAGGGCAAGAGGGCGGGGCTTCGGGCCAAGGGGAGGGGTGGGAGGCGGGCAGTGCCCAGACTCATCCAATGGGGGAGGGGCTGTCTGGGCACAACCTGGGGTCTGACTGTCTCCCTTCGTCATGGTAAGTGTTGGCTTCCCGCCCTCGGTGTCTGTCTGGGTCCTCCTGTCTGGGTCTGACCGTGTCCCTCACAGGCGGGGATTTGTCTGGGTCCCCAGCCCTGCTGTGTGCGCTGTCTCTGGCTGTCTGGGGTCGCCTGTGTGTGTCTGGCCCTTTACACCTGATCTCCCCTCTTTGTCTGTCCACCTGTAGGACAGACATGTCCGGGGCTGCCCTTTGGTGAAAGGCGGCCTCTGGTCTGTCTGCATCTCACTGTCTGCACCTGGGGCCCTTAAGCAGGGCACCGACTGTTCCTCCCACCAAGTGTCCTGAGGCCTTCTTGGGGGCTGACTGGGCCTCCAGTCTGACTTTGAAGCCCAGCAGGGTAGGAGGCAGGGAGCTGTCTCCTCCCACCCCCAACCCCGGGCCCTGGAGCAAAGCAGGGGTGCCCTTCAAGGCCTGCTTCTTCCTCATCCTTATTCCTGGGACCCTACACCCCAGCTGGGAGGGTCTGTCTGGGCAGGGGGTTGAGAATGACTGGGGTGGCGGGCAGCCTGGCAGAAGCCATGCTGACCCTGAGCCTATCCCCACCCCGACCCCCATCCTGAGCTCCGGGAAGGCAGGGCAGCTGGCACAGGGTCTGGGGGGTCAGGGTCGGAGGTGAGAGGTCTCAGTGGAGCCAGATGGGCAGGCAATGGATGGAGGCAGCTCTGCTGTCAAGTTGAAGAACAAGGTGGTGGGGCCGGGGGGGTGGGGGGCAGCATGAGGTCAGAGATGCAGGGCTTCCATGGGGTGTCTAGTGGCTTGTGTGTCCCTGCGTGTGTCCCAGTGTGCATCTGTCCTTGTGTCTGCGCCCTTGTGTGTGTGCATAGGAACTGGGGGGGGCACATGGGGAGGAGGTGCTCAGGGCCTGGCAGACAAAGAGCCCATTATGGAACATGCAGTAGCAGTGTATGTAGGGGTCCTACTGTGGGGTCCTGTTAATGGCCCGGGCTGTCTAGACTGGCGGGCAGGGGCCCCTCATTTCCATGATACCTGCATGGCCTCTCAGGTTCCCACCCCGCCCTCCCCGGGCCGTCTGCCCAGCTTCCTCTCCGCTGCCAGCTGCTCAGGCTTTTGACTCCGTGTCCTCAGACAAGGGGCTTGTCTGTCCTGCCCAGACCTGGGGGCGGCCAGTCGGCCAGGAGCCTGAGTTTCCTTCTGAAGACCACCAGACGTAGAGCCAGGGCTGGGCGAGGCGAGAATGCTCCCCTGGGTTGGAGTTGGGGGCTGTGGAGGGACCTGGGGCAGGTTGATGAGAAATTCAGACACTTCTACTGAGGCTTGTGGGCTCCATCTGCAAAAATGCAGGCCGCAGCTGCCTATGGGCCTGTTACTGGGGGGCTGTGATGGGCTTGGGGGTCTGAGCTACTCTGGTGGGCTATTTTAGGGGGTCTGTGGGTGTCTGTAAGTCCAGGCGGGTGTGTGCCACAGTGAGCAGCTGTCTCTATGCCAGCTGTGCGTGTGCATGTCGGCACTCCTGTGGGCTGCTGTTTGTGTATGGATGGATGTCAGTGTGACTCTGGTTGTGTGTCAGGCTAACGGTGGGTAATTGCAAGTCGATGTGTGAGCCAGTGTACGTGGGTGTCTGGCGTCTGTCAGTGTCACTGGGGGTGACTGTGGTTTGTGTCATCCGATTATGGTGCCCCCTGACCCTCCTCACTAAAACTTCAGCTCCGGGAGGGTAGGGATCTTCATCTCTTCTACCCCCAGTGCTAGAACAGTGCCTGGTACATAACAGAGGCTCAGTAAGCAAGTGCTGGATTTGTGAGCTTCCAGGTGACTGTGGATTTCTGCATGTTCCTATGTCCTTTTCCTGTATGTCATTTTCACTGCACATGTTTTATTGTGTCTGTCTGTGGGTCAGTGATATTGTAGGTGTCCAAGGGTATAATCAAGTGTCAGGGTGGGTGACTATGGGTGTAGGTACTGTTGGAGTGTTATATCTGTTTGTGGGTGACAGAGTTGTAATGGGTGTCTAGGAGGGTCAGTTTAACTGTATGTATGTAGGTCAAGAATACTATAACCCAATGTCAGGATGTCAAGCATCTGTGCAGGCCTTGTACCATCTGTGTGTGTGTGTCTCAGGTTGCCTGGGTGACTGTGGGTGTGTCCTTGCCCGGGCGGGCACATGGACATCTACGAGTGCATGTCCAAGTTCTTGTGAATAATGGTGTCTATATGTACCTCTGTTGGGGCATTTACCTATCTGTGGTTGTCACAATTACTCTGGATGACAGCCCATGGGTGCCCATGGGACGGTAAGCCTAGGAGTATCTGTGGGTGCAGTGGAAAACTATGTGTGTGTCAGCGTTATATGCAAGGATGTGTCTACCACGGTCGGTGGCAGCTTCATTTCTCTGTGTGGCACTGTTTTCACGGGTGTCAGTCCTGGATGTCCGCGTCGTTGTGGGTGATGTGTGTGCCCACGTGGCAGTGTTATGATGGGTGACTGTGTGTGTGCATGTGTGCATCAGAGTTCTTGCAGGTGATGTGAGTAATAATGGGGATGGGGTACGTCGGAGTATAGGGTGTGGATTTGGGGGTCTTCACCAGCGATTTGGGAATATCTAATTGTGACTCTGTAAATGTATCTGTGAGCCGTCCAGGGAGGTGGAGAACCGGTGGGAAAGGAAATGGGGGGAACTTAAATGTAGTGGGGTGGGGGGGCACTTCTCAGGTCCCATCAGCCAATGAGGGGTCTTCTCCGTCCCCTCCTCCCTTCCCCCCCACCTCATGCCCTCCAGGGCGAGGGCCCCATGAAAGGCTTTAAAAGGGCTCCCCAGCAGTGGGATTCCGGGCCATTTTTCCTTTTTATGGCCACTTTTGGAGGGCGTGATCCTGTTAGCAAACCTTCGCCCCAGTAAATACCTTGCAGCCTCCGCCGGTAATGACAAGCCGGCGGGGAGCCCACTGAGGGCTCCGGGGCTCCGGCAGGCGGCGCCGCTGCAGCCCCGGGCCCGCGGCCGCAGCGAGGCCCGAGCGAGGCCCCCGCCGGGATCGGTCTCTGCAGGGCCCGCACAGGCCTGCGCGGCCGTGAACTTGGCCGGGAGCGCCTTCCCGAATGCGCGCGCCAGCCCGGAGCCTCTCCCGGTCCCGGATATCCGAGGCGCCCACCCGCTCGGCGCCCCCAAGAACAAAGCTCGCCGCCGCCCTGTCCCAGGGCTCCCGCGGTCAGGTGTCAGGCGGCCTGGGCACCACTGCCCCTACGACCCTCGTCATGCCTCCCCGCCCCGCAGGGGCATCTCGGCCTGCCCTCCCCGCGGCGGCCCCCGCTCACTCGGGACTTGTGTGTCTGTCCCCTGTGGAGGGGTCTGGTCCTCCCGGGGCCCCTTCTCCGGGAAGGCGAGACACAGAGATGCCGCCGGGGCCTCCCCGCCCCCCTTCCCCAGCCGCCGCAACAATGGAGGGCCGGGCTGCAGAGGCCGGGTCGCCAGCCCCCCGTCCGCGAGCAGGTGCGCGAGGGGGCTGCGGCCGGGTCCCGCCGCCGCCCCGCCCGGCCGCGCCCCCTCCCCGTGGGCGGCCCCCGCGCCGCTCGCGCCCCCAGCCCGCCCGGCGCCCGCGCTCACCTTGTTTGGGGCCGCCGCCGCGTTTCCCCTCTCCTGTCCAAAACCCTCCCGGAAAAGCCCCCCGAGCCGAGGCGCCTGCACGGGAAATTGCATTTTGGCGGCTCCGGGGCTGGGCGGGGGCTCCCCAGGCCACGGGCAGGGGGAGGGGGCCGCGGTGCTCCGGCGCCGGCTCGAACCCGCGGCCGCCGCCTCCCGCCCACCCGCCTGTCTGTCTCGGTGACGTGCCCGCGCTCCCCGCCGCCGCCGCCCCCTCCCTCCTCCCCGCGCCGTGCCGGGCGGTGGGTCCAGCCGCGGCCGTGTGCGCCCCGAGGCCTCCCGCCAGGCGCACCGGGACACAAGAGGGGATGCCCATGGGCTCCAGGACGCAGCTCCCGGGCTCCGCGCAGGGGACACGGGGGCGCGAACGGGCATACGCAGGAACCCAGATGCACGCAGACCTGAAAGGCGCACGGGGAGCAAACGCGCACAAAGGCACACGGACCACAAACACAGGGAAGGGTGTGCAAGGGGCTTCCAGACAGAACCCCACCGGAGGAAATTGTAGGACATGCAGGAGCACCCGCCACACAAGGATGTCCATGAAACCCAGCTACACGCATAGGGACACCCAGGGTCACACAGACGCATGCAAGATACAGACACACACCACCTCCAAGGGACAGGAGGAATGTCCTCAGAACTGAAATATAGTACATAGAGGATCCCGGGGCACACACAGAAAATACTGGCACACAAATACACAGACTCACAGGAATGGCCCCAGAACATACACATGCATGCACACAGGCCCAGGGGCATACACAAGGTACACAGACATACAGGTGTAAACATAAAACCAGCACAGCTCCCCATTCATCAGGTGTACAGCCATGGGAACACCCTTACACACACCTCCACACACATGGATATATACACAGACACAGCACACGGATATATACACAGAACAGAAACCCATAGAGACCATACACAGTCTCAGGGGCACACGCAGACACACAAAGTTCACAGGCACACAACTATATGTACAATCACTCATGTACAAAGGGTGGAGGCACACTAGAATCCATAGAGCCAACACGCACACCCACAAAACCCCCGGGCAGGGCCACAGGGGTCTACAAGGACACATGAAATACAGGGACACTTGGGCATATGTGTGCCTGGGACCATCTGGTGTAGGCACACACACTTCACATACAGGAAGTGGACTCAAAAGTTGAACATGGGGTGGGACTCTTCTGGCTTCCTGGAATTGCTCACACGGAGCCCCCATCTTCACACACACACACACACACACACACCACGTACATGGGCACACACAGTAGGAAAAACACTGGCTGAGGATTTCTCCAGGGATCTGCACACAGGTCCCCCCCAAATACTCCCTGACAATACACACAATCCCTGCCTGTCGTGGCCACCTCGACTGGTGGAAAGAGGTCACCTCAGGGCAGACTGTGGTGCCAGCCGGACCTTCCATTGGCTGGCACTCAGCTGACAGATTTCTCATTCAGTTGATTTATTTCTCCCCTACTCCAGTCTGAAAAGGGGTAAAGGAGACCTTCGAGCCCCCCACCCCCAAGCCCAGGCCTTAACCTTTGTGGGCCAGGGCCCTGCTCCACCTGGCCATGCCCCTCCCCTTTGGGAGGACCCTCACCACAGTCCTGTCTCACTTCTCCTTGACAAGTCTCCCTTTCCCATACCCTCCCCCCTTTCTTCAGGTTTCAACCCAGAAAGCCAAGCTCCAGCTGGTCCAGGAGGGTGGATGTCACCAGGACCCACCAGAGGCTATTGGGGTTCAGCCCTACTCTATACCTGACTTCCCCGCAAATGGGGGATAATCCCCTGGAAGAGAGGGGCCACGCAAGGAAGAGGATGAGAGTAAGTAGTAACTGGGCCTCCGTGGGTGGGGACAGCTTTGTTGATGTCCCTTATGTAGCCTCCCCCTTCTAACTGAAAAGGAGGGGATTGTTTTGGAATATACAACATTTATTCATTCAGTCCCAATCATCTCAGACTCTTCCCGGCAAGCCAATGAAGTGAATATTGTAATTTTTACATATGGGCAACTGAGGCCCAGAAAGGGACTGCCTCTTGCCTAGGGAGGCACAGCCTGTAGGTTGCAGAGCTGGGAATTTCCCCAAGGCCTTTCCTCGTCTGCTTTCAGGATGGGCTTGAAGAAGCTCTCTCGCCAGCTTTCTGGCCTGCTGAGCTTCCCTCAGCTGCCAGCAGGGGGAAGCAGACTCCAGAGCCCTCCCGCTGTGGGGGCAGGCTGGCTCTCAATTCCCTCTTCCTCCCAGCCCTCCCCACATCCCAGCAGCTGAAGACTCTGCCTGGACCCCGCAGGCTGGAATCTCCAACTGTCAAGATGCAGGGGCTCCAGAAGAGAGGAGCTTTTCTTAAGTAAAGCCCCTAGAACTGACATCCCGACCAAGGCCTCACTCGCACGTGGTCCCCCTTTTTTTTTTTTTTAACATCTTTATTGGAGTATAACTGCTTTACAATGGTGTGTTAGTTTCTGCTGTATAACAAAGTGCATCAGCTCTACGTATACATACATCCCCATATCTCCTCCCTCTTGCGTCTCCCTCCCACCCTCCCTATCCCACCCCCCTAGGTGGTCACAAAGCACCGAGCTGATGTCCCTGTGCTATGCGGCTGCTTCCCACTAGCTGTCTGTTTTACGTTTAGTAGTGTGTATATGTCCATGCCGCTCTAAGCTCTAGCTCTACTCCTTCTTGCTGCAACACAGGCTGGCAGGCAGCCTCTGCATTCCTGAACTGGGTCAGACCAGGAGAGAGGATTCCTGGATCCCGGCCCAGTGTTTAGTCCCACCCCTACCCCAAAGTCCTCTGAATATCCCCTGGAGCCCAGCACAGGATGGGAGGGTCAGTGGGGGAAGCCCCAGTGCCCAAGCCGCCTGGTTCCTTCTGGCGTGGGAACTGCCCTCCCCACCCCACCCCAGCCCCCAGTTCCTGGGGCCCCTGCCAGTGCTGACTCATAGGGGACCCACGGCTGTGAGTCAGCAGCGGCCCTTCCTGAACCTCTCCCTGAGAGATTTCTCACCCTATGTCCCTCCTGTCCCCTTGAGGGTCTCCTCGGGGACCCAGATGTAGGCTTGGTGGGTGTGTAAACCAGAAGGCCCTTCTCAGCTCAATCAATCCCTGAGCTCCAGTCCCCAAGGACCCCCAAGGCTGTGGCTATGGGTGGATGTGGGATGCCTGGCTGTGGGGGTCTAGGGCAGTGCCCGTGTGTGCCCAGATGTGTGCCCCAGGCAAGGCCCAGGCTGTGAGCATGCCTTCCTCTACACTCCACTGGAGTCTGGGCAGAGGGTGCTCCAGGTCCATATGAGGCCCGGGCTGGGAGCTAGTTTACTCAACCACAGACCAGCTTCTCCAACCATTTTCCCCCTATCTGGAAATGGCAGCTCCATTCTTCTAGCTACTCGGGCCAAAACATTTCTTAACAAATGCAATCCATTAACAAATTCAGTTACTGTCCCTTCTAAAGGCACCTAGAATCTTACCCTCTCCAGAGCCCCCATGCAGGTCCAGCCCCCATCATCTCTCCCCTGGACCTATGCAGTTGCCACCTCCTTGCTCTCCCTGTCCCAACCTCCCACAGTCTGTTCCACCGCAGCCCAAGGGCACCTGTGAACATCTTAGTCCCTCTTCTGCTCAGAACCCTCCATGGCTCACATTTCATTCATACCAAAAGCCCAAGTCCACTCTGCAGCCCCACACACTCTATCCTGTCCCCTCCCTCCCTCACCTCCTCTACTCTGTCCCTTATTCCCTCTACTCCAACCACATGGGCCTCCTCACTGTTCCTCAAACACACCAGGTATTGTCCGGCCTCAGGACCTTTGCACAGGCTGTTCCCTCTGCCAAGAACTCTCTTCCCCCAGATACCCACCCACGTGGCTGCCTCCCTCACCTCCTTCAGGTCTCTGCTTAAATATCACCTCCTCAGTGAGACCTTCCCTGACCCCCCCCATTTAAAACCACACCCCCTTGCTTTATCCTGCTCCATTTTTTCTTTTCCATTGGCCTATCACCTTTGAACACACTGTATGTTTTACTGCATATTCTTGTTTCTTGTCTGACTCCTTTAGTCACATGTCAGCTCCCTCAGGGCAGGAAGCTTTGACTTGATCACTGTTGGAGCACTGAGAGCAGAGTCTCAGACTGTTGTGTGGACGTATTGATAATTACCATGTTCCTGGCATGTTGGGGAACAAAAAAGACATAGCACCCTCCTGCCACTGTCGGGTGGGGCAGATAGTCACATAGCTAGCTGATTGCAATGAAGAGTTTTCAGTGCTGAAAGCCAGAAGCACAAGGGAGTATAGGGGAGGCATGGGGCCAGCCTGGAGGATGAGGTGCAATCAGGGAAGGCTTCTGGAGGAGGTGAGTTGAGGCAGGGCCTTGACAGCCAGTGAAGAGTTTGGATATAAGTACAGGGCTGGAAGATTTGGAGGGTTTTAATTTTTAGTTAGGTTTATTGAGGTATCATTTACGTAGAGTAAAATTCAGCCCTTATACTATTCTATGAGTTTTGACAAATGCATAGAGCTGTGTAACCACTGCCTGAATCACAGTATAGCAGATATAATAGGAGTATGAGGTCACGAGCACCAGGCCGTGCACACAGCATTGGGGACACGGGTAGAAGCAGAGGGCCAGAGGGGAGACCAGTGTGGCTGGCTATCCATTGGCCTGGATTAGGACAGAGGCCTGGGGGACAGGTGGGAATGGGAAGCTTCAGGAAATGGGGCGGACAGGTCTCAGAGGTGGACCAAGTGTGGAGGTTGAGGAGGAAGGGTGGGCAGGTTGAGTAGGAAGGGTGGGCAGGTTGAGTCAGAGGCACCTGTGGGCCCCCCGGGAGGAGATGTTCAGAGAGGGAGGTCATCAATACGTGGTGGTAACCAAAGCTATGCCTAGGTCGGAGAGCATTTGAGAGGCATTTCACAAAGACTGAGGAGGAGGAGGACGGGAAGGAGGGAGGAGAAGGGCCACCAGGAGAATGTAGTGTCCTGTGGCCAAGGGGCAAGTGGGCAAAGGTGACAGATTCTTTTTTTTTTTTTGGTCATGTGGTGTGGCATGCAGGATCTTAGTTCCCCCACCAGGGATCAAACCCATGCCCCCTGCGGTGGAAGCATGGAGTCCTAACCACTGGACAGCCAGGGAGTTCTCAAAAGATGACAGAGTCTATATAGAGGTCAAGGACAGTGATGACTGGGAAAATTGGCCTGACTCAGCAACTTGGTGTCAGTGGTGTGATCAGGCAGCCCCTTAAGAAGGAAGGAAGGGAAGGAAACAGAGGCAGTGAGCCCAGCGCGGCACTCTCCAACACAAGTACTGTATACTGTAAGCCACAAACGCAATTACATATGTGTAATTAAAAAAATTTTTAGTAGCCCCTTTGCAAAAAAGTAAAAAGAAACAGGTGAAATGAATATTGATAATATATTCGATTTAACCTGATATACCCAAAATAGCATCGTTTCAACATGTAATCAAGATTTAAAAAACCCTCTCAATCAGATATTTCACATTCTTTAAAAAAGCTTGAGGGACTTCCCTGGTGGCGCAGTGGTTAAGACTCCGTGCTCCCAGTGCAGGGGACCCAGGTTCCATCCCTGATCAGGGAACTAGATCCCACATGCATGCTGCAACCAATAGTTTGCGTGCCACAACTAAGGAGCCCTCGAGCCACAATTAAGGAGCCTGCCTGCTGCAACTAAGACTCGGTGCAACCAAATCAATAAACAAATATTTAAAAAACCCCAAAACTTTATATTTACAACATACCCAGATGTAGGCTGGCAGGCAGCCTCAATTTGGAATAGCCACATTTCAGGTGCCCAGTAGACAAGTGACAAGTGGCAGTGTCACTGGTAAAGCACAGATCTAGACAGGACCCAGTTTTGCCCTTGTATGACTCACCTCATTCACATCTCCTTAATCCCCACCCTATTGGATCCTGTCTTTATTAGTTGATTTCCCCCACAAAAATTTGTACACAAATGTTCATAGCAGCATTATTCATGTTAGCCAAAAAGTGAAAAATACCCAAATGTCCATTAACTGATGAATGGATTTAAATAAATGTGGCATATCCATACCACATATGATTTGGCAATCAAAAGGAATGAAGTTGTGATACATGCCACAACATGAATTCATCTTGAAAAGTGAATGAAGCCAGTCACAAGTCACATTATATGAGTCCATTAATATAGAGAGACAGAAAGTAGTTTAGGGGCACCAGGGGCTGGGGGAGGGGAGGGACTTGGGGAGTGACCACCTATGGGTGCTGGGTTTCTTTTGGGGGACAATGAAAATGTTCTAAAATCGATTGTGGCAATGGTTACACAACTCTGTGAATATACTAAAAACATTGAATTATTTAAATAGGTCGATTGTATGGTATGTGAATTTTATCTCAATAAAGCTGTTATAAAAAATATTTAACCTTAATTACTGAGTGTTTCTGTGCTCCCTTAAATTTTGCCTCCCAATGGAGTGCCTCTCTCTTCTCAACCTAGTCCAGGCCCTGCTATTCTTCCCAAACACCACGCTTAAGAGGGACAGATAAGGTGGAGAAAAGGCCCCAGGTTAGGTCCAAGGAGGGGAGGCCAGGGCAGAGATGTGCCCCCAGCGCCCTTGTTTCCTACCAGAAGTCATGGGCTTCCCTGAGTTGCAGGCTCTCCGAGGTGGGAAGAATGATGCCTCCAAAGCCCGATTCCAAGGGCCCCGGCCTACCGGCTCAACCAGACAGCCTGACTCAGTTTGCCCGCTGTATGCGTGTGACCTTCCGCTGTCCCCCTAGTGACTCAGGCTGTTTGGAAGCCCCCTCCCTGGGGATGCTTGGCTACCCACGATGAGTTTTCACAGACATTGTGAAAGTGGGCTGGCGCCTCCCGGGCCCAGGCCGGGGTCCTGTGGGCAGCCCACCAGGGCCTTGTCCCCACAGCCCGTCTCCCCCAGAGGGCCTGGGTCTGGGGGAGGGAGGTGGGGAGCTCTTCTCAAAGGGCCTTTGTGGGAGCGGCTGGGACGCTTGGGGGGGGGCTGCCGGGGGACCACGCCCTGCATGACTCACTCTTCATTGCTGGGCAGTGACTCACGCCTAGGCCCCCCTCCTGCCCGCTTGCAGCAGGTGCTGCCAGCGCCAGTTTCGGGATGGGGGCCCCCCGAAGCCAGGTTCATGCCACCTTACACCGGGCCTGTGATCTGCACTCATTTCCAGGGGTGCCCACCCTGCCCTGCCCTCCTCGCCCTGCAGGGCTCAGACCACGGAGAAAACTTCCCACAGTCCCTCTTGTTCTTGGTGGGATGGGGCGGGGGGCACAGCCCTGGTACTGAGATGTGCCAGCTATTATCTCACGAATGATTCATGGAATCCCCAAATCACCGGAGTGGTAGGGCGTTCTTGCTACCTCCTTTAACAGATGAGGAAACTGAGGTTTGGTGAGATTATGAAGTTTGCCCAAAGACCCAAGAAGCAGATCAAACCCAGAGCTGGGGCATATCAAAGTGATGCCCGAGTGTATATAGGTAATGATCCCAGCTGCCTTGTGCATCAGTAATGGGTTACTGCAGCCTGTAATGTTGCGTCCATTTTACTGATGAGCAAACTGAGGCAATGAGCGCCTAAGCCACACCCGAGAGTGAGAGGCTGGGACGGGATTCGAACCGGTATCTGCAGCCGGGGCTTGTTCCGACGCTTCGCAACCGGCCTTGAGCACCCACTTGGGGGCTGGGGCGCTCCAGCCGCCGGGCCCCTCCAGCCGCCGGGGCCAGCCGGGGAAGGCCGCCCGCCAGGCTGCCGGGCGCCGCGCCCGCCTGCATCACGCCGCTGTGAGTCACCGAGCGCGCCGGCCCCGCCCCCCGCGCCAACAAACAGCGCGTTGCCTGGCAACCGCCGCAGGTTCCCCGCCCGGGCCGCGCTCGAGGACCGGGGTTCGAGCCTCCAGCCAGGTGGAAGCTGTGAGGGGCTCCGCGAGCCGGTGGCTTTATTCAGGTTAGGAACTTAGATCAGGCCTGCAGTCCTGGTTAGCACGGAGATGAGGGCAAAAGACACAGCAGTGGTTCAACGGCAGGGGGGGTGGGGGTGGCGCGGGGTTGGAGTTGAGGGGGGTGGAGAACAGAGGGTCCCTAGGCCAGACCTGCCCCTGGTTCTCAGGAGGCCGGTGCCAGGGTCAGGGAATGGCACTGGAGACTCGCTGTGGGGTGAGACGTGCCCTGAGGAGCTGGGCTAGAGCTGTGGTCAAGAAGCCATTGTCCTAGAGGGATCTGGGGAGCCGACCTGGGGGTGGGGATCAGGAGGGCTGTGGTGGGAGCTTTTGGCTTTTGACCATCCCCCCACCCTCAAAGGAGCTAACACAACGAGCACGTTCTATGTTCCAAGCTCTGTTCTACACACGTGTGTACCTATGGACATTAATGTTCACCACAGCTCTCTGACATTCCACTGGTATTATTCCCATTTGACACATGGGGAAACCGAGTCACAGAAAAGCAAAATCCTTTGCTAGAAGAGCATCAAGCTTGAAACCAGGCAAGGTGACTTGGGCTCCTTTGCTCCTGTCAGTGGGTGCATGCCCCCTCTTGGGGGCCGTCATATCTGTGGGAGTCTCCAGCGTGGTTATGAGTGACAAGTCCACTCGGAGCTTGGGTGGGACATGTAAGGCTGTAGTAGGGGCTGGGTGGGCTCCTTGGGGACTGTTGACACAAGGCTGTGTCCTCCAGAGGCTGTGCCAGGCCCCCTCCCAGGCTGCCAGGCTATTTGAGGGCAGGGAGAGAGTTCCCCAAGGGCCAGCATCACTTCACTCTAGGCTCCCCAGGACCCATACTAGCCACCACGGAGCTGCCCACGGGACCCCTAAGGGGGCTTCTTGAGGGGTTTCGCAGGGCCCCAGACCCCGTGGGATAGGGAAAAGAGTAGGCACCAACGCTGGAGCAGGGTGGGCAGGGACATGCCCCAACCCCACCCCTGGGTACCTTTGCGTCATTTAAGAAACGTTCATTTTACTTAAATGATTGATTAAATTACCCATATGTTTGAGTGAGGAGACAGAAGTGTACAGAGTCTCTGGAGAGTGTAAAGTCAGAGGGTCATGGTGGGAGGTGAGAAAGGCTTCCTGGAGGAGGTGATGGCCTAGGACCTGAAGGATGCTCACGAGTTGGCAGGTGGGTATGAAAGGCAGGTTGGAGGGAAGGTGGGGACCTGACAAGCAGGGTCTTGTAGGTGGCAAGGGGGACCATGGTGGAACTTTTCGCAGCGGATGGTAGAAGGGAGATGTGACTGGATTTAATTGGCTCTCTCTGGAGAATGGATGGAAGGAGTAAGGCTGGAAGCAAGGAGACCAGGGAGACCTGACTGTTGGAGTGTTTTCAGGCCAGAGATGATGGTGGCTCAGAAATACAGTTGCCAGATTTAGCAAATAAAAATACAGGAGACCTAGTTAAATTTGATATTTAGATATAGAGCAAGTAAAAACATTTTTTTTGGTAAAATATATCCCAACTATTGCATGGGACATACTGATACTAAATGATTCATTGTTTATCTGGAAATCAGTTTTAACTGGGTGTCCTGTATTTTATCTGGCAAGAGTACTTGAGGGTCTCAGGGAACCCTGGGGATGGGGAAACGATAATATAACAACGATGGAGCGAATGCACTTTGAAGTGTGTACTACTATCATCCCCATTCTGCAGATAAGTAAACTGAGGCCAGAGAGTTTTTTTTTTGTGTGTGTGTGTGTAACATGTCTCTACAGTTAGTAAGTAGGTGACCCCCGATTGGAACCTAGGCATGTTGATTACAGTTCACCAGCCGATTAGAGCTGGCATCCCCCCTCCTCCCCGGGAGTGGGGTGGGGAATGGAACTTAGGCGCCAGGGTTTCCTCGGTTTCTGGTGACCCAGGTAAGGGTCTTCTTAATGCAATAGACTCCTCAGCCCCCTCTTGCAGTCTGGGATCTGTGCCACCTCCTTTGCGCCTCAGGATACTGAGGCAGTGGGAGGGACGGGAGTCGGACTCAGGGGGGCTCCTCTCCCCGGCTGAGGCTCGGCCTCGGCCTCCTCCAAGCCGGGAGGATCCGCCGTCTGCGCCCGCCGGCAGGGGGAGGGGGAGGGTTATTTTTACCTCCCTCCAGGCAGCCGGGGCGACAGGAAGCGAGTGCGCAGCCCGCCAGATGTGGGGAGCCAGACAGCTGGGAGCAGCCACAGCTGGACTGGCGGCCGGCTGGGGGCGGGGGGAGGCAGGGTGTGCAGAGGGCGGATCCCAGGCTCAGGTCCCCCCTTTGTTCCCGGCCGCCCCAGCCTCCCCTCTGAGGTCTCCCCTCTGAGGTCCCCCCTCACTCCCATCACCGCTTGCTCATCTCAGGGGTGACCTCGCTGTCCCCCATCTTTGCGCTAGTGTCCCCGGTGCTCATGGGCTCTTGGGAATCGGGCGGAGAGGGGACCCTGCTTCTAGCCCCGGGGACCCCCTGGTCCCAGCAGAGTGAGGAGTGGAAGCGGGAGACAGCCAGCCCCTCGCCGGCCCTGCCTGCCACCGCCATTGTTTACCCGTCGGCTGCCTCCTAGGAAACTTAACCCGCCCGCGGTAATTTTATTTGGGAACTTCGGCCAGTTGCCATAGCAACCCCCAGTGACGTCAGAGGGGCTGGGGCCCGAAATCCCCGGGAAAGGGGGGATGGGTTTAGGGGGGGAGACCCCCCAGGAGGGACCCTCCTTAACCCTGCGGCTGCCGGGCCCCAGTCAGAGGGGAGATGGCAGCCAGATGCGACACCTCTTGGGCGCCCCCATTCTGGCCCGGTGCCAAGTTAGGGTGGCCGGCCAGGCCCTGATGTCATCCAGTGCTGGGTGGGTGGTGAGTCAGTCCTCGGGTGGGGGCTGGGCCAGGCCTGGGGGGCTCTTCCTATCTGACTCACCCCTCCCCCAGCACCCTGATGGACCTTGCCCTGGGGATTTCAGGCACCTGGCTGGGGGTCCCCATAGATCCCTGGGGTCTCTCTGCCGCTCTGAACTGTAGGTGGGTAGGCAAGGGCTTTTCTGGTTCTCTCAACACCAGTTTGGTGGGGTTGAATGAAAGGGTTAGTGTCAGTGAACTGGGGCCACCACACAATGTCCTTCCCCGGATGTGGGGAGTGGCTGGTGTCCTAGTGAGGGGGCAGGTGGTGGGATCCCAGCTCAGTCCATAACACAGCCTGTCACCAGGGTGATGGGAGGCAGGGGCCCTGACTGGCAAGGAGGAGCAGAGCACCAGCCTGGGGCTGGGCTGGGAGGAGCCACCCTAACCACAGTGACGTGGGACTTCCTCGGCAGGGCCTGTTTGATGTCTCTGTGTGCAGCGTTGCCATGGGGCCAGGCAGGCGGCCCTGCGTATGAGCCGGGGTGGCCTACAGGGTGACTGAGTCTGTCAGGGTCCTTTGACCCAGCTCCCCCAACCTAGGTGTGCATGACTGCGTAACCCTGGTGTACCTATGTGAACATGCTTATCCAGCTTTGACCCCGCCTCAGGCCCTGGACCAGGAAGGACATGGTGCAGCTCATCTCTGAATCTCATAACAACTGCAAAAGGCACATTTTCAGGCCCATTTTACAGATAAACTGAGGCTCAGAGAGGTGTGATTACTTGGCCAAAGACATCCAGCTAGAAGCTGGGGAGCAAAAATTGGAAACTTAGTTTTTCCACTCTGCTCCCCGCCCCCCACCATCACACTGGTCTCCTCACTGTTTCTCAAATACTCCAGGAACTTCCTGCCTCAGGGCCTTTGCACTGGCTGTTCCCTCTCTACCTGAAACTCTCTTCCTCCAGATGTCTGCATGGCTTCTCCCTTGCCTCCTATAAATCTTTGTTCAAATGTCACCTCCTCCTCAGGGTAGCCTTTCCTGACCTGGCCCCCACCACCTCCCTCCTCATCTCCTTTGCCCCCTTCTATTCTCTCCCTAACACATACCATACCACCCAACACACCATGTATCTTTATACCTGTCTATTTATTGTGTATTTCCCCATAGATGTGGACTCCATGAGGGCAGGGTTTTTTTTCTGGCTTGTTCTCTGCTGTGTTCCCAGTGCCCAGAACAGCACCTGGCACACAGCAGGCACTCAAGAATGTTTGAAGAATGAACAAATGGGTGTGTGTGTATGCCCTGTGCCACTTGACCGCTTGGCCTGGTCTCACCCTGGCCCTGTCCTCTCACCCCTCCCCGTCATTACAAAGGATCAGTTGGCCACATTGGAGAGCTCCGATCCCTGTTGGCTGCTGTCCCTGGGTAAATTGGCCGGCTCAGGACCAGGGTGTGTGTGTGTGTGTGTGTAGGGGGCAAATGTCAGGAATCCAGATGGAGGGCTGAGGGCACCGGGAGGACCCTCCAAACTTGGGCTGAGGGAGGCTGAGCTGTGGTGGTCCAAGCCACTTGCAGGGAAACGGCAGAATGGCTTACATGGGCTCAGGGCCTTTGGCACGGGTATCCCTGGAGGCCATCGTGGAGGAGGCATTTCCCCTAAATGTGTGCCCGATTGGACTAATAAGGGGAGGAGGATGGTTCTGGATGGGAGACCTTGCCCTGCGGTGTAAAGGTAGTGTTCTGGAGGGGTGGCGTGGAGGGGGTGCCCCACTGTAATTTAGTTGCTGTATGCTTCTGGAATGATGTGTGTGTGTGTGTGTTTGTGTGTGTGTGTGTGTGTGTGTGTGTGTGTGTGTGTCCACAGGAAGACTCTGGATCCTGGGAACTCCATTCCCCTGTTTGTAGCTGCTCAGGAAGCCATGTGGCGAGTGCCCCACCCCCTCTGGGCCCCACCCTGAGTCGGGGAATTCTGTGCCACCCCAAATCTCCCCCTGGGGCCCCACAGGCGGCTCTGCCCCCTCCTGCCCCAACCTGCCAGATCCTGCAGCCTGGGCCAGCCTGCCCCTTGGGCCCCAGAGAGAAGAAAGACCCAGGAGCCCCTAGGGGGCTGGGCCCCATGGGATAGTAGCTAGGTGTAGCTTCTGCCCCCCTCTCCGCAATCCCACCAAGATCCAAAGTAGGAGCCTGTTGAGCTGTACTGAGGAAATGAGGGACTCTGGAGGAATTCTGGGGTGCAAAGTGACCCAGAGGCACCCAACCAGCTCCTCCAGTCTTCTGCCAGGGTCTGCTGCTGGGTCGCCCCCTCCCCACCCCAGCTTTAGTCTTATTGCCTGGGAAGTGGGGTGGTGAAGAATCTGACCCCCAGCCCTAATTATATGACTTTGGAAATGTTGGAGCGGGGTAGGGTGGGAGAAGAACCATCTCCCATAGCAATGCTCACACAGGTCTGGGAAGGGTCCTCTGGCTGCAGAACCTTGCTGTGGCATCATGGTGGTGGTGGTGGTGGTCTGGAGGCCATTGGCCCCAGTCCCATCTTGGAGATGGCAAAGTGGCATCCAGGCATGCCCAAGGAGGCTGGCTTGGAATCAGAGGGCACCCCGCCCCCCCTTTGCTGAGTTTTGTTCCCGGCCCCCCACCTGGGCACAGGGCCAGGCCCCAAGGCAGGGCCCCGTCCTGGGGAACAATGCCTCCGTGTTCCTCCTCCCAGTGGAGGGGAGGTCGGTGGAGGATGAGGTGGGACAGACACGCATGCAGGGAAGGAGGGAGGGATCCAGGGAGGGCCTCTCTCCCAGGGATACTCCAGGAGCTGGGGAGTTTCCCAGAGGCCCTGGGTGTGTGCCGGGAAGCCTGAGGGGGGAGGGGAGCTAGACCAGGGACCACCTGGACTGGGGTCAGAAAGTCTTCAATGGCAGCAGGAGAGGGTTGGGTGGGATAAAAGGAGGGACTTCCTGAGGCTAAGGAACACACTGTGGAACTGGAAAGAGTGGGGATTCGTGTTTGGCAGAATCCCAGAATATCCAGGCCCATGCCCTCCCAGGGAAGGGAGGGGTCCGCGGTGGCAGTATGACACCCATGCCCCCTCCATCTCCCCTCCCATTGTCTGCGGCCTCCTGGGTTTCTCTCCCTGCCTAGGGCAGGACCTAGGCCAAGAGGAGTTTCGGAGGTGCGATGTGAATTAGGACCCCTGCTCCCGCCCTATCCCAGCAGGAAGAGCCTTCGCTGAAAAACTGGGGCTAGACCCCGAGTCCAGGACCCAGAGGGAGGAGTTGGGCTGAGTATGGGGCCCAGGAAGAGTTGGGACAAGGGAGGAGAAAGTTGGGGCTGAGTTGGGGACGGGACAGAGTTGGGGGACCGGAGAAAGAAAGTGGGGGCGGACCGGCTCCGGGGGCACATGACGGCGGCGCCCGCCCCGCCCCGCGCCCGCCCCCTGCCCGGCCGCGGGGGAGGAGACGGGGAGGTTTTAAAAGCGATTCGACCCCGCGGCGGGCCGGCCAGTGAGTGGGATGGAGCGCGGTCCGCGACCGCCCCCGGCTTGCTTCGGCCCCGCCGCCCGCCCGCCTGTGTCTCCGCCGGCCGGGCCGGGGCGGCGGCCGGAGCCCCGAGTGCCGGCTCCCCTCCCCCGTGGGTGAGTCGGGGAGGGAACCGGGAGGGAGGCGGCGGCGCCGTGGTGGCGGCGGCAACTTTTCCGCGCCGGACTCTGGGGCTGAGTGGGGGTGCGCCCGGCGGGTCCGCCGGCCCTTAGCGAGGGGGAGGGCGCCGCCCCGCGCCCCGCCGCGGGTGGCTGGGGGAGGACCGCGGGGCCCGTGTATCTGGTGGTGGCGGCGGCGGAGTCCCGGGGCGCCCCCTACAGAGCGGGGGAAGGGCGGCCCACCTCTCCCCCGTCCCCTGGGACCCGCCGCGGGCCCCCCCCCCAACCACTCCCCCCGCAGGAGACTCCTGCGAGTGTGGTGGGGAGGACGGGTCCCAACGCGACCGGCGCAGGTCGAGGTGGGCAGGAGTTGGCCGCAGGGTGGGAGGGTCTGTGCGTCGCTTGGGGTGGAGGGAATGGCCCCTGGGGGTGCATGTCTGGGCTTTGTAGGTCGGGGTCTCCCAGAGTTCTGTGGATGCGGGTGGAAGACAGTGGTTCAAGTTTTTGACATGTCAGCCAGTGAGCGAGGGGAAGGCCTTCCACAGAGGGAGAGGGCTGGGGCTCAGCCGTACAGCCTGGGCTTAGGAGGACTTGGGGGACCCTCTCCTCCCTTCCCACTCCTTCTGGCCCAGTGGAGAAGGGCTCATTCATAGGAAGGGGGCCAGGTTTGGGAGATTCCTGGAGGGCTGACTCCCCAGCCCTGTGTAGCTTGGGGTCCCCGTGCCCTCGGGAGGCAGGAAGAGGGTGAAAGGACCCAGACTGAACTCTGACCCCTTCATCCTAGCCCCAGACTGACCTCTGACCCCAGCACCGGACTTGACTGCTACCAAAGCCCCCAGCCGTACACTGACTGTCCTATGCAACCCAGCCAGGCCCAGACCCAGTGAGTGGCCTCTTGAATGCCTTGGAGGTGCAGTTGGCTCCCTGTCACCTGTCCCCTCTGCCCCAGCCCCAACCAGCGGCCTGTCAATGGCTGGTGGTATATGAGGGTGAGGCTGGGATGTGTGGGACCCTTGGCATGAGGGGTGTCCTCTGGCAGCCCTGCCCATGCCAGCCCGAGCTGGAGGGCAGTACCCAACAGGTGCCCGGGCTTAGAGGCGAGGTGATGTAGGACACACCCTGTCCGCTCGCCCACGCACCCTGCCCGGGCCAGCCGGTGCGCATGTGTTCACATGCCACCGTCCTGGGAAGGCATGGGCCCTAGGGCCTGGTGCCAGCTCTGTCCTAGCGTGCAGGGGGCACCCATTGCCCTCTGTCCTTGCAGGATGTCCTCTGGGAGCTCCCTCAAGACCCCAACGGGCAAGTCTTGTCTGTGGGCCTGGAGGGGGCCCTAAAATAGCTGCTAGCCTGGCTCGGGGCTGGCACGCGGAGCACATGCGTGACAGGGCGTGTCCGGGGGGTCGGGCCTGTCTGTGCTGGCCAAGCCTCTGAGTCTCGCAGACCCTTGCTCACTGGAAAGAAACAGCAGAGGCGGATGCTCCAGGGGTCCTCCCCGGGACCCCCCTACCAAGCCCTGCCTGTTGTAAGTGGAGGTCAGATGTTCTGTGCAGGCCGCAGCTGCGGGGCAAACCCCTGACCCATTTGCAGTCACAGGGTCACTGCCCCATGGGTGCAGTGGGATGACCTGTTCTCTGGGGGCCCAGGTGATGCTTTGATACACCGTAAGGCATTTTTCACAGTTTGCCCTTCACTTTGGGAGGCTGGGTGGGGGAGTCTGTTCGAAGTGAAGGACACCGCAAGGAACCTTGGGCGGTCTGAAGAAAACTCCTTCCGGCCCCTCTCTGGGCTGGCTGGCTGGCCCTTTCCCACTTTGGATACACTTTATGCCAGGATCAGGCCTGGCTTTTCCTTAGACTTCCCGCATGACCTTGGGCCTGGTTCTGAATCCTCTGGGCCTCAGTTTCTCCATCTGTATATGGGAAGCATTGGGAAAAACGAGCGGAGGGAAGTGTGTGCTTCCCTTCCCTGTCCTGGGCCCTCGCTTTCAGATCACTTGGAGGGCACTCTGGCCACCTTCCCTCCTGCCATTGGGTGTCCTTTGTGAACACGGAGGTGTGCCTGGGGAAAGGCCGGTCCCCCGGGAAGGACGTACTGGGAAGCCAGTGGGTGTGGGTGTGTGAGAATCCTTGGGCAGAGAAGGACACCGCCATGCTGGGCACAGCTGAGTCATGCTGCAGCGGCGCCTTGCCCCAGGGTGCTGGAGCTGGCGCCACCCTGGGTGTGGTCACTGAGCTGTGGCCTTGGGCAGAGCAGGCCTGGGTGGTCTAGGATGGGGTCCTGGATGGTGAGGGGCCAGGGAACTGACTTCTGAGATGCTAAAGCCCCTTGGCCTCCCTCTGGCCTTGGTCAGGCGTCATCGTCCAGGACCATGGTCACCCACACCCTGAGAATACCTTGGGGAGCCAAGGAATCCTGACCTTTGGGCCTGGGAATTGTCGGGGTGCTATAGGAGGGGGACAGGGCCTGGAAGCCAGCAACTGCCTTCAAGGCCATTGGCCCCCAAAAGGCAGGCCAGGAGGCCAGGACAAGGATAAGGCAGAGATGGACATGGCAGTAGGGTGTACCCCTCAGTAAAGGGCCCAAAGTGTGGATATTAGGGGTCCCCTGGGAATTCTGTGACTGGTCTGAGGGGGATTAACGTTGAAGGCAGGGGTTGGAGCGTGGCGTGGCTGGGCACCATGGGGGCTGGGATGTGACTTGCATGGTTCCCCTATTTATAACAAGTGATTCAGTCCTCACTTACTCACCCCTTCCTGAGCCTGCCCCCCTCCCCCGAGCCCTGGGTGGGCAGCGGGGCCCACCCACTTACCAGTGCCCTGCCTCCCTCCAGCCGGGCGCCAACCTCTGAGGGCTGCCCATCGGGCCGGTTGTTATGGTGGCCACGTTGGGCTGGGGGTGAGGGGTGGGGGGCGGGTGGTCAGGCGGCACTTGGCTGGGCAGCCCAGGTTAGCGGCTGGCTCGGGGCCTGGCCTAGGGAGCCTCTGCGGAGAGTCTGGGCCCATTAGGCAAAGCGTTAGTGACAGGCTGGGAGGGCGGGCAGCAGCAGCGGGCAGGGCGGGGCCTGCAGCCCTTGGTATTTTCCGATCCCAGCTGCTCTGAGAGGGTGGAAAGTATTTGGGGACCAGGCTTGGGGGCGGTGGTGGTGGCGCCCCCGGCGGAAGCTGCCCCTGATTCATTCTTGGAGCATGGGGTTGGGGGGGGCAGGCATTACAGAGTATGTCTCACGAGTCCACGCCCTGTCTGCAGAGCGTACTCAGACATACATCCATACATCCATCCATCCATCGGTGTGGCCTGGGGCCTGCTGTGCTCCCTGGGCCCAGGGCCCTTCCTCCCCACAATGCCTCCAGCTGCCAGGAGCTTGGCCCTCCTTGGACACCATCTCCCCAGAGCCTGAGAGACACGCCTATGGTAACGGGGGCCCTGCTTCTGGGCACCTGCATGACGGTGCCCCCTCCACTCGAGAACCAGGCCTTTTGCGCCTGCGGGGATGGGGAGTGGCCTTGGCCCCGGCCCGGGGCTCTGTGCAGGGGAAACCCCACAGGAAACGGGCCTGGCCAAATGGCCGCCCTTCCCGTTCTCGTCCCTGGGACACGAATGTGCTGTCTCACTTCCGGAGGCGGCCCAGGGAGGCCGGCCGCCCTGCGGGGCCTTGTCTGCTCCTGGTTGGTGCCCCTAAACCTTGAGGGAACAGGGCTGGGCTAGGGCCCGACCGTAAAGCGGGTGGCCGGTGTGTATGTATGTGTGTATGTAGGAGGCACAGAGCAGGACACCTCACTCCACCTGTCTCCCAGTGGTGGTCACCACCTACCAGATCTGGACGCTGGGGTCCTACCCGTGTGCAGCGTCTTCCGTGCCATCATCCTTCCTGTTTATGCCTGGTGAATGGTGACAGAGTAGCCCCATCCTAATTATACACAGCACTCGCGGGATCCTTACCATGACATTATCCCTGCTTTGCCGATGGGGAGACGGAGGCCCAGAGAGACTGAGTGACTTGAGAGTCACCCAGCTGGGAAGCTGCAGAGCCAGGGTTCATATGCAGCTGGACTGGCTCCAGAGTTGGGTCTCCTAGCCGCAGGGCTCTCATCACACGGGAGGTCTCTGTTTACTGAACACAGGGCGGGCTTCATGGGCATGTGACCTGTGCCGTTCACAGGGTCACCCGCTACTGAGAAGGACCTGGAGCTTGGGTTCATGCTCTGCTGTCGTCTTGAAATTCTTAATTTGTGAACAAGGGGCCCCAAGTTTTCATTTTGCACTGAGTCCCACAAATTCTATAGGTGGTCTTGGTGCCAGGTACTTGCTAGGCAGCACTCTTGGTGGAACCTCACCATGCTATGTGGTAGAGACTCTTGGCTCCATTTTACAGATGGGGAGACTGAGGCTTGGAGGGCATTTGGGAAACTGCCGAGCTGGAATTTGCACCTCGAGCCTGGGTCCGGTGCTCTGGGGGCATGCGTGCCTCGGGGGAGACCTGGGCGCCCGCTGCCAGCATCCGCTCACTCGGGTGGGGTGCGGGCTGAGGCCTGACCACCAAGGAGACAGGGCCACGCGGGGTGGCCCTGGTGGTTTCCTCCTGCCCTTCAGGCTTCTAGGAAGTGGCGCCAGCTGGGGTGAGATCACTTCCTCACCCTCCTGCCCGCCACCCCCTCAGCTTCCTCTCCCCATGGCCCCAGTTAGCCTGCCCAGGGCTCAGTGGTGGGGGTGGTGAAGAAAGGGAGGGGGGACCTGGCTCTGGGAGCTCCTGCAGCCTCCTTGGCTGAAAGTGACCCTCTGGGTATCTCTGCCTCTCTGGGCCTGGGAGGCATGGCTGGGGCTGGGGGTATCCAGCCTGGTGGTCTAGCTCTCTTTAGTTGCTGCTGCACGTGGGGAAAAAGGGCTTCCCTGCAAGACCTCAAAGGATGGCAGCAAGTGGGGACCTGGAGGGCAGATGTCCTCAAATCTCATTACCTCCTTTTGTCTCTCCTAGGTGCCAGCTGCTGGCCCTGCCCGGTGCCCCCCCACCCCTGTGCCATGGCCGGCTGGGGTTCCTGGGGATGGGATTTGCTGCCTGTCACAAATCACATTGCCAGGGATTTCCAACCGACCCTGAGCCCTGCCTCTGGGGCCACCGCTGTCACTGCTTCCGCTGAGGACACCGACCCAGGGATGGGGACGGGGCGGCAGAGAGGCCTCCACCGCCTGCGTCTGGCCTGGGGAGCAGGGCTTAGCTGCTTGTGAGCAGGTCCACAGCAAGTCGTGTTCACAGTGGCTAAGTTCCGCCCCCCGGGGCCCCGCCTCCTCTGGCCCTGCCACCTCTCCCCTCCGCCTGCCTGTCCGACCTCCGGGCCTCCCTGGGCTCTGCCTCCCGTGCCTACTGAGCTGAAACACAGTTGATTTGTGCAGACTGGCTCAGTTCAGCAGGAACAGGAGTCAAGCCCCCTTGGAGTCTTCGGCCCCTGCCTTCCTTGGGTGGGCCATTCGCCTCCTGTGAGAAGAGATGAGGACCCTGCCCTGGACCTGTGTCTGGAGGAGGAACCTGGGGACGAGTGGAGCCTGGAATGGGATGGGTCAACCCAGCTGTCTGCTGCAGGCCCCCTCCTCCAGTTCTGCACTTGGGGACCCTCACACAGTCCCATCTCAGGCTGGGCTGTGTTCCCAGGGAGGATGGATAGGCAGGCAGGTGGCCAGCCTTTCCATGAAAAAAGGAAGCCAGCTGTGTCCCCGCCTGGCCGACCCTCGGCCCCTCCTCTCCCAAGCTTGGTTGGGGGATGGCTGGCTCGCATCTTCCCAGCAGTCGGTTACCCAAGAGGAAGCTGCCTTGGGCCCCCAGACCGTTAAATGCCAACTCCAGGCTTCCGGAACCAGGCTGGCCTGACCTGAACCTGCCTGGCCCCTTCTCCCTGGGTCTGCGGCTTCCTAACTTGGGGGGGAGGAGCCATGACACCCTCCTGGCACGTGGGGCAGGGAATGAGGTCCCTGTGGGCCCAAAGGACACAAACAGGCCCGCTCAGTCCTTGGGTGGTCCCAGGGCATGGACGCATTGAGACTTTGTCCATCATCAGATGGAATGGGGCTCTTTTGGGGGTGAGACTGGGGAGGCAGTGTGAAGCCCCCCCCCCCGAGTTGTCTCAGTGTACCCCTGTCCCACTGGGGCAGGGGCAGACAGCAGCTTGGGCAAGTCTATGCTGTGTGTCGAGCCTGTTGTCCAATTAAATAAAAGCTGCCCCCTGCCTCATTCCTGAAGGTCTGGTGGTTTGTGATTTATTCTGGCCTCCAACCCTGGAGTTTCTGGCTTTTTGACTGGGGAGGGTTGATTGGTCTGAATTTACTGTCCTGGCATCCTGGGCTCCTGACTTCACAGGATCCCCATCCGCCTGCTCTGAGGAAGGTGATAATTTAGTCACATGGGCGGAAAGGGTGCCCTTGTCATGGAAAGGTGACCTTGAGGAGTGTCCTAGGGACGGGTGTTGACCCCACGTGAAACCCTGGGCTGGAGGGACTGACTTTCAGGGGTGGTGTGGTGACAGGGAGGACTGTTCTTGGAGGGACTTAGATGGGATCATGATGAGGCATGCCCCACATCCAGGGCTGGGCGTGGGAGAGAATGGGACCCCATCTAAGCTGGTGGCTGGGGGTGACCCTAAGGGAAACACTGGACATTTGGGGATAACTGGGACCTGAAGGTTTTGATCTAGTGACATTTGGGGATGACTTAGACATAAGGGACAACTTGGGCTGGGGGTAAGATTTGGGGTGTGCGGTATGTGAGAAGGCTGGTGGGGAACTTGGGCTTGAGGTGTGTATGTGGGCCCAAGGGGGACATCTGGCTGTGACTGGGACCTGAGTCGCGCCCTAGGTCTGTGGGGAACATCTGTAGATGACTTTGAGAGGTGAGGGGCACGGTAAGGGGCACCCCAGGTCTGAGGATGTTTGGAGGGAGCTGGGACCACAAGGGCCAAAGCTGATGTAGAGTGCTCAGAACTGCCACTCCTACCCTCCCAGGCCTCCAGGCGGCACTAAGGAGCGTGCGGGTCAGCGGGGGGTCTCCCTGCACATACCTGCGGGAATACGTGAGGCGGGGCAGGAGGTGGGACCGCCTCCAACTGGTTCCCTCCGGCGCAGGGAGGAGCCACGAACCAATCGCCAGGCCCAGCGCCACCGAAGGCCCGCCCACTGCTGCGCGCGGACCCTCGGCGCCCTCTAGCGCCCGGCTCCGCCCAGCCTCGCTCTGAGCCCCGCCCCTCCGGGAAGCCTCTGTCCTCGCCTGCCCCGGCCCTGACAGTGACCCAGACAGTCTGTCCCTCTGTTCGTCACTCTCTAAAGGCAGGAAGCCAGTAAAGGAAGGCAACCAAGGGCCTTGTTGCCATCCTCCGGATCCTTCACTCTATTTGGGGACTGGGAGCCTCATCCGCGGTGTGGGAGCCCAGACACGCCCCCCCACTGACTTCACCCACCAAGGCCTTGTCTAAGCCGAGTTTCCACCTTTGGGGGGCGTGTCTTCCCCACCCAGCTGCAC
Organism: Monodon monoceros; assembly: GCF_005190385.1. NCBI lineage: Eukaryota > Metazoa > Chordata > Mammalia > Artiodactyla > Monodontidae > Monodon > Monodon monoceros. The sequence continues at coordinate 164,536,270 of NW_021703768.1, forward strand.
CCAGCACCTGACACGCACCACCGTCCCGTGCTCAGAAACTTGCAATTAACTCCAATAGCTAGTGCTGGAGCCAGGGCACCCCCTAGTGGCCATTCCCACCGCTGCATGGCCCATGCAGCCCGGGGCGAGCAATCAGTGGCCCTACCCCAGCAAGGTACTAAATCTAGCTCTGTCGCTTTCTAAAACTGAGTGCCCTTTCTTAAACTTTGGAGCCTCAGTTTTCTCCTCTGTAAAATAGGAATGCTAATCCTACCGACTCGTAGCGCTGTTATGACAGGTGTTGTAACAGATGACAGGTGTAAAGCGCAGGTGTCAGCCCCCGGCTTGCTCATAGTGAGCTCTCTTCTCCCTGTCTGCTATCATCCATACTGTCACCACTGGAGGAAACCAGCAGTGGCTCCCATTGCACCCCTCACTTGAAGCTGTACCCAGAGAAGAGGCTGGAGATTTTCTGTGGGGGGGAAAAGGAAGCCCTGGCAGGGGGCCACAATGGTGGTAGGGGGGGGCAGAACACGCCTTAGTCTCAAAATAAAATTAAAAAGAACAAGCTGTGTTCAACCTTTAAAAAAAGGGAAATACAATATATGGTTCAATAAATAGAAAAAAAGTTACAAAATGTGGTAATCTTTGTACTTAATTACAAGAGGAGAAAAGATAGAGGAGGGTGATTGTGGGGTGGGACACTCTCCTTCTCCCTGGGCCAAGGTGGGGGAAAGGGAGGCCAAAGAGAGACAGCAGCTGGGACTTGGGGATGCAAATAGAAAGACAGGCTAGATGGAGAGAAATATGGGAAGGGGAAGTAAGATGAAGGGCAGAGCAGGGAGGCAGAGGATCAGAAAGGGAGAGACAGAGGGCCAAAAAATGCTAAGATGTTGGCCTCTTTCCTTTCTAGATCAGGGGGAAGGGGGGGTCCCTGGCTTGCCTGCGCTTGTATCCCCCACACACACCAGGTTTGGAGGACAGTGTGAGCCTGGCTCGGTTCCTGAGTTGTATGTCCAGTGACTAGCAGGTAGGGGGAGGGACAGTAATGAGCCCCCAGCCCACCCTGGGACCCTGGCACCCAAGGGAATGGGAGTCCTGGCAGGATGGGTGGTGAGGTATGTGGCCGAGGCCTGAAGCCTCTTCAAATCCTTCAGTGGGGGTGAGCCATTGGTCCCAGCTCTGCAGCCTGGAGGGGGCGCAGGCCTGCGGGTGGGACCCCTGAGGCAGTGAGGGGAGGGTACAAAAGGAGTTTAGATGCCCTAAAGCAAGCCCTCCGGGCACCCAGAGTTGGTTGCAGGGAGGGTCTGCTACGTTGACTCTGAGAGCCAGTTTCTGGAAAGTCCTGCCTCCCAGCTCATCCACCCCAGCCCAAGGGAGACCTGTGGGTTTGGGGAAGGAGAGCTTGCCTATTGCTTTTGGGGTGCTCAAGGTGGGGTCATACCGGCTGCACAAGCACACACCCCCTTCCAGGCCTCTGGGTGGTGGTATGGCTTCTGATCCTTGCGTCTTGCACACTCGCTAGGCACGCATGTGCCCTAGGCACGCATGTGGCAGGATGCGACCCCCTGCTTCCCACCTCCTTCTGGGCTTGGAGGGGATGGCAGGCAAGACCACCCAGCTCCAGCCGGGCTCCTTCCCTGACTTAATACTGAAATGCCACATAGGCCTCCAGTGTTGAGGCCCGTGATGGAGGGCGGGTGCCACAGAAGCAGGGGCGAAGGCGGATGTCCCCACCGCCTGCCTGCTGCCCCTCAGCCGAAACGCTCCCGCACCAGGAGCATGAGCTTCTTCTTGCCCTTGTAGGTCTGTTTGAGGTTCTCCAGGAACTGGGCGAACTGCAGGTGCCCATCAGGCGCCAGCAGGAAGGTCTCGCGGGCCTTGCCCAGGAACTCGATGAAGTCGCCGTAGTGCCGCGGGCTGATGTGCGTCAAGCGGGAGTGGCTGGTGGTGATGTAGGCGGCCACCGCCGCGTCCAGCAGCTGGCACAGCGGTGCCCGGTCGGCGCCCAGCGGCTTGGCAGCCCGGCGAGCCCCGAGGGGCCCCAGGCCGGGCGCTGAGAGGGCCCAGCGGCGCAGGATGTCGGAGAGCATGGGCGCGCAGTGGATGCTGCGGATAATGAGGGGGACGATGGCAGAGAGCTCGTGCCGGCCCAGCGAGTGGCTGAGCGAGCAGGCCCAGAGCACGTCGTTGACGGCCGGGTGGCTGTCCTGGTTGAAGGCGATGCTGAGCTGCGCCAGGGCCAGCGTCGCCAGCTTGTAGGCCCGCAGCGGCAGGCCGCGGTGCTCCATGTAGCGGGCCACGGTGAAGAGGTGGGCGTGGCCCAGGCCTCCGGCTGCGGCATCCAGCACGATCTGGTAGGCCGCCTCGAAGGCCGCGTGGTTCTTCTCGCACAGGGTGAGGGCGGGCAGGGCGCAGTTCTGCGGGTCCTTCATGGCGCACTGCAAGGCCAGGGTGCGGGCGCATGCCCAGAGCTCCTCCCGCCGGGGCGCATCCAGCTGCAGCCGCAACAGCGTGGCATGGGTGGTGCCCGTCACTGCCACGATGGTGGCTGCCTCCACCGGTGTGAATAAGGAGTACCAGTTCTGCATGATGTTCATCAGGGCTTGCAGGCCTGTGGGAGATGACAGGGTGGCACTGGTCAGGAATGGGACAGGGGGTTACCCTGTGTGCATGGGTTTACCCTGACCTACTATCCCCACCAGCCAAGGCTAAAGCTGTACCCCCTCTACCGCCACTCTTGGCTTGACAGAAACGTCACTTTACTTTTCCAAGGGAGGAGAGGGCAACTGGGCTGGGTGGGATCTGGGGGGTGGGGGCTAGGCATTGGAGGGATTGTCCCTTCTCCAAGCCACTTTAGCCTAGCCAGACTCCAGGTCTTTGTCCAGCTCGGTCCCCCCTCCCAACATTCCCTCCTGGCCTAGCCCTGAGCACAGGCTGGAGTCGGGGAAGTGGCTCTGCTTCTCCCTCATGCCTGCCCAGTTCCACAGGGAGGTGGGTGGCGGGTCCCCTTGGGGACTCTCACCGACTTCCGTGGCACAGCTGACCAGCCAGCGCACCATCTCTCTCCGACGCCAGGTCATGGTGTTCAGGGTCATCTGCATCACCTGTAGCATGGGATGGGGAGGGGGAGAGAAGGGGGTCACCCAAGCCAGGGCTGGCGTGTGGAAGTGGGGCGGGCGGGGGATCCTTAAGGGCCCCGGGAAACTTGGAAGTTAAGGGCTGAATCAATGAGCCATACAATCTGGGCAAGGGGCTTCACCTCTCTGGACCTCAGCTTCCCCATCTGTAAAATGGAGATAAAAACAGTATCCACCTCATCGAGTTGCGAGAATTAAGTGAAAGTATGTAGGTAAAGCTCTTTGCACGGTGCCTACTTCTTCAAAGTGCTCAGCTGATGCCAGCCATTACTGCTAGTGTTGGTGTTATTCTGAGGCCCCATGGATCCTACCTGGGACCACAAACCAACCTGTCCCTTCTCTTTGGAAAGTTCCATGCTTCCTGTCAGCAGATTTCCCCCTGCAGCCCCAAACAAAGCACCTGCCCTACAGGTCCCGCCTTCTTCAGGTCCCACCCCCAATAAGCACCTTCCTTGCTGGCCTCTCTTCTGAGGCCCCATCCCCAGGTCCTGTCCGGAAGCTTCTAAATAGTGGGTCACCTGCCTAAAGCACCACCCTTATCTCAACTCCCACATGTGCCCCACAATGGCTCCGCCCCCCTCAGGGGGCTGTTCAGAGGCCAATTCTGCCTCCTGCCAGCCCTTTGCTGGCCAGTTCTACCTGGGAAGGTATCACCCGAATCTGTACCTTATTCTGTTACTTTACTTTGGCCACTGTCTGAGGCCCCGCCCCCATGAGCCCCATACCTGTCTATCCCCTCAGGTTGCAACCATGCCTCTGCCTTGCCCTTGCAGCACTGTCCCTCGTCTGGCCCCTGAGGATGGCCTGGACACTCACCTGCAGGCCCCGCCTCCATGACTTTCAACCACAGACCCCACCCTCCAGAGGCGGCTCTTCAATCACAGGACTATCCCCAAGCCCCCAGGCCCTTTTCCCAAGAAAGCTCCTTGCAGGCAGGTTCTGTCCCTTCAGTTTCAGCTCCGCCCACCCGTGGTTCTTATGGCACACCAGCCCCAGGCCCCACTCCCAAGGCCAGCACCCTTAGGTTCTGCTCTCTCTTGTGGCCAGTCCACTCACCTGCATGCTCCGTGACCCCTTTCCTTGTCCTCAGCCACACCCCCAGAAGTAGATTCTCACTTTCAGCCTCTGCTACTGAGTCACTCATTCATAGGCCCCACCCTCACTGGTGACTCCATTCCCTCACTCTCAGGACTTACTCACCCACCCTGCTCCTCTGTAGACCTGCCCGAGAGGTGCCCCTCACATCCAGGCCCTGCCCCCAGAGGCGATGCTTACCCTCAGGCCCCGCCCCTAGAGGCAGACCTCACACTCAGGTCCCACCCCCAAGTGGCCCTCACCTGGCTGGCCCTCAGGCAGCAGCCCCCTGCCCCCATCCTCCCTGCGGCCAGTTACCTGCAGGCCAAGCTCCAGCGCAATGCCCAGCAGTGTGGTGTCTGGTGGTGCACTGGCCGGCGTGGCAGTCTTGCAGGCGTCCTGCGCCAGCTTGAAGAGCAAGGCTGGAGAGTGGATGTTCTGCTGGATGGAGCCCAGCACTGCGTGCAGCCACTTGGGGTCTCCTGGGGTTGGGGGAGGGACAGAGGATATTGTGGGCATACCCAGCACCAGCCCCTGCTGCTGCCTGACCTGCTCACACTGGTTCCTCTACAAATGTGCAAATGTGTGAATGTGGACGGTGAGGCACCTGGCAATGGTTCTATGAAGACCTAGACCACTCTTGGCACTCCCCTTTTTCTCTCCTCTGCCCCTTCCTCTCCAGTGGGAGGAAGCCACCCAGGGACCCACTGGACCCCTAACTGTCAAGGGCACCGATTCTGGACCCAGATGCCTGGGTCCAAATACCTGCCACTCACAAGCTGTGTGACCTTGAGCAAGTCGCTTCACCTCTCTGTACCTTGGCTGCCCCATCTGTACAAAGGGTAATACTAATGCAATGGTACGTGTCTCACAGGGCTGCAGTGAGCCCATACTTGTAAAGGCCTTAACGTGGCAAGAGTTACACAAATGTGAGCTTTTATTACTATTATTATCATTGGCCCAGATCCTACAATTCTGTTACTCTGCTCCAGCCACATCAGCCTCCTCTCTGTTCCTCAAACATAACCAGGCACAGTCCAGCATCAGGGTCTTTGCACTGGCTGTTCCCTCTGCCTGGAATGCTCTTCCCAGATGCTATGGACTGAACTGTGTCCTCCCCAAAATTCACATATTGAAGCTCTAACCCTCCAGCGTGATAGTACCTTTGGGAGGTAATTTTGTTTAGATGAGGCCATGTGGCTAGGATCCCCAGGATGGGATTAGTGTCCTTATAAGTAGAGGAGAAGACCAGAGCTCTCCCTTTCTCTGCCACGTGAGGAGGCAGTAAGAAGGCAGCTGTCTGTAAGCCCGGAAGAGAGCCCTCACCAGGAACTGACCATGCTGGCACCCTGATCTTGAACTTCCAGTCTCTAGAACTGTGAGAAAATAAATTCCTGTTGTTTAAACTACCAAGTCTATGGTATTTTGTTACGGCAGCTGAGCTAAGACACCAGATACTGGCATGACTCCACCTTCACTGTCAGGTCTTGGCTTAAGTGTCAACCTGCTTTATTCCCCTCCTTATCACTTATTACCTCTCACTGCATAAGTATCTTCTTTACCTTATGTATTGTCTGTCTGCCCTCACTAGAATTAACACTACAGAGCACAGGATTTGGGACAGTTTTGTTCGCTGCTGCAAGCTCAGCACCTGGGACAGTGCCTGGTACATATAGAAAGTGCTCAAGGAGGGACTTCCCTGGCAGTCCGTGGTTAAGACTCCACGCTTCCACTGCAGGGGGTGTGGGTTTGATCCCTGGTTGGGGAACTAAGATCCCACATGTTGTGTGGGGTGGCCAAAAAAAGAATGCGCTTAAGGAAAACTGTGGGTGGGATATGGTAAAAGGATAAAAAGCAGGCAGGAAGGAATGAGGGAAAGGAGGGAGGGGAGTAAGGTAAAGGAGGACAGGGGGACGGGGGTGGGGGGCAGCCGCTGTCCTCACCCTTGGCGGCGGTCAGCATGGCGGAGGCCAGTTCACACTGGCGGGTCTCCAGATGGCCGAGGATGAACCAGCGGGGGAAGCGGTTGCTCACGATGGAATCCAGTGGGTTGCCGTGAGGTTCTCCAGCTGGAAACGCTGTCTCCAGTATGGGCAGCCTGTGGTGAGGAGAGAAGCAGCCCTGCCCTGAGACAAGGCTGGAGTCTCCATCCTCTCTAGGAGAGAAAGGCTTCCTGCCTCAGCCAGAGCCTACCCTCCTAGGCCAGCAAATCTCTGGGCATCCAAAAAGATGGAGGATGTATGTTCAAGATGTTCACGGCAATATAAAATAGATAAATAAGGACCTGCCATATAGCACAGGGAACTCTACTCAGTACTCTGTAATGACCCATATGGGAAAAGAATCTAAAAAAGAGTGGATACACGTATTGATATACGTATAACTGATTCACTTTGCTGTACACCTGAAACTAACACAACATTGTAAGTCAACTATATTCCAATAAAAATTTTAAAAAAAGATGTTCATTGCAGTGTTTATACCCATCACTGTGGGGTTGATTAAATAAATGATGCTCTATTCACGCACCAAGGGCTGATAAAGAGGTAAGGGGATTATTTGTGTCTTGATGTGGTCCCACCCCTTGCTCACTCTGCTCCAGTCACTGTCCCCCTTGACATCCCTCACATACCACCAGGCACAGCCCTACCTCAGGGCTTTTGCACGAACTGTGTCCTCTGCCTGGAACACTCTCCCCTAGACATTCTTGTGACTCCCCCTCACCTCTTTCAGGTCTTTGCTCAAATGTTTTTCAATAAGCTCTTCCCTGACATGCCCAACACATGGGAGAGTGCAACTTCCTACTCCCAACTCCTTCCACCCCTTTCTTGCATGTCACTGTCTGACATACAGCATAGTTTACCTATAAAATTTATTTACTGTCTCTCCCTAACTACAAGGTCAGCTCCACGAGGGCAAGAATTTTTGACTATTTGGTTCACCGACACTGCCTCTCCAGCACCAGAACAATGTCTGACACACAGCAGGTAAACAACAAATGTTTGTTGAATGACTCAACGTCCCCCCTAAGATATTTTGTTCAGCAGCTCACTGTTTACATGCATTCTGTGCTAAGAAAGTTTTTCAAAGCTGTTAAATGTAATCAATAGCATGGAATAGGAGTCAAGACCGTCCTGGTTCCAAGTATCTAAATGACTTTGCTACATAATTCGGGACACACCTTAAGCCTGTTTATGTGTAAAATGGGGGTAAACATACTTATTTCACTATGTGAGTCACAGATTTAGATCGGGGGGGTCAGCACCTTTTTCTGCACAGGGCTGGACAGCCAATATTTTCAGCTTTGTGGGCCATTTGGTCTCTGTCACAATTGTCACTGTTGTGTAAAAGCAGCCACAGACAATAAGGAAATGAGTGAATGGTGCTCTGTGCCGATAAAACTTTATTTCTGGATGCTGAAATTTGAGTTTCACATACTTTTCATGTGTCACAGAATATTGTTTTGAGTTTTTTCCAACTATCTCAAAATACAAAAACCATTCTTATCTCATGGGCTGCACAAAAACAGGCAGCGGGCCAAATCTGGCCCATGGGCTGTAATCTGCTGGCACCGGCTTAGAAAAAAGTCGAGCACATGAAAGAGTGTTCTCTAAATCATGGCTCTTAACAGATTATTCTTTCCAAATATTCTGGAAAAATGCACTCCGAATTGTTAATAGGTGCCTCTGGAGAATAGGATCAGAGGATGGGGGACAGATTTCACTTTATTTGTTGGACATGGTTCACTAGAGACAGGGCCTTTTAAAATTCTGCTTCTATGATTTGCTGTCGCACATGGGAAATAACCCGGTTATTCATTGCAACATCTTTTTGGAAACAGTGTAAATGTCTATCAGCTCCAGATTGGTTTTTTCCTGGTGTATCCCTACAGTGGTTCACATGCTATGTGACAGGATATAGCTTTTAAGATGCAAATGTTCAGTGAAAACAAGGTGCAAAGAATAGGTGCGGTATGTGTCATGGAGTAAAGGAGAACCAACTTTTCATTTTCAGATTATGGGTTTGCAGAAATATGGACTCTTGCAGTATAGATGAGAAAGTGGTACCACTGCTTGCCTCCAGAGAGCTTTGGGTAAGTTGGGACAAACCTGCCTAGAAAAGGACTCTGAATTCTGTGTCATGTGGATATTTCTCAAATTCAAAATAACATGACATTTCTAGTGTGTAATCAAGAGCACAGGGCAGTCTGGAATGCCCGGATGAGGGAGGTTGAATGAACCAAGCTGTGAGTTCAGGCAGAAGGATGTGGCTCCCAGTAGCCTCCCATTCCCCAATCCTGCCCGGCCCAGTGGGAGTCCCCAGCTGCCTCTCCTCACCTCATGGCTCGCAGCGCGAGGCGGTAGGCCAGGTCGGGGTCGTAGGGCAGCAGTGCAGTAAACAGGTAGCGGGCACAGGTGTGCATGGGCACGCTCTCGCGGAACAGCACTTCTCCAAAGCCGCTGAAAGGACCCCCTGCAGGGGCAGCCTGAGCTCAGCCTCAGGGTGTGGGCTTGCACGGCCCCTCCCCAGGTCTCCCCACACCCCAGGCTCTGAGTGTGGGATGGGCAGACTCAGGATAGAGTGGCTGGGGCTAGAGAGGTCCCGGGGGTAGGAGCACAGGACTAAGATTGAGACAAGCACTGTAAAATCCACAGAAAAGAGACCCTGGGCACCCCTGGAGAGGGGGCAGGACTCAGATGCAGGGTGGGGCCAGAGGGTGGAGGTGGGGCTGCACCTGCTCCAGGGGTGTGGCCAAGCCCGCTTCCTTTTGCAGTAGGGGAGGGGCCTCACAAGGCAGGACCGTGGGCAGAGCCAATCAAAGTCTAGCTGGGCATCAGCGACTAGGCTCATTGGCTCCAAAGTGGGCAGGGGGTGGGGGGGGTGGGGCCTCATCACTCGAAGCCGTTATTGGCTGCCAGCACTGCTGGGGGCGGGGCCAAGGTCTGGAGCTCACCTTTTAGGAACTGCCAAGGTATGGAAAGGCAGTAAGGACAAGGAGGAGGAGCTAGGGGCGGGGTCTCCCCATCCCGCAACAACCAGGCCACTACAGTACAGAGGCAGGACCCTATCTTTCAGGAACGGCCAGGCTAGCAGTGGGGCCTCACCTTCCAGCAGCTGTTCCGCCTGCTTGCGCAGCACCTGCACCAGCCGCTCGTCCAGCTCCACCTCCTCCAGCAGGGCCAGCAGCTGCTCCTCGTTGCGTACCACCTTGTCCTGGGCATACAGCCCCTCGGGCAGGGCCCGCTGCTGTCCCAGGCCCAGCAGTGCCACCTCTAGCGCCATTGCCAAGTAGGACTCCCCAGGGCTCCCAGGCACCGGGACGTGCTGGTAGGCCACCTTCCGCTTCTCAGGGCCTGATTCTGCGGGAGAAGGACACCAGGGCAGCTAGAGGGGAACCCCTTTTCCTGGGACTCCAGTGGTCCTTGACTTTAAACATGGACACTGTGTGTGGGGTGGGGGGGAGGTTTAGGGAGAGCCCGGCCGCTTCCGCACACACCAGGGGGTGGGGCCCACCTTCCAACAGCAGATAGGCCTACGGTGGCCTCCCTTTCAGAAGCTAAGCCTCTTGGCACCTGGCACTGGCCGAAGGGTGTGGCCAAGTGTAAGGGCGTGGCCTCGCTTTCTAGGGGTACTGGGCAAGAGGGCATGGCCAAGAGGCGGTGATTTTCCCATCTCCTCAAGGGACCCCCAGTGTGGGTACCTGGGTAAATGGCAAGGGTCTCCTCCTCTAGGTGACAGGCCTCCAAGAGTGCCCTGCAGAGGCAGCCAATGGGGTCCAGGGGGTGGCCCACCCATCCTTCCATGTTGGTGATGCAGGTGGAGCCTTTCTGCAGTAGCTCTGCACGTAGGAAGAGAAGGCTCAATGCCCAGCCCCCCTCCACCAAGCCCCCAGGGGGGGCTTCCTCTCCCTGAACCCCAAGCCCAACCTCCCAGTGCCCACTCACCATCTGCCCACCCAGCACCCTTTTCTCTGCCCCTTGAGCTCTGCAGCAGCTCTCACCTCCATGGCCCTGGCCTCCTGTCCCACACCCAGACCCAGGCCTGGCTAAACTGGGTGCTTTCTAAAACATCCAACCAGTGTCGTTCCCCTCCTTATAACCCTTGATCCTTCCCACCTCTCTCAGGCCCAGCCAGCCTTCAGGGCTCCCAAGGACTGATATGAAAGTTTCCCTGGGGTGGTCACCCACCCCACCTGGAAGCCCATCCTCCAATCTCCTCCCACAAGCCGTGCTCTCCCTTGCCTCTGGGCTCCTGCCTGTGCTGTTCCTTCTAACTGGAACATTGTTGCTCCCTCCTCTTCTCCTGGGAAACTCCTAAACATCCTTAAGATCTCAGCTTAGCTCTCACCTCCTCTGGGGGGGCTAACCCTATGCCTTGAGGCTAGGTCAGGGGTCTGCTCAGATCCCAATGCCCCCATTTCTCCCCCATTACACCCTGTATTCAATTTCCTGGTAACTGACCCATCAACTCAACTCCATCACCCAGAGAACACAACTGGTAGCCTCTCTCCTGTCCCCCCATATCTAGTCCACAAACGTGTCCATTTTTGGGCCAACACAGTGTGAGTTTTTGTTTTTCCTAATACAATTTTCAAATTGTTGCCCATATTGAAAAAAATCAGTAAATTCCACATTAGATAATCTGGACTTCTGGCTTCTCTTGAAAAATCAGAAGATCTGGCCACACGGGGTCCATGTTCCTGAAAGGCACGTGGCTAGATCTATAGAAACTACATTTCCCAGACTTCTTTGTGTGAGGTGTGGAAGGTGGGAGAGAATGAGGCCATTACTCTCCTGCAGTAGCTGTGAGCAGGTGTGTGGCTGTCTGCAGGGCACAGACATGAGGTTTGCCAGCAGGTTCTGGGTTGTCCTCTTGGGAACTGCCCTGCCCCCCTGTGAGGGCTACAGCCTGCTGAACCTCCTGTGCTTCTGAAGTTCAAGTGTGTGAAGCCAAGCAGGGGCTTCCCTGACTTTCAATCCTGCGGCCCTTCCAGTGGTTTTGAGAATCCTCAATCCCCTGCATTAAATTTTTTCTGCTCAAGACACCTGGAGTGGTCTGTTTTCCTGTTGTACCCACAGACTCTCCAGGTTGCCACAGCCCCCAGCTGTTGGCATTTGTGTCTGCAGCCCCAGGACATGATGATAATATTGGTGCCCACCTTTTTTCTGCTGCTTGTAGGTCTCAAGCTGATGTCGCCGCTGCAGCCGGAGTGTGTTGACTATGGCGCCTGCCAGTCGCAGGGCCTGGCGGGGGTATCCGTGGGCCCTCAGGGTGTCCACACGTGCACAGGCAGTGGGGAAGGGCTCGCCCAGCCAGAGTGGGCGGCCCTGGGGGTCAAAGGTTGGCTTGTCACCACCCCCGTTGCTTGTGAGGCTGGGGCCATAGGAGTCGCTGGCCAGGATCCTCTGCAGGTGGGCGTCACTCCAGTGCAGCGACCCAGCCTGCAGGGCGCGGCCAAACACGGTGTGGCGGGAACCTGCAGCCTCCACCTCCTCCTCCTCCTCCTCCTCCTCTGGGCCTGTGGGAGAGGCGCCCAAATGCAGCCCCATGAGGGGGGCCCTAGCAGTCAGGCGCTGGTCGGCTCTGCCCCACTGAGTGCCAGCTTGGTGCTAGGCTCCAGGTGCAGCGATGAGTGTGTGTTATGTCCCCAAATCCTTCTTTTAGAGCGGGGTGTGTGTGTGTGTGTGTGTGTGTGTGTGTGTGTGTGTGTGTCAGTGGAGATATTCCTTCATATGAATGGACAACTGATCTTGAACAACTGTGACTCTCTGTCCATCTTTCTCCCTCCACACTCCAGTTTTTCCTCTCCTTCTCTATCTTTCCCTCTCCCTCTCTCCCTCCATCTCTGCCTCTCTTTACTTGTCTCTCTCTTCTCAATACCTGTTTCCTTTTCTGTTTCCCCTACCCCCTGCCCGATTCCTGCCTCCATGGCCAGAAGGAGACTGAGTCAGGAGACCAGCCCACAACTATAGGCATCTTAAGGATTTCACATCGCTGTCCCTCGGGCTGCCTGCTGCCCCCTGCCCTGGGCACTCCCTCCCGGCTGGGAGGCAGGCAAGGGCTGGTCCCCCCTGCCCTGCCTCCATTTTCCCCCAGAGCGCCATGATGGGGTGGCTGGGCCACAGGCAGTAGTGATGGTTTGTTGGGGGGAGTGGCGGGGACCCCTCTCCTACCTGGGCTGAGGGCTACAGTGGGCTGCAGGCTGGGCCCATCAAAAGAGTAGTTGCCTTCTTCCAGTGGGCACACGTCCAGCTTGTCCCACTTGCTAAGCATCTGGAGCCAGCTCGTCCGCTCCTCTGGTTTGCAGTGGGGGCTCAGGACGATGCACACCCACAGGGCCCCTGGGGAGACAGGGCAGCAAATGTGGGCACGGGGGAGGCTCAACACTCATGCAACAGGAGCAGCACGCACTTATGGAGTGCCTGCTGTGTGCTGGGCGCTGGGCGCTGCTCAGCCCTCACCTCTGGCCTCTGAGGGTGCAATTCATCATCTCTTCACTTTACAGTCCAGAGAGGTAAAATCACTTGCTCAAAGTCACACAGCTGGGAAGCCAGAAGTTAGGACTCAAACCCAGACTACTGGATTCCTTTTGCAAAAAAAGTTTTTTTCTATAGCACTTATCACCATCTATCGCAGGGGTCAGCAAACTACCACCCGTGGAGAAAATCGAACCCGCTACGTGTTTTTGAATGGCCCGTAAGCTAAGATTTATTTTTACATTTTTAAATGGTGGAGGGGGTGGGGAATAAATAAAAAGAACATTTTGTGACTTGTGAAAATGATTTGAAATTCAAATAAATAGTGTCTGTAAATACAGTTTTATTGGAATGCTACCACACCCACTTTGTCATGTGTGTCTGTGGCTGCTTTTCTGCTACAACAGATAAAATCGAGTAACAGCGACAAAAACCAAATGGCCTGAAAAGCCAAAACTATCTGGCCCTATGGAAAACGTGTTGACCCCTGGTCGAATGGGCTTGTGGGATTTTCTTGTCCGTCTGCCCTACTAGGTGTCAGCTCTCTGAGGACAGGTATTTAATCTCTCTTATTTCTTGCTGTAGTCCCAGCGCTCACTACAGTGCCTCGTACATTGGCGGTGCTAATGAATGAGGAAGGATTCACGGGCAAGACCCTAATCTCAGGTGGGCAAGACCCTAATCTCAGGTGGGCAAGACCCTAATCTCAGGTGGGCAAGCCTGGGTGCCTGCCGCACTCCGGGGTCTGGGACTTACCCAGCTCATCCCACAGCTGGCGGCACTTGTCCGTCATGCCGGCGCCCTGTTGCCGCCACAGGGCCAGGCGCGGATCCTGCAGGAATTGCTCAGTCATGAGGATCAGCATGCGTGCGCCATTGGAGTCCCGCATTCGCAGCATCTCCCGCACCTGCGCCGGACCAAACGGTGAGGAGGGGCGGGGCTCTGGCACCCAGCAGTCTAGTCCCGCCCCCCTGTGCCCGCCCAGCCAGCACCTTGCAGAACATGGAGCGCAGCTGCTGGCTGGCGCCATAGTAGCCGCCGTTGGAAAGCAGCTGCTTCACCTGCTCCTGGATCTGCTCCTCGTCCAGGTGCCAGCAGTTGGCGTCCTCGATGCCCGCGCCCGCCGTGGGGTCTGGGGCACCTGTGGGGAGGGAGGGACGGCTGAGGCTGGGGCTGGGGGGAGGCGGTGTCTGTCATCCAGTCCTTCAAATCACCCAAACCATCCCAGAATTCCATCCGTCCCACCTGAAAACCCATCCATCCACCCACCCATCATCTTACCCCAAACATCACCTACCCATCCATTTAAACCACTCAACCATCTGTCCACACCCCCATGCCATGCCATGCATCTTTCCATCCACACATCATAACCCTTAGCACACCTACCTACCCCATTAGACCATCATCCACCCTGCCCATAACTCCCACCTACTCACATCTATATACCCATCCCACCAGTCCATCCATCCACCTACCCACCCCATTTGTCTTTCCAACTCATCTGTACTAACCACTCAAAATACCCACTGACCTATTCATCCACTGACCTACACAACTCTGCTATCCATCTATCCAATGAACCCAAACTTTCCAACTATTCTTTCCCCACCAACCACCCTTCATATGTATCTCCCCAAACACCCACCAGCCCATTGGTCCATCCATACATCCTATATAAAACACCCACCTACTTGATCCATCCATCATGTTAGTCCTCACATAAGAACATTCATGCACGCATCAACTCACCCTCAATCCATGCACCCCTTGGTCCTTCCAGTCTTCCACCAACCCCATCTGTCCACTACCTCAAACTCCCCAATCAAAGCCCATCCCATCCTACCCTACCACCAATTACCACCAACTCCCTATTCACCTATCATCCTAGTAAATCACCCATCCACTCATTCCATCCATTTTTCCACACCAACAGTTCACCCCAACACCCCATCATGAACACCTTCTATATCCACCCATAGCCACCCTCAAATATCCATTCATGCCTCAACCCACTATGCATCCGTCTACTCACCCACCATCCTACTGCATCCTTCCATCATTATAGTTAAGCAACACTTGTAGCTCCAAACCACCCCAGAACTCATAACACCTCCTGGTCTATCTCCTACCCTATCCCACTTCTGACACCCACTAATGTCCACACATACTCCTTATGACCTCCACACACCCATACTCAGGCCTGCTCCTGTGATCTTGAGACACCCCCACCCTGGGGCTGGATCTTCCCACTGGCTGATTTCTTGACCATTCATCTACCCAGGGCCAGATCAAATCCAGGATCTGCCACTTACTGAGGTGTGTGATCCTTTTTTTTTTTTTATAACATCTTTATTGGAGTATAATTGCTGAGGTGTGTGATCTTGACCTCATGCAGTGGTGCTCCCCCACCCCTGCTCATGGATCAAGGGTACCTCTGGGTTTTTTTTGGCCGCACCACGTGGCTTAGGGGATCTTAGTTTCCCAACCAGGGATTGAACCTGGGCCGCAGCTGTGAAAGCACTGAGTGCTAACCACTGGACCACAAGGGAATTCCACAGTCAGGGGTACCTTTGGATGCTGTGACAAATGCCTGTGGCACAGCAAGCGAGATGGCTGTGAGCTGGGGCCTCACTGCCCCATCAGACCTTGGGGCGCCCTTACCATGCACCAGGTTGATCTCGGAGCCCAGGAGGAGGATCTCGTCCGCCAAGCGCTGAGCAGTGGGCAGCACCTCAGTGTGGTGGGCACTGATGAGGTACTGCACGAACTTCTGCAGCTGATCCCGGTTCATCTGGGAGAGTGTCTCGGAGATGGGTAGCCGCAGCTCCACCTGGCGGGCATGCCGAATGCGATACAGCGACAGGGCCACCACATGAGCACAGTAGAAGAGGTCTCGGTTGTCGCAGCCGCAGCTCACGGATGTGATCTTGCAGCGGTCAAAGCTGATGGAGACATGGTAAAGGCGCTCGGGCTCTCCAGGGCCCCCTGGCTCCCGGATATTTCCGCTCAGGTGGAACCCTAAGACCAAAACCAAATTGTCACTGCTGTGTCACCCCAGAGATGGGTAATCTTTTCCATGGTGCACAGCAAGACCAGGTGCAAATCCCAGCTGAGTAACCTAGCACAAGTCACTTAACCTTGCTGTGCCTCAGTGTCCACGTCTGTGAAATGGGAACAAATAGTAACATCCTCCTCATGCGTTTGTAATGAGGATGAAATGGGTTAATATTGGCAAGTGCTTAGAACACTGTTGGCGGATAGTAAGTGCTAAATAAATGTTTGTTCTTCTTCTAATTCTGAATAATATTATTACAGCAATGCTGTCGAAGATGATTTTCTTAGCCCTTGGGTAATCATGGATACAGCCCAGGCTCCAGGTGCCCTGTCCCTTCCTGGGAAGATACCAGAGATACTTGGGGGGCGAGGGATTGAAGTGGCCGGCCAGGGGCCAGGTCACCCCATCACCCCCACCCCTCCCTGGCCCCTGGGGAGCCCAGATGCCAGGCTCATCCGACTGGTTGGGCAGCTCAGGCCCCAGCTGGCCCTGGCTGCGTCATGCAGGGAGACGGCGGCTTCCTCATACCGGCTGGAGGTGGCCGAGCCTATGGCCAGCTGGGTCATGTCCAGGCAAGGGGGCCCCCAGGCTGACAGGGTTCAGAGAGGGTCATCTTGGCTGAGCCCCTGCCTCCAGCTGGGAGACATGACCTGCCCCCATGGGAGGTATGGCATTCCAGGGCTTACCTGCCTTCTGGCTCAACCTCTACTGGTTCCCTTCTCAGCCCTGCTGCCTGAGGTCTAGAATCATCTTTCATGGCTAGCTCTAAACCTCCACCCCTTCCCCCCACCGGGACCCTGCTGCCTGGGGTTTAAGACCACTCCTCACAGATGATCCCCAGCTTCCACCCTAGACCCCACGGAAGCCTCGTTGCCTTAGGTCTGAGACCATTCCTAAACCTCTGAACCCAACCTCCACCTGAGTCTTTCTGCCTGACGTCCAAGACTGTCGCTCATCACTGGCTCTAAAACGTTGCCACTCTCACCGAGGACGCTGCAGCCTGAGGTCTAGGATCATCCTTACCTCTGGCTCTAAATCTTGGACCCAGAGCATCCCTGGGTCCCTCTGTCTGAGGTCTGGAACCTCCTCTCACTTCTGGTTTACAATCACTCCTCAAAACCACTGCCTCGGGCTTCCCTGGTGGCGCAGTGGTTGGGAGTCCGCCTGCCGATGCAGGGGACACGGGTTCGTGCCCCGGTCCGGGAAGATCCCACATGCCGCGGAGCGGCTGGGCCCGTGAGCCATGCCGCTGAGTCTGCGCGTCTGGAGCCTGTGCTCCGCAACAGGAGGGGCCACAACAGTGAGGGGCCCGCGTACCGCAAAACAAAAACAAAAACAAAAAAAACCCACTGCCTCGGCCCTGCCTTCTTCCCTGCTCTCCCCCCTATCCTACCACCTCTACCCCTATGCCTCAACTAGGCTGACTGAGGTCAAGGCAGATCCCTGATCTTGAGCTCATAATATCTTGTACAACCCTCCCTGGGCATCAAAGCCTGACATTTGGAACCTCCCCCAGCCCTCCATGTCTGCTTTGGACCCCCTGGCCTCCCTGGCAGGGGTAGGGGGCAGGCACTTACCCACTTGCAGCACACGATCTACGGCCCCGCTCTGTAGCAGGTGCAGTCCACGGGTGAAGGGCACCCGGGCATCGTGCTCGCCCTCCGGGGGCTGGTAGCCCAGTGATGAGTACATGCATATCTCCCGCTCGCTGCGTGGAAACGACCAGAACACGATGCGCTTCTGGACCGGCTCTGGCACCCGGGAGAACCGCTCCTCAACCTGTGGGAAGGCCCGGTGTGTTAGAAACCCTGGCGCTTGAATCCTGGCTTTGCTGCTTACAAGTAGTATGACCTTGGGCAAGTCACTTTGCCTCTCTGAGCTTCGTTTTTTCTCGAGTGTAAGAAGATGTTAAGAGCACCCACCTTCTGGGTGTCATGAATATTACATATGCACTAATATATGTACAGCGCTTACAATAACACCTGGCCTATTGTTAGTGTTCTGGAACTTTCTGCGGCTTCCCTCCTGGATGTCAGGTCTCAGGGTCCTAATGTAAGGTAGTCTCACCTCTCAGGCTTTGAGGGGGGATGACGAAGGAAGACAAATGTGATAAGAAGACCAGTGATCAGGCCTACATGTTCTTAGCCTACATTGTGCTAAATGCTTTATGTGTGCGATTTCCCTTAATTCTCATAGCAACAACCCAGTATTTTTGCAGCCTGGGGAATCTGAGGCTCAGAGGCGGAGTGAATTCACTTGTTCAGGGTCCCACAGCTGGTGAGCTCCAGCTCCCAAGACAGGCTCTCTGCTCCAGCTGCTAAGGGTTCTCAGGAAGGGAGGGGTGTCCTGCCCACCCCTGGGGGCTTTGGGCAATGAACTGATCTGGTTGAGCCTGCGTTCCAATCCAGGCTTGCTACTCACTGGCTGAGTATCCTTGGGCAAGTTTCTCAACCTCTCTGTGCCCCAGTTTCCTCAAAGAAGGAGAACAACTCCCAAAAGGCTGCAGAGGATTCCGTGAGTTTCTGCAGGGCAAGAGCTTTCCTAGGGCCAGACCTGCCCAGGGCAGGTACATGGGAGCCCTGGAGAAGGTTTTAGGATTACTCTGGGGGGGTCTCACACACAATGAAGGGGCAGGGACCTTTCAGAGCCCCCAGTCCTAGGTTTGAAAGGGAAGTGGGAGGACCAGTGACTGGCCCAGGCCTCGGGGACAGTTGGCAGATGACTAAGGAGGGATTTTCCAGGCCATGAATCAGAGCCCGCCCCATCCACACTTGGCCCAGACCCATCAGTCTCAGCAGACTCACTCTGGAGAGGCCAGGGAGCAAAGAAAGCCCCCCAAAGCCAAACAGAGGACAGGGCCTGTGGGGGCTAAGGAAGGCTTGCTCAGGTCCTGGCCACAACCCAGCTCCTTGGGGACCCACACTGAGGCTGGGAAAGGGGACTTTGCCCAGCCCTGGGGCATCCTGGCAGGGCCCCCCAGAAGTTATAGGTGCAGGATTCCAGGTGCACCTGTCCAGGTACCGAAACCCAGGCCCCACACCTGCTGCCAAACTCTGGAAGGACTGAGATGGCTGGGGGGCAAGGGGAGAGTGAGCATGGGGTAATGGGGAGGGGGGACTCTGACGATGGGGTAATGGGGAGGGGGGACTCTGACGATGGAGTAATCTCTGCAGCCAGCCAGGAGGGGCTGGGCAGCCCCAGGTGGGAGGTAGTTCCAGAATTACTGAGGGGTGTGTGAGTGTTAGTGCCTGAGGGAAGGATCTGCAGGAGAAGAAGGGGGTCCCCATGGGACAGGTAGGTTCTGGAGGCTGGATACAGGGATTGGAGACAGAAAGGGGTGTCTTGGGGCTGGGATCTATATAAGTGGGGGAGTCCTCTACTGGGGGTGTAGGACAGAGATCTGCTCTGTTCCCAAGTGGGGGCGGGTTGTAGGAGTTGGAGAGAGGAGTGAGGATTGAATGGGGTGCCCTAATTGGGAGATGAGGATAAGGTGGGGAAAAGAGAGGTACCCAGAGTTGTGAGAGGACCATGGGGCAGGAGGAGAAAAAGTGTCCCGAGTTGGGATCTGGGGCACTGAGGGAACCCCTGGGTCTTGTGGGCTGAAGGGCAGAGCTGCTGGGGAAGGGATGGGGGTGAGTCATAGGGTTTGAAGGAGTGAAATGGGAGGATGAGGGGATGTCTCGGGCAGAGTTAAGGATCTTGGAGGAGATCTCTGGGGGTGTCTCCGATGGAGGCAGGTCCGGAGGCTGGAATCTGGACAGGGGGAGAATGTATGTCGGGGACGGGGCTGGGAGTGGGTCCCTCCCCACCGCACTCCTCGGTCACCTGCTCGAAGGCCCAGCTCTCGGCTACTCGCTTGGCGCTGAGGTCCAGCAGCGCTTCGGGTCGGCCCCGGCCGCGCACTGCCCCGGCCCCGGCGTCGCGCTCCTCCGGTCCCGCGGGGCAGTCCCGGCTCCGCTTGGCCGCGGGGGGGTCCATCCGGCCTGGCCGGGGCCGGGGCGGGGCCTGTGTGTAGGGGGGGGGGTCGGTCCGACGCCTACTCCGCCTCACCGGCTCCCGCGACCCCTGCCCGCCTTCCTGTCCTTCGTCCGCGCTCGGCCGCCCCGGTACTCGCTCCGCACCCACCCCCGGGCCGGCGGGGTGATGCGGCCCCTTTAAGACCCTTCACAACAATGAAGCTGCCTCGGCCTCCGCTTTATCCTCGGCCGTCGTCCCGCCCCCACCGCCCGTCCCCATTGGCCCCCCTTCGGCCTCCGAGGCCCTCCTCCGCCATTGGCTGCACCGCCAGATCCATCTCCAAGTTTCTGCTGTTCATTCGTTGTACGCACTGCCTGTCTTTTCGGGACTACTCAATCAGGGCGTTCAGCGAGCGGCGCTGTCAATCACGGGACACCGGAGACCAATCACAGTGGGAGGAGACCACCGGCGCCGGCCTTAAGCGGAGTTTCGGGGCGGGTCCTGGGTTCATTCACAACATTCCTCCCCCGCCCCACTAGGGCTGGACAGCGCTCCCCGGGCAGCTGGGGCTGCGCCCACACAAGGCTTTGTTTACTGAGGGTCGCTTCCGGGCGCCGCGAGGGGACAATCAACACTGCTCGGCCCGGGAGCGAGACAGAGCGGCGGGATCCCCGGGCAGCCCCTCAGCCCCGCCTCCCTCTGGGCTGTGTGACGAGAAATTCAGCCTCTTTGGGCGGCGGGTCAAGTTTTGATGCTTTGCGGGATGGAGGGATCACAGGTCCCTTGGTAGAGTTTATGGGGGCTGCGGACACCCTCGCTAGAAATAGAGCCCAATCCAAGCCCATCCTTGAGCTCCAAGCTAAGAATCTCCAATCCATTCTATGCCTTATATATTACGTTAAGTCCTATGAAATTACTGATTTTCAACAATTTTTGATACACTAAATGGCAATTTCATAAGGTTCAACGTAATAGATGTCAAATCCGACCACCTCTGATTATTTTTTCTGATTCAGCTTGTCTAGGTCACATCTCTTGATGTGACCTTGAAGCAGGCAATGGTCCTCGTCGCCGGTCCCCGGCGCCACCACCCCTGCCATCTCCATGTTGCTAGAGAACCCTGCATTTCCCCCTCGCCACACTTCTCTCCGTTATCATTACGTTTCTTTATCTATTTCAGCAGTTGTTTAATTTCTGTCTCTCCCCGCTCCACGGTGAGCTCCAAGGGGCAGTCTAATTGTCTAACCGATGCACTGCTTTACTGCCAGCACCTGAACACCTCGGGACATACAGCAGCCACTCAATCTATATATAACTTGTTGAATGACCCAGCTCATGCTTTGCTCCCATTCCACTGAAATGATCTACAGAGCAGGAAAACCGAAGCTGGCCCCTAAGTGGCCTGATTGCTGCCCCCTGCCTCTCCCCACATGGAAACTCTGCCTTTTTCCTTCCAGGAATTTCCAGTTTCACAGCTGCATTTTCTGGCCAGTCCCCAACCCACCCTTCAGTAAACTCCCTCCGACCTGCACTGTCCGGTATGGTCACCACTGGCCACAAGTGGCCTTTGAGTCCTTGAAATGGGACCAAGCTGAACTGGGATGTGCTGTCAATGTAAAACACATTGGATTTTGGAGACTTAATAGAAAAAAAAGAAGGCAAAGTATGTCATTAAGAATTTTTTATATCGATTACATGTTGAAATAATACTATTTTAGACGTTTGTGTTAAGTAAAATACATTATTAAAATTAATTCCACCTGTTTCATTGTGTATTTATTTTATTTTATTCTATGCGGTATCAGGGCGTTTAAAGTTACATATGCAATTTGGATTGTAATTTCTATGGGACAGCAGTGGTCTTGAGAAACCACAGCTGACCACAGTGACAACAATGAAACAACAATAACAATAATGTACTGATTGCTTATGTGGTGCTCTAGCTGTTCAGACACATTATCAAATGTAAGCCTTCCAACAGTGCTGCGAAATGGGGATGTCATCTCCATTTCTCATATGAGGAAACTGAGGCTTAGAGAGGTGGAGTTCTTGCCTGACTGGGAAGCCTTAGACTTATTAGAGCATGTCTTTCTTGCAAGGATTTGAGGCAAAGATAGACTTATGGGGAAGGAGAAATGGGTGGGGAGAAAAGCAAGGAGAACATCAGTGAAACAAGTCTTTCAGGTGCTCCCCTAGCAAACAGGACCCAGGGTCCAGGTTTTCCAAGCAGCCCCCTTCAGCATTTAGTATGTGGCTGGCCCTTGTCCCTGAGGATGCTTCAGTGGATGCCCTGAGATGCTGAATCAGAAAAGGCACTCCAGGCCAGTGGAACAGGATGTATGGGAGGAATAGAGAATGGGACATCACAGGGTGAGGATGTTTTATTTTATTCTCTCACAAGAGATACTAATATTTTCATCATCCCCATCTCATGGATGAGAAAACGGAGGCACAGAAAGGTCAGGTGACTTAACCTAGGTCCACAGCAGGAAAGGGTAGGGCCAGCATTCAAGCCCTGGTGGGTGGGCTGGTCTTGTCACATTGGCTGGGGATCAGATGCACAGTTTGGGAAACACCAACATTCTATTCCGTTCCTCTGATTTTACAGATGAGGGCAGTGAGGCCCAGCGAGGGCCAGAAAGTTGCCCAAGGCCACACAGCAATCCCTAGAGAATGTGAGAAGTCAGAAAGGCCCTTGGGAAAATGGGGGTTGCCTCCAGGATGAAGTCTCCAAGACTGTTTCACGCCTACCCTCTTCCTAGCAACACTTTTAGGAAGGGTGACGTTGCAAGGGGTGTTCTAGCTACCCGCAAGTCCTCCCTTCTCAGTGTAGCCAGTGAGTTTGGGCCTCAGGAAAATGGAACCACATTTATCCCGCCTGCCGCTGTGAGCTCATTGTCTAGGCATCCACAGCTCCTGACCCCAAACCCACATGTGTACTGACATCAAGACCCATGAGAAACACGGTGACTCTGAAGGCTGGGATGAGGGGGCCCATGGCCCCCCCACCCCCTAGTTCTGTGCCACCCCATCCTAACATTCTGAGGGTCCCTCCCTCTGCCAACCCCCCTGAAGCATCCCAATGCCCCTGTTAACTCAGGCAGGAAACCAGCCAGGGCAGTTTTACTTCCTGGTCCCGATGCAGCCCCTCTGGGCTGCCCAGCTGGCAAGATTTGCTTCTTACATTTCTTCTCTTCCCTTTTGGAACACAAGTTCATGGGCAGAGAGTCAGGGCCCTGCCAGGAAAAATGGGCATTCCAGGCAGAGGGGGAAGGTGGAGGCAGGAGAGGAAAAGGCTTGAGCAGGAATAATTGTCTGAAAAGCAACATTTAATGACTGCCCTGGCCCTGGGGAGTGGGGAGGGGCAGGGGAAAAGGCAGGGAGTAGACAGGCTGAGTGGCTGGAACTGGGCTTCCCTCCCCGTCCAGGAAAACAAAGGCAGCTGTCACAGTCTTCAGGCTCCCCACATTTCCACACTCAGGGAGGGGTGTTAGGGTCTCCATTTAACAGATGAAGAAACTGAGGCTCAGAAAGGGACTTGCTGAAGAGAACAAGAGGTGTAGGGATTTCCCAAAGTCTGGGGCTCTTGGCTGCGACACTAATGGGGGATTTGTGGGCAGGACCCACATGCTAGGAAGGACCTAGCCTGGGAGGGAAAAGTCACCCAGGTCAGTGATGGGGTGGAGGGTGGAGGTGGTGGGAAAGTGAGGCTGTTTGGGGAGGCCGAGGGAGTGGGGTGAAGAGGGAACAGGTGCGTTGACATTCCAGATCTGAAACCTGTCACACCTGAATGCCTTTCCTCACCCCTGGGGTCCCCCTCAAAGGGGCTGGCGTCAGAGGGACAAAGGGAGCCAGTTTACCGGAGTCCTTGGCCAGCCCGGGCGCCGCCAGCGGCAGTGGGCTTGGCCCGGGTTGGAGGCGCCTCCTGGTGGCTGAGGGAAGCGCCAGATGGCACCCAGAGCCCAGCCGGTCCCACCCCTCACCCTTTCGAGATTCCAGATAGAAAGGTTAAAAGATAATTTTCAAAAGTGGGTGCAATCAAGGCTCTCACCGACAAACAGAGACGAACACGTGTTAAGATTTTTTTTTATTGAACTCCTGTGGGAACCAGGCAGATGTTATACGAGGTTCAAAAGAGAGTCCGGAAAACGGGCACTTTTACAACAGATCAGACTATTTGAGTAAATAAATGTGCGAATGGAGGCAAATTGGTTTTTCCACAGGGGAGGAGGGCTGTCAATGGAACCTCAGCTGCGTGGGCCAGAATGAGCAGGTAAGAGTGGTTCTGTATTGCTATCAGTTGCTTACAATTCATGGATGGAGCTGTGAAATAGTTCAAAGACGCTGTTATGAACCAGCTAACCCGGAAGGGAAGGACGCGTTGTATAGCGATGACGCTTTGAATGGTCAGAACTGATTTACAGAGACGCAAAATGTACCTTGCAGAAAGAAACAATTCCTTCCTTCCTTCATTCAACAAACACCTGTTCCTGGAGCAACTATTGTGCGCTGTTCCAGGTGCTGGAGACACAACAAAGATGCAGAGTAGAAAACGGATGAGAGTGGCACAGAGTGACCCCTTCCAGGAGCAGGGGACAGAGAACGATTCTCTGAGGTGACACCTGGGAGGGGGAAGGAACAGGAGGTGAAAAAGGCCAGGGGGCAGGACTGGGTGGAGGCGGGAGTCTGGAGGGGGTGGCCTGGGGCTTCCTTGCTTTCTGTTCTCCCCACTAGAATGTCAGTTCTCAGCTCTACCTAGCCCAGAGGTTGGCATGCAGTAGGCGCACAATAGATGCCCAACGTGCAAAGCGACTCCATATCAAAGGGCAGAAGTCACTCGCTGTCCGCTTAGGGGAGAGACTGCTGTGAGGTGGGCAGATGGCAGGAGGGTCCAGGTCCTGTAGGTGGGGCTCAAGGAACGGTATACTCTGGGCATCACAGAGCCAAGCGGCAGCCCTGCCCTCCAGTCCCGGGTCTGGGCCCCATCCTCCGCCCCTCTCCTCCCCCTAACAGAAACCCTGAGCTCCGGGCCCCAGACAACTCCAAACTGTGAAGTCTCGCCATCAAATTAGGGCTCTGCTGCCACAATTCCTGCGTTTTTGAGATGTAAATCAGGATTTTTTTTTTTTTTTTTGCATGTGAAATTACCGTTCCTGCCTTTTCCGGGGGTTAAAACTCACATGGAAAATTCACCATTTAGAAGGGTATAATTCAGTGGCATTTAGCACATTCACATTTGCAACCACCAACTTTATCTAGTTTCAAAACCTTATCACCTCCCAAAGATGACCCCATACCCATTTGCTGTCACTCCCCACTGCCCTTCCCCCAGTTCCTGGCACCCCATAGAGAACCACCGTCGCTATGGATTTGCCTCTTCTGGACATTTCACATGAATGGAATCACACATTATGTGGCCTTTTGTGTCTGGCTTCTTTCAGAATGTTTTCCAAGTTCACCCATGGTGAACTGTATCATTCTGTTTTATGGCTGAATAATATTCCATCCTGTGGATAAACTACACTTTGCTTATCCAGTCATCTGTTGGCAGCATTTGGGTTGCTACCACCTTTGGGTGACCACGACTGGTGCTGCTGTGAACGTACGTGTACGAGATACTGAGTCTGTGTTCGATCCCTTGGGGTGTGTGCCTGGCGGGCAACGGCTGGGTCACGTGGTAACTCCAGCCTGAACTTACTGAGGAGCCACCAAACTGTTTTCCAGTGTCTGTCCCTTGCTTTTAAGAAGAATGTTGGGAGTTCTGTCACCCACCTCGGGGGAACAGCCACCGCACTCCCACCTCCCTCCAAAGACAGTGGCTCAGCCGATCCCACAGGCACAGATGTTTTAGGGGAGGGAAGCCCAGGATGGAACAGAACAGAAACTTGGTCTGTTAAAGAGAGGCAGCAGATGGGCAGCCGAGAACACGTACTGGGGCTCTGCCAGTGCCGGGTTCAAGTCCCTGCTCTGGAATGTTAATGTGACCTGACCTGGGCATCATGAGGACTGAGGTGATGTGTGGAAAGCACCAGAGCGGTGCCTGGGCCACAGGCAGTGCTTCATACTTGCTGTTATGACTTACGACTTTTTTTAAAGATCGAGGTGGCACTGAGGAGTTTATAAGCATTCTGGTTTAATGGGCATTTTGACTCTACAAGGTGGTGTCAGTACCGGTCCTGCAGATGGGAAAGTGACTCACTAGGCTGCCTGGCCGGTCCCCGGCAGAGGGGGTGACACAGGCATGTCCGTGGAGGGTATGTAGGTGAGTCACCCAAGGCAGGAGGAAAGAACACTCTCCCCTGGTTCCCAGGCTGGAGGTGCAGAAGCCCATTCGTCCTTCCCTGGCATGTGGCTAGTCTCCTGTGGAAACTGCTGGGGATGACCTGGTCGGGGCACCTGGCCCCAGGCCCCAGCACGTCCCGCTCACAGGAGCATGTGACCGTGGGAGGAATGACAAAGTCAGGTTTATTGCTCTGGGTTAAACCAGTGGAGACAGGATGTGGGGAGGGGTAGGGGGACACAGGAAGTTGGTGAAGGCATCCTCCTGGTCTTGGCCTGCGCTTGGCCTGGCCTTGGCACCCTGGGAAGCCAGCCAGTGCACTTCTGACCTGCTGATCACCTGCTCACGGGCCAGGCCCCCAGTAAAGTTTGAGGCGCAACCCAAGGCTCTGGGGAGCACGGCCTCTCCTCCCTGCACAGGTCTGAGCACAGACAGGGCTGCGGTGATGGCCTCTGCTGGGGTGCATCCTTAGGAAGCCGTCTTGGTGGAGGAGGGGGCTGCTGCCTTCTTTTTGGTGGGGGCCTTCAACAGTGCCAGCTTCTTGGGCAGGCTGGTGCTGGCTTTCATCAGCACATCATGTTCGATCTTCTTCCGGATCCCGACCTCCAGGTTCTGAGGGAGCAACCATGGCACAATCAGACTGGGACCTGAGGCGGGAGGGAGGGCCTGGTCTGCTGCCCTTTCTCCTGTGAGCTCACAAGGGGCTGGATCAGCAACTCCCCCCGAAACAACACCTGAGAGTCTGGTGGCTGGGGCTTAAGTCCTGCTTCTGCCCCATACTCTGGGAACACTGCACACCGAAAAACCCCTTCTCATCTCTGGATCTCAGCTTCTAAACCTCTGCCCATTTCCATTTTATAGCTGGGGAAACTGAGGCACATGCAGTGAGGAGGCACTTGCCCAGGATTCCCAAATCATGTGAGTGATGGGAGATTGGAACCCAGCACGCCCAGAGTCTCCAGCCTCAGCCTCCAGGCGGGCAGCCTCCCCTTGTCTCTGCTTTGCTAATAGTGAACTGGGGCTCTGAGAAATAGGGGTGCAGGCAAGTAAAGGCACAGGAATCAGAACCCAAGTGTTTGGGTCCAAAACTGGTAGTTTAATCATATTACCTAAATTGCTCCCTTGCCCGACCTGTGAGTTCCAATGACCATGACAACCATGACTGTCACCACACGCCTGGGCGCAAGGGAAACAACAGCAAAGACACAGAAAAACCTCTGCCCTCATGAAGCTGACATTCAGTGCGTGTGGACAACACAGCTGTCACTGACAAATTCTGGTAAACCGTTTTTTTTTTCCTTTGGCCACGCCCAGTGGCATGCGGGATCTTCGTTCCCCAACCAGGGATCGGAACCGGAACTGGCGCCCCCTGCAGTGGAAGCGCAGAGTCTTAACCACTGGACCGCCAGTGAAGTCCCTCTGGTCAACTGTTGAAGGATAACAGATGACAAGTGCTGCTATGGAGAAAAGAATACAAGGGATGATGAGTGAGGGAGGGGGTGGGGTTGCCATCAGGGATAGCTGCTCAGAAGCAACGCTTGCAGCCAGACTTGACTGGGAGGAAGGAAGCCGTGTAGATTTCTGGGAGAAGAATCCAGGCGGAGGAAACAGCTAGTGCAAAAGTTCTGAGGTGGGGCAAGGAGCAGTTATGGGGCCAGTGAGGCTGGAGGGAGAGAGGGAGGAGGTGAGGGCATGGAAAAGACAGGAGTAGAGTGTGCCGGGTCCTGTGGGCTGTGGGGAGAACCTGGGCTCTTCCTGAGTGAGGTGGGAGCCACTGAGGGTTCTGAGCAGAGAAGGGAAGTGCCCTGATTCAGGTGCTCACAGGTGCCCTCTGGCTGCTATGGGGAATGGCGGGGCCAGGAGATCTGGGAGGATGTGACTGCCCTGGTCCAGGTGGGAGATGATGGGATGGGACCAGGTTGGGGGGTCAGAGAGGTGGAAAGTGGGTGGAATCTAGATTAATCCTGAAGGCAAAAAGGACGAGATCCAACCTGTATGTGAGAGAAAGGGGGAATCCCGAGTATCTGGAAGGAGAGACTGTGGCAGGATCATGGTGGAGTCGGGGAGCACAGTGGGGGTAGGATCAGGACCCTGGTTCTGGACACACTGAGCTTGAGATGCCCACGAGACACTTTCCCCCTCTAGCTGAGACATGGAGGTAAGCAGGTTGCTGGGTACCCAGGTCTAAGAAAACTGAGGCTCTGGCGATCCAGTGGTTAAGATACCATCTTCCACTGCAGGGGGCACGGGGTTCAATCCCTGGTCGGGGAACTACTGAAAGCTGTGTAGCGCAGCCAAAACAAAAAACAAAAAACTGAGGCTCTAAACAATTTGCTCAAGATTATAGGGTGAGTTAGTGTGTGTTGTACAATTAGAATTCAGGTCTGCCTCCACCAGATCTCTTTGTAACTTCTCTTTGCAACCTTAACAAAAATCTCTTTGCAACTTCTTTATAAGATCAACCCTATTCACCTGCACACGAAAAAGCTACACTTAAAAACAACCACAAAAACGTTTATTTCAGCCCTGTGCTGTTCTCAGGGCTTTACAGGTGTCCTATGGCATTGAATCCTTACAACTCTAGGAGAAAAGTGCTATCACTACAACCATTTCTTCTTTAAGAAGCTCAGGGTGAAGATATACTAGCTGTCGATGGAACTGCGCTTTGCTCCCAGCACTGTCTTCCTGCAAAGCTGGGGTTTTCAACCCCTTTCCCAGGCTGCCTTCCCTCTCAAGGTCTATTAACGAGGACAATTTCAGCGAAAGCAGCCAGTGTGTGCTGAACACATTTTGCGCGCCACTCGTGGCTTTAGGAGGCTCACTGATTGGGAGGTAATGTTTCCGTACCCACTGCACAAGGGAGGAAACTGAAGCTCACAGCACTGGGAGTTCTCCATCCCGGGCCTCTCACACGCTCGAACTCACCTTCTTGAGCTTTTGCTGTTGCACGATGCGTGCCTTCTTGGGTGCGATAACGAGACCTGGGGAGAGATGCGCTCTCGTGAGGCCGGAGAACCTCGGGCCCACCTCGCCCCCCAGTCCCCGGCCCACTCCTCACCGCCCTTCCTCAGGCCCCGGTTCCGCTCCGAGGCTGTCGCCGCTGTCTTGCTCTTCGCTGGTTTGCGCGCCTGGAACTTGCGCTGCCCCTGCGCCATGATCAGTCATGCACCGGAAGAGGCGGGGCTGTGGGAGGTCGCAGACGAAAAACGCAGGGCACCATGGGATACAGTGGGGCCGGAGGGCGGAACGGCTCACGGGATACAACGTGGCAAAGAGTTAAAGTGACCACTACCCACGACGGTCGATGATAGCCAGCATTTCGCAAAGATTTCGAAGTAAAGGTTATAATGATAAGCTAACACTTACTGGGTGCTCATCTGCTTTATAAAACTTATGCTGTTTTATGCTCTTTATACATAAACTTCAAGTCTAGGACTTACGGTCAGGCAAGTGAGGCACTCTGGTGCAAAATTTAAGGGGTGCCCCGAACTTCAGTTATCAAGATAAAAATATATTCTACATTCAAAAATAATATTTTAATACAAAGAAAAATCGTCCAAATACAGCCTGTGGACTGGCTGCTTGATGTTGTAAATAAAGTTTTGTTGGAACGAGGGCTGGTATCAGGACTGAAGGGAGTAGGGTCAGGATATACAAGGTCAGGGTTTCATTCTATTTAATATCCTTATATTTTGTTCACCATGGATTGTTTTTGCATTAATTTTGATTTTTCAAAAGTAATGCATGAAGCTATTCTTTATCTTGACTATTGAGCTTCTCAGGGCCTCCTCTAAAATTTTGCACCTGAGGTGTCACCCTAATTCCAGCCCTGAGAGCAACCAAAAAGGGAGGTACTAGTATTGTCTCCGTTTTGTAAATGAGGAAAACAAAGCATGGAGAGGTGAAGTGATTTGGCCAAGATCACACAACAGAAAAAGCGGTGGAGGACTTCCATGGCGGCACAGTGGTTAAGAATCTGCCTGCCAGTGCACGGGACACGGGTTTGAGCCCTGGTCTGGGAAGATCCCACATGCCTCAGAGCAACTAAGCCCGTGCGCCACAACTACTGAGCCTGTGCACTAGAGCCCACGAGCCACAACTACTGAGCCCGTGTGCCACAACTACTGAAGCCCGAGCGCCTAGAGCCCGTGCTCTGCAACAAGAGAAGCCACTGCAGCGAGAAGCCCGCGCACTGCAACGAAGAGTAGCCCCTGCTCGCCACAACTAGAGAAAGCGCATACGCAGCAATGAAGACCCAACACAGCCAAAAATAAATAAACTAATTAAAAAAAGAAAAAGAAAAAGAAAAGGTGGTGGAACTGCGATATGAACTCAGGCAACTTGACTTCAGCTGCTGGGATCTTAAGAGCCATGCAAAGGCCCTGTCTGCTTTCTCTGTTCTGGGAAGAATTGTGGTTGGGGGAACAAGGTCAGCTTTTGGGCAGGCCATTCAATAAGTTTATTATAAAAGTAATGGGGGCAGGATATGGACAGCTAGGTTGGTTACTTCTGGGGTCCATCTAGGGTGACCGTGGCACCTAGGGCTTCCTGGAGCTCCTCAGGGGCAAAGACACCCAGTTCTGTGATGATGCCGCCAGTGATGAGGTCGTGGGGGGTGACATCAAAGGCAGGATTCCAAACCCCAATTCCTTCAGGGGAGAGGGGGGAGGCAAGAAAGGCAGGTATTAGGCTCATTGAAAGTTCTCAAGCTATTGTCACCTGTCTCACTCACAGTGGTTTTTGGGATTGGGGAATCCTTGAGAATCTAGAGATCCTCACCCCAAAAGTGCATGAAGGCATGGGTTTTGATACCAGTAATGAATTTAGACCCCCTACATTCCTGGATTGTCACTGTCTAAGAAGCCTTCAAAGTCTTATATACATCCACCCACTTGTGCCTGCTCCAGGAATTTCTTTAGGAAACTCCAAGAATCCACCCCAGGGCCTTTGCATGGGCTGTGCCCTCTGCCTGGATGCTTTCCCTCATATACGCACATGACTTGATGTTTCACTGCCTTCAGGTTTTTTCTCAAATATCACCTTCTCAGTGAGAACTTCTCTGATAACCCTGTCTAATCCACCCCCTGCACAGACACTTCCCATATCCTTCTGTGCCTCATTTATTTCTCCTCAGCCTTTACCCCCTTCTAACATACACTGGAATTTTGTTATTTATCTTGTTTGTTGTCTGTCTCCCCACTGGACTGTCAGCTCTATGAGCGCAGGGACTTTTATGTTTTTTATCACTCCTGTTTCCCCGGCCCTATCATGTCACCTGGCACTGGCCGGGTGCTCAAAAATATTTGCTGAATGAATAACAATCTCTTACACAAGAGGCTGCAAACTCTGTTTTCTCTGGTTCACAGTTTTTTAAGACCACTGAATTAGCTGTCAGCTTTCAAAGTGTGGGAGCTTTCAAACATATAACAAACGTAAGGCTTCTCTTGGAAAAATCAGAAGAAAGACCTGTTCTCCTGGGGTCTGCATTCCTGTGATCCTTGGCCAGAACAGAGTATCGGGGTCCCCAGACTGCACCCGGCCCGTGTTACCCAGCTTTCTTGGGGGTAGGGACACGGTGGGTTGTCAACTCTGCTTTCCATGGTCTTATGGGTTTTGATCAGTGCTAAATAATTAAGCCTCCAGGAAAGCAGGGGCACCAAAAAAATAACGAGAAAATATTTTTTTTTCAGCATTAATGTATCTATTTTTATTATCTATCTATCTATATTCTTTTCCATTATGGTTTATCACAGGATATTGAAAATAGTTCCCTGTGCTAGACAGTAGCTCCTTGTTGGTTATCCATTTTAAATATAGCAGGGTGTACACGTCAGTCCCGAATTCCCTGTCCCTAACTGGTCCTTTTAATAAAAGGTTTTTGATCATACTTGTTACTATTTAACGAGCACTAAGGGCCAGGCACTGTTCTCCACTTCACATGGGTTAATTACACTGAACCGCCTCGGGTATATGAGGTAGGTCATGAAAACAGCTCATGGGGCTCTTAGGGATGAATTTTAGGCAACCAAGCTACACGGCCAGGAAGTGTGGGGAGGATGAGAAATATCTGTCTCTTCATAAGCACTCGGCCAGGTGGTACTCTTATTTCTTATTCACGTGAGAAAACAGAGGTGGAGAAGAGCAAGGCAATGCGCTCAAGGCTTCCCAAGTCCTTAGCTGTATCTTCTGACCTTCAATCTGACTTCCAAGACGTGTCTGCTCTAAAATATGGCTTGAAGGAGCACCTTATGCCCCAGAAGGCTGATGACACCCCAAATACCACCTGCTGCCTGTGAAGGGGTCAGGGTGCCTCAACAGAGGTGCCCAGGCCTATGGTGCCCCCCTCTGAGCGGATGGCTTACCGGGTGCCGCAATCCTGACCCCACTGACATGGGTCAGCTCCTGGCCAGGACGCTCCTCAATGATGATCTCTCGGCCCGTCTTCAGGTGGAGGTCACACGACGAGCTGGGGGCAGCCACATAGAAGGGGATGCCGTGGTGCTTGGCGGCGATGGCTAGCTGGTAGGTGCCCACCTTGTTGGCCGTGTCGCCATTGGCAACCACGCGGTCGGCTCCCACGACGACAGCTGGGGAATGAGATGCCGGGAGTCACCACCGGGCCCTGGATGCCTGGAGCCCTGCCCACTGGCACCCCCCACCTGCTGACCTGACACTCCATAGTGGGCCATGGCGGCTGCCGCCATGCTGTCGGCGATGAGGGTGGCGGGGATCTGCTCGTAGACGAACTCAAAGGCCGTCAGCCGGGCTCCCTGGTTGTAGGGCCGGGTCTCCGTGCAGAAGGCACACTCCAGACGGCCCAGGCTGTGCAGCGAGCGGATCACACCTGTGGGGCCCAGCCCACCAGGAGGATGAGATGCAAAGGGACAGATGGGCAGGGCAGCCCACTGGTTAGCAGCATGGTTCTCCAAACCATGCAGTCCCACTCCCGGGCCCTTGCAGTGGCTGTTCTCTCTGCCTGGTACAAATGTGTTTAGAGAATGCCTTCTCCGTGAGGTCTTCCGGGATTCCTCCATCTCACAGAGCAACCCTCACACTGCCAACCCCTACTCTTTCTCTTTAGCACTTACCACCTTCAAATGCATCATATGTATTTGTTCTGTTCCTCCTGTTTTCCTGCTCCCGATGGCAGAGATTTGATCTACTTTCTCCACTGCTGGGTCCCTAACTCCTAGAACTGTGCTGGGCATACAGTAGGTGCTTAATAAATGTTGAGTGACTGAAGGAATGGATGCATGTATGAGTGATGGGGTACACAGGAGATAAGCATTTATTAAGCATAGATATTTGTTGAGTGAATGAATGAATGTCTTGCCATCAGAGCCTCAGTCCCCAGGCCCAAGGGTGGCACCTAGGCAGGTAGGGAAACCTCCTGGAGAATTTGGGATCAACTGGAATCCGCTGCCTTGAACTCCAGGACCCAGTCCCCCTGGTCCTGGTCACAGCTACCCTAATCTTTCTTTAGGGGGCTACGCCCTACCCCTCAGTCCTCTTGGAGTCCACATCCTACCCACTTTCTTTTTCTTTAAATTTTAATTTAACTTTATTTTTATTTAAAAAGTATTTAATTTTTTTTTTTGGCTGCACTGCATGGCTTGTGGGATCTCACTTCCCCATCCAGAGACTGAACCTGGGCCACAGCAGTGAAAGTGTTGAGACCTAACCACTGGACGGCCAGGGAACTCCCCCCACCCATTTTCTAGGCACATGGCACAGGCCAGGCCTATCGAGTGGCTGATCCTAGATGGACAGAAGACTCCATGAGAGCCCCCGAGATACAAGGAGACTTTTCTAACACTGTCGGAATAGAGACCCTAGGCTCTTTTCCTTGTGATCTGAACCCTGGCCGACGAGTGGAGCATGAGGATGATGCCACCATGGAGGAGGGCAGATCTTAGGGATACGGATAGATGGACCCTGATGCTATTATTTGAGCCTCTGGGTCCAGTCATGCCTGAAGCCAACCCCCTGAGTGTTTCTGTACAAAAACTAATAAATTCACAATTTGGGGGGGTGTATAAAGTGGTTTGGATTTCTTTCTCTTGCATCCAAAAAGGGCCCTCCCCTATCCCTGTGGATGCCCACTCACCTAGGGCTGTGCCATAGCCAGCAGTGGCCAGCGCACCGGTGTTGCAGTGGGTCAGCACTATCACCTTGCCGCCCTCGGGGGCTGCCCGCTCTAGGAGGTGGTGGGCTCCCAGGTCCCCGATGCTCCGATTGTCCCGGAGGTCTTTTGCCAGCATGTCCTCGGTCCAGCGGATCACTCTTGGGCCGACACAAGTCACAAGCCTTCAGGGCCCACATCAGCCCCTCCTCCCTGCCCAACACCGCTCTCCTGGAGCTCTCCTGCTGAAAGCCTCTCACAGCTGTGGGTCTGGACCCTTCTGCCACAGCCACCTAACTGTAACTCCATTTGCTCTTGAGACACATTTACTAAGCACCTCCTGTGCGTCAGGGGCTGGGGGACACAGCAGTGAACAAGACAAAAATCTCTGCTCCTCTGGAGCTGACACTGAGGTGGGGGAAGCAGGTGATGAACAGACAATAAAGTGAAGGAAAAGGCCTCGGAGTCAGGAGACAGAGGACAGGAATGAGCTGTATTATATGGGGGGTGGGGAAGGCACAAACCTGAAATTTGAAGAAGAGGAGATTAAGTAGATGGATACCTGGCTTGCAGAAATGGTGTGTGCAAAGGCCCCGAGGCAGAAGGGACCCTGGTGGGGGTTAAGGAACATGGAGAGTATCCGTGCAGCAGATGCGGAGGGAGAGAGTGGGAAGAGAGCAGGGAGAGGACCAGGGCTAGAAACAAAATTCGTCAAAAGCAAAAACTAGGTAAATGAGGTGGCACTTAAAAGGGCCTCCAAGGGCAGATAGGGCTGGGGACGTTCAGGGAGGTCAGAGTCAGGGCATTGAGTTCAAGGATCTCGGGGCCAGGCTGTCCGGTGGTGAGTCCCAGCCCTGCCTGTGTGGCACTGGACTAAGAGCACATTGCCTCAGTTTCCCCATCTGTAACATGGGTCGTTGTGCAAAAAAAAAAAAAAAAAAAAAGAATGAATAGCCGCCGGTTAGAGCAGCGCTTGGCACAAGGCCCCTCTACCTCTCTCGGACCGCCTCCTCCGTGGCGCCCTCCCGCTCCGCTTCCTGCGCTGCGAGGTCGGCCAGGTCTCGGGCGGCGCGGGCCATGTTGACGGCGGTGGGCCGGGCGGTGACAAGGAAGCTCAGGGCGTCGCGCACGAAGGCCACGAGCGCGGCAAGTCCGGGTCCCCCGGCGCCCGCCTGCAGCTCCACGGCGAGGCTGAGGCAGCCCACGAGCGCAATGGCTGGGGCGCCGCGCACCTGGTGGGGAAATGGGGGCGTCAGGGACTGCAGGCATGGGAAGCCCCCCACCCCGGTCCCACCGAGCGGCCCCACCTTCATAGCGCGGATGGCCTCCCAGGCCTGGCGCACCGAGCCCACCGCCTCATAGCGGCTCTGCTGGGGCAGCAGCAGCTGGTCGAGGATCTGTAGTGAGCCCCGCGAGTAGCGGATCGCCTCCAAAGTCATGCTGTTGCAGCCGCGATCACCGCCTTTCCCGGGGCTCAGCTGTCCGCGCGCACCAGGGGCGGGGCCGGAAAGGGCGCAGGGGGCGAGGCCAGGGCCCCAGGGGTGGGACCTCTCCCGGAAGGAGGAGCGTGCGCACATCAACTTCGCTGGCTCCTGGGACCCGCCAACCAGGCGCCGGATCCTACTCCACGTTCCCCGCCAAACCTGGGCAGTTAGCCGCACCCTCGGAACCAAAATGGTGCCACTATTTATAGGGCAACTATTGCATGCCAAGTCCTGTGTTTGGCGTCTGGCTATAGCAAGACTCCTAAGTGCCAGGTGGGTGCCCTCGGGTGCCTGACTTCTCCAGCCAGAGCCAGTGCTGCCTCTGGCCTCACGCAGAGCAAGGCACCAGAAGGGGGTTCTGAGATCCAACAGACTCTTACTGCTGCCTTGAGACCTTCCCATCCCCGCGGGGAGTAAAGGCCTGCGGGCTGGGGGCCACCACTACCTCCGGACCGGGCACATTACAAGTTCAGCAGAATTCAGCCAGAACCTCAGCCCGGAGAGGTCCGTATGTCTGGTTTGTTCACCACTGCATCTCCAGTGGCTAGGATAGCGTCTGGTGCACTGCAAGTGCTCCGTTAATATTTGTGAAATGATCCTTCTCCAGGATTTAGGGGGAGGTGGTGGGCCATGAGTCACCTGGTGGATGCTCAGCTGTTTTTTTTGCTCAGTTTACTAGTTTCCTTCAAAGGAAGCAACACGCTGGGGACTCTTTCGTGATCCTTCCAGGGTGTCCCCATGGGTGGGGGATAATGAACAGCCCACACCTGTGTGCTCCATCCCCTTCTGCATCCGGCCTGGATCCTGAGCACCCCTGCTGTCCAGTCCCATTTTCATCCTTCATACCCAGCCTGTGCCACCTCCTCCAGGAAGTTGGCACCGATTACAGGCCAGCCTGGGCTACTACCTTTCAACTCTCATCAAGCTGGGTGGGGACCCGGGCTGTGGTCAGCCTTGGCTGATGAGATGCTGGGCAAGCTTAGTTGGGTTGCGGGGGGAGGGGTGCAGGCATGGCTCCTGGGCCCATCTAGTAACCTGAGGCAGAGGCAAAGAAGCAGGGTTTTAATGCTGGGAGGTCGGGGGTCCCACAAGGCACAGACACCCTCTCCAGGACCAAATAAATAACAACTCCATTACTGTGACGAGGTGAGGTCTGGGGAGGGTGGTCACTGAGCTCTCCAAGGGCTGGTGGGTTAAGGGGCTGCAGCCTGTGAGGGGCCTCCTCGGTGGGTCTTGGCCTCCTGAGTGAATCTGGCCCCCAGAATCACTCACTCTCCGAACCGGAGTAGTCGGCCACGAGGGAGGAGCTGAGGCTGCAGGGCTGGGGTGTGTCCTGGGGATTGGCTGCCTCCTGGGAGGAGCCTGGCAGGGGCTGGGGCCTGTCCTGACAGCTCTCCTCCTGCCCCGGTGGCCTACTGTTCTTGCACGTCTTGGCTGTCTCCTGAGGACGGTCTCTGGGGGATGTGGGCCTGTCCTGGGCGGTCCCCTCTGGCACCCGTGGCTCCCCAGACTTGGGGGTCTCAGCTGTGTGCTGAGGGCTCTCTGGGACCTCCCGGGACCGCCGCCGCACGATGCCCAGGTGCCCCACGGTGATGGGGGAGCCAGCGGGAGCGGGTCTGCGGCTCTGGGGCAGCTTCTTCAGGACACTGCTGGCTCTGCTGCTGCTGGCGCCAGGCCCCGGGCCGCAGGGGAACCAGGAGCGGCGGATGATCTCTGTCCGCTTGAGTCTCTGCTTGTCCTCATACGCTGGCGGTGGGAGAGGGAGCGGGGAGGAGGAGGTCCAGAGCCGCCCTCTGCCCGAGCAGCCCCCCATCTCCCCCCACCCCGACCCCCTCGCCCCCTGGCCCCCACGCACAGTCTAGGGTGTGGAACTTGAGCAGGGCGGCCAGCCTGCGGTCATCCTCCGTCTCCGGCACCAGCGGGATGTCCAGGCTTGCCTTGGCCTGCAGGGCCTGGTCCCTCTCTTCCTCCTCCTGCATGGCTTTTTTCTTTTCCTGTGTTGGGGAGAAGGGGTTGGGGAGGGATGGTGGGTGTCAAAGCTGTGCCTCTTTGCCCTCTGAGCTGGAGGGGAGAATCCCTCCAGTGTTCAGGGTCTCAGTTTCCTTCTCTTCAAGCTTATGCGAGGAAGAGGCCTCACACAGTGCTCGGGACATAGAATTTGTTCAACAGCAGGAGACACGATCATTAGTATGTGTACCACTGGGTTCTTCACTCATGCATTCTTTCCACAGATATTTACAGAATGTCTTTCTGGTGCCAGGCCTTGTTCTAGACACTAGGGACACAGCAGTGAGCAGACAAAATCTTTTGCCCTGGTGGAGCTGACATTCTAGTGGGTGAGCAAGACAAAGTGGTGAGGAGAGAAAGAATGCTGGGAAGAGGGTAGGAAATAGGCAGTGGGCTCAACTTTAAATGTGGTGTGCATGGTAGAGGGGAGAGTTAGGGACAGTATCCTGAGAAAATCATATTTGAGAAAAGGTGTCTGAGTGAGGGAGCCATGTGGGTATCTGGTGGAAAAGTGTTCCAAGGTGGAGGGAACAGCCTGTGCAAAGGCCCTGAGGCAGAAGTGCGCTTGCCAGTGAGGCGGCCAATGTGGCTAGAGCAGAATGAGCAAGGGAAAGGTGGAGATGGGGGTAAGGAGGGGAAGGGGCATATCATTTGGGCCTGGTGGGCCAAGGGGAGGACTCTGGCCGTTGGGAGCCACGGAGGGCTTTGAGCATAGCAGGGATGTAATCCCACTCGGGCGCTCACTGGCGCCCCCTGGTGGCTATGAGGGGAACAGCCTGTGGGACACAGGGCATGAGCCCCTGGGGACCAGGGTGGAGGGACTGTGCTGGTCCAGGCAGGAGATGATGGAGGCTGTGGAAGTGGTCAGAGCCTACCAGAATTTGCTGACAGATGGGGAGAGGGGAGTGGTGGTTATAACAAGAGGAACCAAGGCTGACTCTGGGCTTTACGGGCTGAGTGTCTGGAAGGACAGAGATGCTTCCATTACTGAGAAGGGGAGGATGCAGGCAGAGCAGGTTAGGGACTGATGGGGTTCCTTGGGATGTTACGTTGGAGGGTCCTTAGACCCCATTCGGGGATGCCCACAAGGCAGGGGACACCAGCTCTGGGCAGAGGCCTGGCCAGAGAGATACACTTTCAGTAACAAATAATTAGTAAGAGAACCCACAATTTTACTCCTAATAATAACAACCACAGGATGATCAGAAAAGGTGATGTGAAAAAATGGGAGTGGCAAGATGATGAATATGGAGCTTGTGCCTTGTGGGGTCGCCCGGGATGCTCCTGCCCGGGCTCTGTTCGCAGGCTCCGGGGGTGTAAGCTGCCCCACAAAGCGAGGGAAGAGGCAAAAGTTCTCATGTTCCCAAAGGACGTTCCACTGCCCTGTCGGATGCCCGCGAGGGTAAAAAACCCATTTCTATTTTACTCCTCTGACCCCAGACCCCCACTCCCTGTGACTTAGCTCCACTGAGTATTTTTGGCACAACTGTAGTAGCCATTGTGTCACTGACAGCAACGCCCTAGGGTGTCCTCCAGCTACGACCCTGTCCCCCTGGGGTCGGGAGTCTGCGTTTGCACCTGCGCCCTCAGTGGCTCTACAAGCAGGTACAGGTGTCTGGCCCAAGCATTTACATGTTGAGATAGGCATTATACATTTTATAGGTAATTTCCTTTTTTATCTCTAGGGATTTGACTCTAGGGCTGATTTTGGAAATTACGTGGGGGTGGGTTGTCAAACTATGGATTTTGTTTCAGGACAGCTGAGCGGGCCCATGAAATATGTTAGGAGCTGATCAGTGCCCTCCTGGGCCTCTGCCTGCCCCGGCCACGGGGGGGTGTCGGGACTCACTTGTACCCCAGCTTGAGGATTTCTTCCCTTTGAGAGTCTGCTGTGAGGGCCAGAGTCCCCAGGGGAAGGGGCCACATGCTTAATAATAGCTGCTGGGCTAGATGCCTCCCATGGGTGCTGTGATGTGGGGATGTGGTGGCGAATGGGGAAACCGCGGGTGAAATGACCTGCCTATAGCTGGGACGTGGTAGGGAGTGGGCTGGGCCTGGGTCTCAGCCTGCTTTTTGTTCTCCCCGCTCCACTGCTGGTGATGCCAGGCCACCCCCGCCTGCCCGTGGTCCTGACCCCGGGCCGGAGCCCTGCTCACCCGGAACCTTTTCCGCAGCATGCTGTTGAGGGCGAAGTCGTCCTTCCAGGCGCTCTGGGCCTCCTGGATGTGGCTCAGGGTGGGGAGGGCCTTCTTGAGCGTGCTCCGGTCGGCCTCCCCGTGCTCCAGTCGGAACATGGCATCTGTCTCCAGCTTCTGCTTCTTCTCGTGCTCTGCGAGAGTGAGAGCGGGGCTGGGCCTTCAGGGCCCTGGCTCGGGGCTGGGCTCAGGGCTGGCAGTGGGCCCGGAGCCCACCCTTGGCGCTCACCTGTCGTCAGCACCTGCTCGTTGTCTGCCATGTCCCAACGCTCCTCCTTGCGCTGGGCGCCGCTCACGATCACGTAGTCGCAGTTGGCGGGGTCTGTCTGCATCTCGATGTAGTTGACGCAGAGGTGGCATTTCATTCGGAACCTGGCAGGGTGGAGGGCGACGGGCTAGAGTCAGGACACTGTGGCCTGCTTCCTTCCATCCGTGCGTGTCATCCACTAGTGTTCACGGAGCACCTGCTACATGCCGGGCTCCATGTCCGGGGGACAGCCGTGGGTGAGACAGATATGGTTCCTTCACCCCGGCACTGACCTTCTGTCTGGAGTTTGTTCACTTGTTCATCCATCCATTCATTTGTTCGTTCGTTCATTCATTCAACAGACCCTCCTGAGGGGATGGAGCAGAGCCTGCGGGGCCTTGTGGGCCACGGGGAGGACTCAGGCTTTTACTCTGAAGAAGGTGGGAACCATGAAGGGTTCTAGGCAGGATGTGCCCTGACTGACAGACCATGATGGTTTCCAGGAGACCCCCAGGGGATAATCATCAGGCAGAGGGTAGAAACTTCCCTCCGACTCAGACTCCTTTGTAGCCCCCTCACCCTGCGGCCCACCAGGCTGCCTCTACCTGTAGATCGGGGTCGTGTAGTAATTGCCAACCTTCTTCTTTTCTGCATTGTAACGAACACCTAGGAGGAGAGGGAGAGAATGAGGCTAGGGCTCAGGCCACCCTCAGCGTCTTTTCCTGGGGTGGGGAGCAGATGGGGGTGGTATTTTACTCCCCTGCAGGGGAGACACCTCTGGAGGACACTGAAATTCAAGCACAAAAGAGCCACGTCTAGGCTGCGGAATGGGTGCTCAGGCCACAGAGGAGGGTGGGCTGGATGGAGCCAGAGGGCCCGGGTTCATACCCTGGCGCCACCCCACCAGCTGTGCGACCTTAGGCCAGCTGCCCTGGCCGTCTGGCCTCAGGTTCCCCGTCGATTGGATAGGGATGGCTATGATGCCTACCGCACAGGGCTGGTGTGAGAACTGCAGAAGCTGGTAATACACACGGATCGCTTAACACTGGGCCAGGTGCTCGGCAAGCATTCACGAAGGGTTGGCTTTTGGGAATTCCCTCCCTGTCGGTCCAGTGGTTAGGACTCCGTGCTTTCACTGCTGGGGCCCAGGTTCAATCCCTGGTCGGGGTACTAAAATCCCGCAAACCGTGGGGTGCGGCCAAAAAAAAAAAAAAAGGTTGGCTTTTATTATTTTTCTAGAGAATATCCAGGTTTTTTGTTCCTTTTTCACTAATTAGATGGTATATTCTTGACTCTTATCTTGCTTACTGAGTGAAAAAAGCTTAAACTAGAAAAACAGAGCTTGGGGGGGTTGGTGGTGTGGCCTGGCCGGCTGTTCCTTTTCTGGGGGGCTGCTTCTGTTCACGGCCCTGAGGTTGACCCAAGTGTGGTGTCAGGCTGCGCCCTGCTCTTTGTCGCCTGAGCGCCTGGAGGCCTTTGGGGCAGATGCCCCTTGCTGGGTCTGATCGGGGGGACGTGTTGGGGGGAGTCATTCCACTTCAGCAGTGGGGTGGCCTGGCCCCTCTTTCTTGCACTGGACCCTCCTGCCGAGAGCTGCCGGCTCCTGTTTACAGAGCGAGGTGCTGCCCTGGG
Source organism: Monodon monoceros (assembly GCF_005190385.1). Lineage (NCBI taxonomy): Eukaryota > Metazoa > Chordata > Mammalia > Artiodactyla > Monodontidae > Monodon > Monodon monoceros. Next base: position 164,577,922 of record NW_021703768.1, read on the forward strand.
CCAGGCGCCGTGGGAAGGGCTGAGGATCCCTGTACTATAGCGGAGGAAACAGAAGCCAGGAGGGTCGAGTCACCTGCCACAGGCCTCAGGGCTGCTGAGCAGGGCCGCGGACCCATGTCTGTCCATCCATCTGTGCACCTGTGGGCACGATCAGGGGTCTGAATGCTCACGGTAACAGTAAGGGTAGTAGCAGCAGCAGGTTGAGTTTACGAGCCCTCGCACATGCCACATGCTGTGCACTAAGCACTTTATTTTTAATTTATTTTTGGCGGCGCTGTGCGGCTTCTGGGATCTTAGTTCCCCAACCAGGGATCGAACCCACGCCCCCTGCAGTGGAAAGCGCAGAGTCCTAACCCCTGGACCGCCAGGGAATTCCTTGCACTAAGCACTTTATGTGCCACACAGGCGGGCACTCATACCACCTGAATTTCACAGATGGGTAAATCGAGGCACAGAGGCTCAGTCGCCTGCCAAGGGTCACCAGCTAGGAAGTGGCAGAGATGGGATTTGAACCCAGAGCCTCCTAACCGCTCTGCCATGAGGCATCCACAGCCCACCAGGCACTTGAGCCCACTGTCCCCTACTCGACTCCTGATCGGGACCCCGGCGGAGATGGTCTCTCACGGCGCCCAGCAGTTAAGGGGCTCGCTGGCCGTGGGGCTGAATGGTGGGGGTCAGGATGGGGAGCAGGGGAGCGGGCGGAAGCTCACCCATGCCGATGTGGTTCTTGCAGCCGTCACACCAGATGTTATAGGGCATCTCAAATCTACACAAACAGAGAACAGCTCATTTGTCCCTGTCCACGTGGGCTCTCCCAGAATCTCCAGGTCAGCGACTCTGGTTGCAGTCACATTGCAAAGGGCGTGCAAGTGGGGGGGTAAAGAACGGTGGTCATTCCTGCAACCAGGCCAGGCCCATCACGTGGCTCTCTGGCCAGCTGACCCAGTCTGGGCGAGCGTCTCTGCTGGGTGCTGCCCTGTCTTCCATATCCCACCACGTCAGCTACACAAGTTTCCAAGCAGAGGAGGAAGCAGGCTTCAGGGAGCACTGGTGTTTGATTCCAGTTTAGCTACGTTGTTGTAGTGACACTGGATTTTTTTTTGTTTTTAATACATTTATTTATTTATTTTTAGCTGCATTGGGTCTTCGTTGCTGCGGATGGGCTTTCTCTAGTTGCGGCGAACGGGGGCTGCTCTTCATTGTGGTGCGCGGGCTTCTCACTGCGGTGGCTCCTCTCGTTGCCAGGCACAGGCTCTAGAGCACAGGCTCAGTAGTTATGGCTCACGGGCTTAGCTGCTCTGCGGCATGTGGGATCTTCCTGGACCAGGGCTTGAACCCGGGTCCCCTGCATTGGCAGGTGGATTCTTAACCACTGCGCCACCAGGGAAGTCCCTGGGTTTCTTTTATCCAGTTCTATTTGCAATGTGCAATTCTGGTAAATTTCCATTAACAGTAGTAATGGAACTTCTCTTTTAAAACAGAACCATTAAGTAATGAATAATGAGGTGAATTTAAGACACTGTACAGATGAGATGAGGGCTTGGCAAACAGAAGGCAGGGTGGGTGGCTGGATCTGGAGTGTGGAGGCATGGCGGGAGTTGGAGGTGACCTTCAGCTCTGTGACTCTTGGGGCTGCTGCTGAGATTTGCATCTTGACTACTTTTCCATAGATGTTCCTGCCTCTGATGGTTTTGTCACTGGATGCTCTGCTCAGGCCCAGGGCGGACCCCAGAGGCTGAGGGCAGAGTTCATGAGGCAGAGAAGGAGGCAGAGAGGGGCTCCTTCTGGGGCGACACAAGCTGGCTTCTGCTTCCCGCCACGGCTGACCCACAGGGTGCTGGCCAGAAATAAGAGGAGAACCCCGGAATAGCCATCGTCCTGGCTTGACTGCAGCAATGGCTGTGATTCTTTATCCTCCCCATGTCCGTGCCCTTTGCAAGATGACTCTGCAGCCATTCCTGTCAAGAGGTGGAGTGTGTTGCCCACCCCCTCCCTGCATCATGACTTGCTTTGGGGAATCAATGAGACAGAAGTGACAGGGTACCAGCTCAGGGTCTCTGCCTCAAGAAGCCTTGCATGCCTCTGCTGGCTCTCTTTTGGAACCCGGCTGCTGCTGTGTGAACAAGCCCAGCTTAGCCGGCTGGAGGATGAGACTTGGAACACAGCCCAGTCATACCAACCAAAGCCATGCTGGACCAGCCAGTCCCCAGCCAGGCAACCCCCAAACATGTGAGACAGCCCAGCCCAGGTCAGCCAAGACCAGCCAAGGGCAGCAGAGGCATCCAGCTGAGCTGCAGACTCGTGAACAGCACGAGTGCTTAACATGTGCTTATCGTTTTGTTACGCAGCAATGGCTGACTGATACAGCAACTTTCTGCTTTATGGAATTAAGACCCTGCAGCACTGGGCAAAATCAGGGGGTGCTGAACGCTCCTTGAGGTTGACACCAGGTGGCACAAAGGGCAGGGGTCCTCAGGTGATGCCAGGGCCTTACCTGATGATGAGGATGCCCTGGGACAGCTTCCGAGCCCGCTCCCGAAGAGGGTGGCTGTTATGGTATCTGTTGAGCGAGCCATGCTGTGTGGAAAGGAAGAGGGAGCAGATAGCACTGCTGAGCTGGGGGAGCTCAGGCCCTCTCTCACAGGCCGAGAGAGGCCTCATTCTTATGTCCTGCTGGGAGTGTTAACAGCAAAATGGGAGGCACTTAGGCTTTGGCGAAGCAAGTGGGCTTGGAATCAGGAAAACAGGAGTCTGCATCTTACCTCTCCCATTTAGGAGCTAAAAGAGCTGTGTGACCCTGGGCAGTGACCTCACCTTTTGCCTTCCACAGCCCTATGAGTCAACTGCGGATGAGGATCGTAATTACCTCCAGGTGTTGTGGGATCAGGTGAGATGACAAGACCAGCAAACCTCTGCTGGGTACTTTAAGTGTGTCATCTCACTTTAATCCCTCAACATTTCTGGGAGGTCACGTTGTTTTGTTTCCCCTTTGGACCTATGGGGAGACTCTGGTGTAGAAAGACCGAGTCATGTGCAGGGACCACATAGCTGGGACATGCTGATTCATTTACTAGCCCCTTACTGAGCGCCCACAGTGTGGGGACACAGATGCAAATGAGACAGATGAACATCCCTGCCCTCGAGGCGCGGACGTTCTAGAGGGGGAGATGGGGGGCTTCCCTGGTGGCGCAGTGGTTAGGAATCCACCTGCCAATGCGGGGGACACGGGTTCAGGCCCTGGTCTGGGAAGATCCGACATGCCGCAGAGCAACTATGCCCGTGCGCCACAACTACTGAGCCTGCGCTCTAGAGCCTGCGAGCCACAACTACTGAGGCCCGCATGCCTAGAGTCCATGCTCCGCAACAAGAGAAGCCACTGCAAAGAGAGGCCCACACGCTGCAACAAAGAGTACCTCCCGCTCGCTGCAACTAGAGAAAGCCCGCGTGCAGCAACGGAGACCCGATGCAGCCAAAAATAAATAAATAAAATAAATAAATAGAGGGGGAGATGGATAATACGCAAATAAATGGGTGATGCATCAAGGAGTTAAGAAGGCTACGGAGAGAAATAAAGCACTAGGTCATGCGATAGAGAATGAGAGGGTGGTCAGGGAGGCCCTCTGTGAGGAGAGACCTAAAGGAAGGAAAGGAGTCTTGGGGTCAGAGGGAGGGAGAGGTTCCAGGCAGAGGGAACAATGAGGAGGCCAGACGAGCTGGAGCTGGGAGGGTGAGGGGATCTGACCCAGAGGCCGTGTGTGGGACCTCATCCTGGACTCCACTGGAAACACACCACACCTGACACTGGGCATGCTGGTGTTTACATGGGTCATTGACCAGGGTCACACTGACCACCTGGGAGGGAAGGCTGCCCCAAGACTCAGGTGACAAGCGCAAGGCAGGGAGACCTCAGGGGCCGCCCAGGCTTCTGCAGCTGTGGTTCTGACTCCAGGAGGGGATGAAGAGCGTGGGGCCCCTACCCGGCGGGGTCGCTATGCTGTCGTGGACACGGAGAAGGAAGCCTGCCCCTTACCTTTGTAGGGTTGAAATCCGGAGGGTAGTACTTGTTTACGCCTTTCCTTTCACCCTGGAAAGCAGAAGAGAGACGTGAGTCAGAGAGGGTTCTACAGGAGACCTACTTGTGCAGCCTTGAGGGGCGAGACCTGGACAAGGAAGACAGGGATATCCTGGAGGATGGCCCAGGGCTCCGTGTCCCATCGAGGACTGGTGACTTGGGGGAAAAAGCCCCACTGTTGGGAATTCCCCGGCGGTCCACTGGTTAGGACTCAGCGCTTTTACTGCCGTGGCCTGGGTTCAATCCCTGGTCAGGGAACTAAGATCCGGCAAGCTGAGCGGCTCAGCCAAAGAAAAACAAACAAACAAAACAAAACCCACTGTCGTCGCTGTGGAAAATTCCACAAGGGTTAGACTCTCCTAGAGCAATGGCTTTCACAGTTATTTTGGGACCGTGACTTAAGGTAAGACATATTTAACCCCAAATACACAAGCACAGGTTTCAGGAAAGAATGCTCACCCAGCTGTGAATCTCTCTTTTAAATACTGACAGCCACCTGCTGAATTGACTGACTTAACGATCCACTGAAGCAGTGGGTCTCAAACTTGGCTGCATGTTACAACTACCCGAGGAGTTTCTAAAATACTGATGCCTGGGACCCACGCCCAGAGGTTCTCCTGACAGAGGACCTGCTCTAGGGCATGGCACCTGGACACAGGGCTTTTCCAAAGCAACCCTGGAAAACACGTGTGTATACACATCCTTGTACATACAGGTCCATTCACAATAGCCAAATGGTGGAAACAACCCAAGTGTCCATCAGTGGATGAAAGGATAAACAAAACGTGGTCCATCCATATAATGGGATATTATTCAGCCATAAAAAGGAAGGAAGCTCTGATATATGCTGTAATGTGGGTAAACGCCGAAAAAATCATGCTAAGTGAAAGAAACTGGATACAAAGGGACACATGGTACATGATTCCATTGATATGAAATGTCCAGAACGGACAAATCTACAGAAGCAGAAAGCAGACTGGTGGTTGCCAGGGGCTGGGGTGGGGGAACGGGAGTGACTGCTGTTGGGTATAGGGTTTCCTTTTGGGGTGATGGAAATGTTTTGGAACTAGACAGAGGTGGTCATTGCAAAATATTGTGAATGTACTAAATGCCACTGAATCATATGTTTTAAAATGTTAGTTTTATGTTATGTGAATTCCACGTCATTAAGAAAAAAAAAAAAAAACAGGAAAAAAAAGGAAAAAAAGCTCCCTGGGTGATTTTAGTACACAGCAAAGTTTGAAAACCACTGCACCCGAAGACCATGATCCAGAATTTGAAAATACCTGAGAGCTTGGGGTCAGGGGTGGGGAAGGAGACTTTTAGGGGAGGGAAAGGGCTATTCAGGGGACCCCTTCCCTTCACCTAAAGATCAGAAGAGAGACCCAATGAGCACAGCCTGTCTACTCACCATCTTGGAAGCTGCCTACTGGTCCTCAGCCGCCACTCAGCCAACCTGAAAAGACGACGAGACACTGCTTTGCCGACTCACTGCCCAGTGCCACCCTCCTGGACAGCCTGGCAGACAGTCGCGGCTTCTCTGTGACGATGCGGTGGGCTGTGCGTGGTGGTGGTGGCGGCTCAGATGATCCTCTCCGCAGGTGTAGGAGGCATCCAAGGAGCGGTGTTTGTCTGTCTGGAAAGGGAGCGTCCTGTCCACTCTCCATCCAACATATATTTCCCAGCTGACACTTCTCATCCCTCCATGGCCCCCATCATCGCTCACCTGGACGAATACAGTCACCTCCTCCCTAGGCTCCTGGCTCTGCCCTTGACTCTTACGGTCTGTTCTCCTTGTAAGGGCTAGAAGGATCTGTGAAAATATAAATCTGAACTATCACTTTCCTGCTTAAACCCCTCCAGTGATTCCCATCGCTTTGAGAATCAAGTCAAACCCCTCCCCATGGCCTATGGGGCCCCTGCCTGCCTCTCCGAGCCCACCTTTTACCCCTCTCCCTCTCACTCACTGTTTCAGTCACACTGGCTTCCTGGCTGCCTTCAGAAGCTAAGCAGGTGCAGGCCAACTGCCTTGAATGCTGCTAAACACCTACAATACACAGGATAACACCCACAAGTGTTCTTGGTCACAGGTCTCAGCTCAAACATCACCTCTGTCAGAGGCCTCATCTGATCACCTGATCTAAAGTCACTTCTTCCCTGGAGCTTCCACCACATCACCTTGTGTCTGTTTACTTGTTTACAGTCTGTCTCCTCCGCCAGGCGCCACTGTGCTACGTCTCCGGCACCCAGGACAGCTCCTGATAAATGCTGACTTCATCAACCTCTGATAACTGACTGAGGTTCCATAAGACTCAGTGTGGGTGACACAGAGACACTGGGAATTTGGGGTTAGCAGATGCAAACTATTACATATAGAATGGATAAACAACAAGGTCCTACTGTATAGCACAGAGAACTATATTCAATATTCTAAGATAAACCGTAATGGAAAAGAATATTAAAAAAAGAACATATATATATGTTTAACTGAATCACTTTGCTGAACAGCAGTAACTAACACAACATTTTATGGGTTTTTTTTTTTTTTTTTTGTGGTACGCGGGCCTCTCACTGCTGTGGCCTCTCCCGTTGCGGAGCACAGGCTCTGGACGCGCAGGCTCAGTGGCCATGGCTCACAGGCCTAGCCGCTCCGCAGCATGTGGGATCTTCCTGGACCAGGGTGCGAACCCATGTCCCCTGCATCGGCAGGCGGACTCTCAACCACTGCGTCACCAGGGAAGCCCTAACACAACATTTTAAATCAACTGTATTTCAATTAAAAAAATAAATTAAAAAAAAGAGAGACAGTATGAGGGACTAAAGCGTAGTCCAGAATGGGGATTGGCAGATTTTCTCGATTGAGGGCCAGAATTTGTCCCAACAGCTCAACTTGGCTCAACTCTGCTGTCACTGCTAGAAAGCAGCCATAGACAATATGTAAATGAACGGGTATGGCTGCATTCCAACAAAACTTTATTTGTGGACCCTGAAATTTCAATTTCACATGATTGCCACATGTCACAAAATATTATTCTCCTTTTGATTTTTCCCCAACAATTTAAGAAGTTAAATCCATTCTTTGCTGGTGGGCTGTACAAAATCACGCAGTGGTCTGGTTTTGGCCTGTGAGTGTAGTTTGCTGGCTCCTTGTGCTCGAGTCAGGAAGTCTCTGTTTCTGCAAACTTAGCTGCGCGCTCTCTAATAGTTACTGTGTGCTACCTGCTGCACAGAGTCCAACATCATTGCCCCATTTACTCTATACTATGTTAGTATTATCTCCAGTTGACAAATGAGGATGTGGGAGCTTAAGTAACTTGCCAGGGGTCAGAAGCTGATAGGAAGGCAGAGCCAGGGTGCAAAGCCCCAGATATAAAGTGTTCCACCATCCCCCCAAACTCCTCTCCACCTCGGATCCTCCACCTGTAAAGTGTGCCCCTGGACCAGATTTTCTTAAAGTCACTTCCAAACTAAAAATGCTTTTGCCAACAAAATAGCTAAGTGCCCACCCAAGCTTTGGGGGCACAGTTCCCTGGGCTGGAATCCCTGCTCCATTCCTCACTAGCTGGGTAACCTTGGCCAATGTCTGAGCCTCCCTGAGCTTATATTTCCTCACCTGTAAAGAGTGGATGACGGCAAGAGGACTTTCTGGAGTTGCTGTAAATGAAATAACATACAAACATGGGTAATGCTTGCACAGAGTAAGTACTCCACTTACAGGAGTTGGGGGTCTTACCGTGGTTTTATCACCCCAGTGAGTGGTACAGGTGGGGCTACAGGGTGGATGTATAGAAATCTCTGGTCCTTGGTGTCAAGAATAATGATAAACCCCACTGGCTCAGGGCATAATGCTTGGGCTTGGATCCCGACTCTGCTTTGCTTGCTAGCGGCTTGACTTTGGGCAAACTGCTTCTCTCTCTGAGCCTGTTATCTTATTTGTAATACGGGGTTTATACAAGTATCAACCTGATGAGGTTGCTGTCAAGACTCAGTGAGTTAAAATATCTGGAAGAGCGCCTGATGCTGAGTTAAACGTTTGTAGTTCTGATTATTTCTCATGCCAAACCGTTTTACAAGCGTCATTTAAAAAAATCTTCACCAAGGCCCAAAGAAATACGGGCTTACTGTCCCATTTTCCAGATGAGGAAAACCTTAAGAGGTATAATATGGGCTAGGGTCAGGTCTGGGGTCGCAGCTAGGGCCCGGGGTTTTGTGTCGGGGGTCGCGGCTGGGGGGCGGGCAGCTCCGAGCATCGGGCCCACGTTCCCAGAGCCCCGCGGCCCCCGGCGCGTTCGACCCCATAGGGCGGCTCCGAGGCCGGGTGAAGCAGTGGACGGACCCCCAGGCGTACCTGGCCTAGCCGCCCCTCTGCCCGCCTGCACTTACCTGCCCTCCTCCTGACGTCACTCCGCGCCCGTCCCGGAAGTCCCTGCTGGGCGCGTAAGGGGGCGTGGCGCACTCCCCGCGTGACAGGGACGCCTGCGCGAGGCGGGGCGAGGCGGCAGCGCAGCGCTGACTGGCTGAATGTCGAACACGCCGCTCGCTCACAGCCGCTGGAGTGGACCAATCCGGGCCTGCCCTTCCCAACTGCGCGCACTACACAATGCCCCACCCTCGGCCCCGCCCACTTTGCCTGACCCAATCCGAGGACCGTCTTGCTGATGATGCTCTCCAGAGAGCGGGATTTCGCCAGCCGAAGCGGTGGAGCGAACACCAGCTCCTGGGCCAAATCAAACCAGCCCCTTGCGTTTGAATGGCTAGCGAGTTAACAAATGTTTTTAAATTTTTAAATGGTTGGGGGGGGGAATCAAAAGAATAACATTTTATGACTTGTGAAAATCAAATGAAGTTCAAATTTTAGTGTCCGTGTATAAAATTTTATTGGAATCCATCTGCGCCCACTCATTTACCTGTCTGTAGCTGCTTTCCCACTACAGTGGCAGAATTGAATGGTTGTCACAGAGCGCCTATGGCCCATGGAACCTGAAAATGTACTGTCTGGCCGTTTACAGAAGTGGGTCAGCCCTTGTCTTAGAACCTTCAGATCAGCTTGATTTTGCCTTCTGCACAGGGCAATGGCTTTTGAATGTACTTTTGTGCCTTGTAGAGTTTAGCAAAATCTGTTTGTTCATTTGTTCGCTCAACAGCTGTTTACTAGGTGCCTGCTATATGTCAGGCCATGGGGATTATGGAGCAAAGGACACACCCTTTTCTCACTGATGAGGCTGGCATGTCAACTGGAAATTTATCGAAGACAGTGTGAAAAATGATGACACTGGTACTGCTATGATTGCTACTATTACTATACTATTTGGTGCCAGGCCCTGTTCTAAAGCTCTCATAAGTCAGATCTCGTGTAATCATAGTGCTGCATATGGAGTGCTCACTACTCACCAGACATCATTCACCAGTGCTCACTATTCACATGAATCACCTCAGGGAATGCTGATTCCAGGAGATGGATACTCTATCATTTTCATTTTACAAATGAGGAGACAGGCCCAGAGAGATTAAGCAACTGGCCCAAAGTCACACAGCTAGTGAAAGGTGGAGGATTTGTCTTACATCTGCTGACACTAAACCTTGTTCCTTTAACCTCTGAGCTATACTGCTTTGGGTTGTATGCATTAAACATAAGGGCTGTGGGAACCAGGAGGAATCTTTAACAAGTGTGGGGTGTTTGGGAGCGGGCAGAAGTGAGGGTGAGCAAGACCTCTGTGATGGGTGACACCGGAGCTGGATAAAGAGAAGCCAGGCAGAGGAAGGGGGGGGGGCAGGGCAGAGGAATGCTCACAGATCCTGAGGAACAAGATGGAGCTGCATTCAAACCCCAGTAATCTTGCTTGCTACCTCTGAATTTTGGCTGAGTCCTTGTCTTGCACCTGAAAGAAGAGCTAGTGACTGAAAAGCCACAAAATACTCCCTTGTGAGTAATATTTTGGTGAGAAGTGTGAGAGCCCTTGGCTTTCAAGCGACGTGTAGAGCCTCACTCTTTTTTAAAAAAAATCCTTTATTTGTTTATTTTTAATTTATTTTTGACTGTGTTGGGTCTCTGTGGCTGTGCATGGGCTTTCTCTAATTGCAGCGAGTGGAGGCTACTCTTCTTTGAGGTGCACGGGCTTCTCAGGGCAGTGGCTTCTCTTGTTGCAGAGCACAGGCTCTAGGAGCACGGGCTTCAGTAGTTGTGGTGCGTGGGCTCAGTAGTCGTGGCTCGTGAGCTTAGTTGCTCCGCGGAATATGGGATCTTCCCGGACCAGGGCTTGAACCCGTGTCCCCTGCATTGGCAGGCAGATTCTTAACCACTGCACCACCAGGGAAGTCCCGAGCCTCACTCTTATTACTTACACACAGCTCAGGTGATGGAAACAAACATCAGCCTGGGATACGAAGAGACTGTCTATAAAGATGCCAAGCGCAAGGCAGTTCCCGTGGGACCAAGGGAACTGGCTCAGGGAGAGGAAGACAATTAGCCAGGCCGGGCAGGGTGACAGGAAGAGACCTGGATTTTAGCTCTGGGGGACCCTGACCAAGTCACATCACCTCTGTCTGCTTACCTGTAAAGTGGGATATCTCAGCCCTGCCCATAGGAACAAATGCAGTAAATGCCTACCAATGCATTTGTAAAACAGTTTGAAGAGGAAGAGAGAAGCCAGTGGGCCGGGAAGGGCGTTCCAAGATCATGGTGTGTCTTTGGGGGTCAAGAGCAGAATGACCGAGCAGGAGGCGACCTCTAAGCACCAGGAAGTTCTTTACATAAAACTGAAACCCACTTCCCTGCTATTGGCACCCACTATGTGGCCCTATTCCTAACTTTGGGGACACAGAGGACCAACCCCTCTTCCACATGCCAGCCCTCCAGCTCCCTCCCACCTCTAAGAGTCTGTGGTTCAAGCCTACCTCTGTCTTCATGCCCCAATCACCAACCAGCTCAGAAAGCAGGCCCAATAGGTTAGACATTTTATATTTAATCTGTGACTGTGACCAAAACTATTTGGGGAGCCTGTCCAGCCCCCACCCCTACCTTTGTGTGAGAACATCCAACCTCCAGAGGGCGCTGCAGCATTTCTATTTATGGCCCATCCTTGGCCACAGCTGATTGGATCAGGGGTATAGATTTAACCCAAGCTGGGCCAATGGGGTTTTCTCCTGGCAATTTACAACTGGGACCCAGACATGCACAGGAATCTGCTTGTGGCTTAATCTGAGGACATAGAACTTTGGGACTTAGTGGGAAGCCATCTTTAGCCATGTGCAGAGAAAAGCAGAGATGAAAACCATGTGGTGGGAAAGAGAGGGAAAGAGAAAGGAATAGAGAGGCAGAGAAAGAAATAGAAAAACTTTCCTTATCCCTGGAGACCTTTCAGTTCTTAAGTGGCTTGATATATCCCTGTATCCCTAAAATAAACTCTCCTCTTTGACTAAGCTAATCTGAACAAGTTTCTCTTTCTTGCAAGCAAAAGAACTTTAACAATGTCTGTGTCTAAGATGCAGTGTTGGTATGTGGAATTTACAAACTCCAGATCATTCAGCTCATTTTTTGTGAAAACTGACACCAAGACTAGGGGACCTCAAGCAATTCATTCTATAGATAGAACTGCAAAGTATGAAATAGCTATAGAATGATAAAAATGAAGTCCAAACCAAATTAATCATCTTTTACAAGTGAGCACTGAGGCTGGTCAATAATGCAAGCTCTCTGATTATGGAAAACAAGGTAACAGGATTTGAAATTCAGGGGGCTACAAAACCAGGACGATGGATCTTTGTGCAATCCTACTGGTCTGGGTCTCTTAACATGAAGCTGTGCTTGCAGGTTACTTAACACATTTCCCAGGAGTATCAGAGTTCCAGATTTGGTGGTTGAGGGGGTCTGAGTCCAGAGAGAAAATGAAAGGTAGAATCAAGAACTCGACAAAAGGAAGCTTGACACATTTTCAAATCAACTGCAGACAAAACAGAAAACTCAATGACAGGCCTATATATCTGCCTCTGTCAGATCCTGATGAGATCAGGACAACACTTGGGTTTCTCGGACAAATCCTCTTCCCGGTGCAAGCTGGAAGACAGAGAGGACAGGGCCAGCTCCTACGTGGGCCACTCCTCCAGTGGCCAGGCTCTGAGCACACAGGGCACCCAGGGAAATTTGGTGTCCTTCCCATGATCCCGTAACTCCAGAGGAGGGGGCAGGAGAGGACCTGCCAAACGAGCAAGTTCAGTGCCACACCTCCAATTGTTAGCTACGGCATCTGGCTTATTCTGCAGTTAAATTCTTCGGGGGAAACAAAAATACTGAAAAGGAACATCTGACAGATAAACAAGGTCTTCCTGTATAGCACAGGGAACTATATATATTCAATATTGTGGGATAAACCATAACGGAAAAGAATCTAAAAAATAATGTATATATGTGTATAACTGAATCACTTTGCTGTACAGCAGAAATGAACACAACACTGTAAATCAACTTTACGTCAATAAGAAAAAAAGAAAAGGAACATCTGATTAGAAATACGTTTCGTGTGTGAAAAGAGGAGTGTGGCGATGCAGAGGGCTTTGAGCCCATGCAGGGTAGTGAGACCTACTTAACTGGGCTGCTGTCTCTAAAGAGGAAGAAGACAGGATTGGATTAAATGAGGGAGGGAGCCTCCCTTCCCAGTGGTGGAAGGGCACCTTGAAGCCCCGAGGCCCAATCATGCTCTGTGGCTTTGTAATCAGCAAGAGAGAACGTGGAGGAGGTCTGGACCTTGAAGAGTTCAATGCCATCTGCAAACTACCTCCAAAGAAGAATGACATGCTTAACTCAGGCACTGCTTTTACTGTACCAGGTTCAAAGGACTTTTAAAGGAGGCCTGGGCCTTTATGGGTTTAGGAAAACTGGATTCTCGGGAGCAGTGGGTTCTATTCTTGGCTCTGCTGTTTGGTATTTTAGTTGACCTGGTGTGCCATAGGAAGGGTTCGACCATCTCTTGGAGTCTACTGTTCTTGAAATTTAAGGAGAGAGCAAGGAAGCAGAGATGCAGAGACACTCATAGCATTTCTGGTTTTCTAAGTCTTTTAAGGAATAACTCAATGCATTTTTGCTTGCGGCTGGGGGGAGGCGGCCAGGAATGATCCACGGTACCAACAGAGTGCATGAGGAAGGCATTTGCTGCTCTCTTGGTGGCCCTGTTGCAGTGGTGCCTTATTTACCATTAATTGCCCACAAATGCAGTTTACTTCATAATGTCCTTCTGACAACCAAATCTGAAGGACACGGGGGCAATAAACACAAGGGTGCTCTGATCAGTCACAGGCAGGTGGGCCAGAATTTGGGCTAACGCATGCTTTGGTCCTGGCTTGAAGCCTTAGAGTCTAAGGCAGTGTCGGCAAACTTTCTGTAAAGAGCCAGATAGTAAATATTTTACACTGGTGGGCCAGACAGCTCCGTAGCAACCGCTCAGCTCTGGGGTTGTTGAATGAAAGCAGCCACAGACAGTATGTAAAAGAACAGGTGTGCCTGTGTGCCAATACAACTGTATTTCTAAAACCAGGCAGAGGGGGACTTCCTGGTGGCGCAGTGGTTAAGAATCCGCCTGCCACTGCAGGGGACACGGGTTTGATCCCTGGTCCGGGAAGATCCCACATGCTGAGGAGCAACTAAGCCCGCGAGCCACAACTCCTGAGCCCACATGCTGCAACTATGGAAGCCTGTGCGCTAGAGCCCGTGCTCCACGACAAGAGAAGCCACCGCAATGAGAAGCCCGCGCACCACAATCAAGAGCAGCCGCCTCTCGCTACAACTAGAGAAAGCCCGTGCAGCAACGAAGCCCCAACGCGGCCAAAAATAAAAAAGAATAAAAAATAAAATCAGGCAGAGGGCAGATGGTTTGCTTAGCCATGGTCCAAGGGATCAAAAAGATGAAATCTTTATCTTCAGTGCACCTACAAGTCAGATGTACAAGTCTTTCTGATAAACGCAGCTGCAAAGCCACTGTGGATAGAAGGCAGGGAGGTCCTGTGTTTGGACCATGATCGTCTGCTTAGTGGTTGGTACAAAGATTTTAACTTCAAATCTAGGGATTTGAATTCGGGCCCCATCACTTCCTAATTCTGTGACCTGGGCAAAGTTGTTAACTACTGTATGGCTCAAGTTCATCACCCCAAGATGGGGAGAATGATCCTTAAAATTCAGAGTTGTGGAAGAGGTTTCATGGGATAACATTGGGAAGGCACTTAGCATGATGCCTGGTACTTTAGTCTAGATTCCACCAATGTTGACTCTGTAGTCTTTGGCTTAGAAAATAGGTTTTCCCCTTTCCGCTGCATAAATGAATTGATGTTTATCAAAATTGACATGAGACAACCAGTACTTGTAACTTTTGGTCTTTTGCATCTAGGACATCTATGTTGAGTCACTACATCAGTTCATGATGATAAACACTGTCCATAGGAGAAATGGCCCTAAAGAAAAGAAGTGTGTCCAGAATATCCCCCTTAAAATAAATTAAAATCTTAAAAAAGAATGTTTGGGAGTTAGGCTTGATGTAACTACTATATACAGACAATTGAAATATGGAAGAAATGGAATGGACCCCCTTACCCATACCACCCCCTTGGCCAAATGGAGACATTTATTTATTTATTTATTTATTTATTTATTTATTTATGGCTGTGCCATGCGGCTTGCAAGATCTTAGTTCCTCAGCCAGGGATCGAACCCGTGCCCTGTGCAGTGGAAGAGCAGAGTCCTAACCACTGGACCGCCAGGGAATTCCCAATAGAGACTTTTACTACAGATGGTTCTCCTCCTTAGGGAGTGTGTTGTGCAAAAGAAATGAGTACTATTGACAATTTTAAGAGGAAGTCTCTCCTTTTGTTGCTTCTGAGATGGATCTAATAAAAGCATGGAGACGCTAAAAGAAAGTCAGAACTCGGAGCCTTGGGACTTCCCTGGTGGTCCAGTGGGTAAGACTCCGTGCTCCCAATGCAGGGGGCCTGGGTTCGATCCCTGTTCAGGGAACTAGATCCCGCATGCGTGCAGCAACTAAGAAATCCACATGCTGCAACTAAGAAGCCCGCATGCTGCAACAACAACAAAAAGATCCCGCCTACCGCAAAGAAGATCCTGTGTGTTGCAACTAACACCTGGCGCAGCTAAAATAAATAAATAAATAAAAACAAAAATCTTAAAAAAAAAAAAAAAAAAGGTGAGTCAGGCATCCACCGTCTGACTCACCTGCATTAAGGTGATGTTTTCAAACAGCGAACCAGAAGCATATGGAACAAGCTTTTGGGATAAGACCAGGATGCAACACAGCAGGGGCGGGGCACAGGAATCAGGCTTAGGGACCACAGAACTGCCCCCCCCCGTCCCCCACACCATGAGCCCCAGGTAATAAATTCCTTCACCTCTTGCGACCAGGAACACTTGTGAATGCTGCCCTCCGAAAAGGTGCTGATCACACGGAGCCGACCCAGATGAGGGAGGAGATGCTTTGTCAGATGAGAGAACTGGTGAGGGTAACAGAAAAAAGGGAGGAGGGAAAAAAAGGGAAACGTTGTCTGGTACACCAAAACTTCCTAGAAGGCTGAAACAGAATCTTAAACCTCAAGCAAAATATTTAGATTGACTTTGTTTATGACTTACCCAAATATGCCTTGTTCATTCATTCATTTGACACATTTATTCAGTGTTACTAGGTGTCTAGTTCTGGTCTAAGCACTGGCGATGCAGTGATAAACAAGACGGACAACCTTTGCCCTCTTTTTTTTTGGGCGCACCGCACGGCTTGCAGGATCTTAGTTCCCCTACCAGGGACTGAACCCGGGCCCTCAGCAGCAATCTTTGCCCTCGTGAGCTTACATTCTGGTGGGCTCAGGTTGCATCATCCTGGGCAGACCATTCTCTATGAGCAGGATCCTGATTCCTTCAAGTTTCTGCTCTTTGAAGTTAGGTCATAGAATCTTCTGACCCATGACTCCAATCTGGCAACTGCAGAGTACATGGAAAGGCAGGTGGATGCTGAAGAGAACTAATTAAAGGGATGATCTATGGCTTTTTGTACGAAGACCAGCCAGGTCAGAATAACTTACGTAGATGCTTGGGACATTCCTATAATTTAAGCATCACATCATGGGGCATTTTATTGTGTTTGTTTGTTTGTTTGTTTTGCGGTACGCGGGCCTTTCACTGCTGTGGCCTCTCCCGCCGCGGAGCACAGGCTCCAGATGCGCAGGCCCAGCGGCCGTGGCCCACGGGCCTAGCCGCTCCCTGCCACCAGGGAAGCCCTCATGGGGCATTTTAAAAGGCCAGTTTTAATTTAATTTAATTTTTCCTCACGCAAACATCAGGATGTCTTGTGCTTAAACACCGTAATTTCCCACAAACAAGCCCCTGCCACTGCTGTGTTAAACACCGCCATAATTTACTTGTTAGAATCAGGAATAATAATGAGTTTGTTTGAGAGGTAACAAAGGCCTGGACGAACTCTTTTCTAATCTCTTTTTATATTTTTGGCGGTATGTGGGCCTCTTACTGTTGTGGCCTCTCCCGTTGGAGAGCACAGGCTCCGGACGTGCAGGCTCAGCGGCCATGGCTCACGGGCCTAGCCGCTCCGTGGCATGTGGGATCCTCCCGGACCGGGGCACGAACCCGTATCCCCTGCATCGGCAGGCGGTCTCCCAACCACTACGCCACCAGGGAAGCCCCCAAACTGACTCTTTAACATGTGTTTAAGGGACCAGGCCAGGAGGCTGAGAGAAGTAACAAAAGACATTTGGGGGTGAAGGGGGCACTTGGAGGGAGGCTGGGTGGCTTAAATAACTTCAAGGTTGGGGGAGGTATCTTGTCAGAATCTGAGCGTTTCCATGTCCTTAGAAATCATCTGTCTTCATTTGACAGATGGGAAAATCAGTCCAGAGAGCTTAAGTGAAAAGGCCACAGAGTTTGTAATGGCAGAACTTGGTACACAACCCAGGTCTCCTGACTTTTGCCCAACGCTTACTCCACAGTTGACCTGTCCATTACAATCATCCATTGTACTTCATATAATGCAATTGGGATAACCAGTTTCCAGAAAATTGGGCTATTTTTAGGGTCTCCAGAGAGAGCGAGAATTAATATAATATATACTTCGGGGCATAGAACATTGTTCATGAATTCAAAATTTACTTAGTGAAAAAGGAATAAATTTATCTGTCTTTTAATTTTTGGCCCTGGTCAGTGGTTCTCAGCTGGGGAGGGCTGTCCCCCAGGGGACATTGGGTCGTGACATCTCGGCGGGGGGGGAGGGGTCATGTTCACAGGATCTTGCGGGTAGAGGCTGGCTATGCTGCTAGACAGGAACATCCTACATTGCACAGGACAGTCCCCGCTACCACAAACAATGATCCGGCTCCAAGTGTCAGTCGTGCTGATGTAGAGAAACCCTGCGCTAGAGGCAGAGGAACCAAAACGGGAGCTCAGATTGGAATCTGGACCCTGGTGGAGATGCTAAGCGGGCTGAAGAATTTGCCAGCAAAGGTATTGTTTCAAAAGCTAAGCATCTTTGGGCTCTTAAATCCATCACTTTCCCCATCCCGTTTATAATCCGGATGGTATTCGGGGCATTTGGGGCTGCTATCTCTTGCCCTCACTCCTTCTTCCCACCCCCAACATTTAAACACAACCTGCTCACTCCTGCCAAGGCACAAGGCTCATCGCACCCCTAGATCCTCCAACGGGGGTTACCCCAGGGTGGGCAGCTTCCCCTCCTCGTTCTGCCAGGCACTAGCTGAGCCCCTTGAGAGGGTCTCACTTCATTTTTCTGGCTTCAGTTTCCTTCCCTGTAAAAAGAGAATAATGTGCCCACCTCCTCGGTTTGTTGAAGAGCATCCCTTCACGCTACCACTCCCACCACGAAGGCCCCTGAGCGGCCACCACGGAGCCCGCCCTGTTTCCAGTTTTATGACTCTTCTTCGGTCTCTGAGGTAGGAACTGTGAACCCCCACTCTAAAAATGGGGAAACTGAGTCTAGCCAGGGACCTGGAGTGCGGTCTCACAGTTGTGAAGGAAGGTGCCGGCCTGGAAGGTGGGTGTCTTCTCCAGAGTCCCCCCAGAGGGCCCTCAGCACTAAGGGGGCGCCCAGACGAGCTTCTTATCCCTGCTGGGTCCCTGTGACCCCGCTTCCCCGCTAGGCGAGGCTCTCACAGATGAGCAGGACCCAAGCCAGGATCTGAGGAGCCCAAGGTAGGTGCGGCCTCCGCAGCGCAACACCAGTACTCAGGCGCATGCGCAAGCGCCAGTGCGGCCGGGGCCTTTGGGAGGCTGGCCAAGTGTCCCAGGCTCTGCTCTGACGCCCGCTCGGTTGTCAGGGCAACCGGGGCGTGGCGGGCCGAGAACTTGAAGGCCTAGGCTTCCTTTGTTCGTTCACAGCCTTTTACCTCAACTTGGTGACGCTTCTCCGAGTTGTTCTTTGTTGTCCCTTCGTTCATTTACTTTCCGATTGGACAGAAGCTGGTTTTCTATCCCCATGACCATTAAATGACAACCACGGGCGGGCGGATCCCGGCCCAGATCGGGTGCTGGTGGGGACCACTTTGAAGATCTCTCTGTGTCCATCCGGTTCACACCCACGTGCCATTTTTTTCTTAACTCTTTTGCTTTCGTGTACTCTATAATTTATTACAGATATCTATAATTCATCTGACTTCTCCGGCCAGATCCTGCGAAGGCCAAATCACGAATCTGAATTTTGTAGAGATGACTCATTGGTGACTAATTCCATTAGGAAAGCATTCTCTGCAAAGGAATTCGCAGCAGGATTTCTTTAAATAGAAAACTTCCTCAGTGCACTCAAAACGATTCACTTTATATAAAATTCATTTAAATACAAGATCCCACCCCCCTTTTTCTGCATACAGATATAAACTGCTGTGTATAGCTGTTCATGTTGTGCCTGGCTGAGAGGCTGGAAAGGGGCTGAAATCCAGCCTAGGCTGTGTTCCTCAAGTTGAAGGACAGTGCATCTTATCCTAATTCTGTTAGAATGGATGCCTTTTTCATGGAAACTTTGCATGAAGTTTGCATCCGCGCCAGCTACCTTCCTGCACATAATAATTTTACCGTAATTAGTTGCATGGCTTTTAGCTTTATGGAATGTTTATAACAAGCTTTTATAGTATGTCATTCCATTTCATTCATGCCACAGACTTTGTGTGGACTCAAGTCTTTGATTAAAATTAAACAGGGGCAAATAAGGTCATGTAGGATTGGGTATTGTAAGGTCGGATCTTAACAAACGGCACCGTGAAACAGAGGAAAGCTTCAAGTGAGCTTTATTAGGGAGCGCTCCCGGGCGAGGTTCACTGGTCCGAGAGAAAGGGGTCAGAGAAGTCGCACCCGGGCGAGGGTTGGGCAAGATTTTATAGGGGAAGAAGGGAAAGGGCTGTGGCGAATCTGGGAGGGTGCAGGGTATTCCTTATTTGGTGGTCTTTTCGGGTATCGTGGCAATATCTGGTGCCGGCTGCATCAGTCTTGGGACCGTTAGTCCCGCCCCTCGAAAGGCGGGAAGGCTGGGCCGGGTGGAAAGTCTCCAGGTCAGTTCCTGGAACTGGGTGGTCCGGAAAGTCTCCAGGTCAGTTTCTGGAGCTGGGTGATCCGGAGAGTTTCGGTCTGATGCAACCTGTGAATCTGATTGCGTTCCCCTGCCTCGGGCCAGTTGGCCTTACAGGTATTAATTCTTTTCTGTGCTCCATCATGTCATCCAGGAACCCAGATTCCTTCCATCTTGTTGCTTCTCCAGCTCCTAGGGTCTGTCCTCAGATACACAGTAGGAGCTGGCTTGCCTCTATATCCAAGTTCCCAGCAGAAGGGGGAGGAGGAAGTCTAAGGCGAGTAGTTTTGTGTTTAAGGAGATGACCTCCAAACTGCTCTGATGTTTGCTTGAATCCCATTGGGATTCAACGTAGTCACATGGCCACACCTGGCAGCAAGGGTTCCTGGGAAATGTAGTTTCTAGCTGGGGGCCATATATACCCCTAAAATTCAGGAGGTTGTATTACTTAATGGAATAAAGAGAGAGTGGATGCTGGGGATTTTTTTTTTTTTTTTAAGTTGTGAACCTCTTGACGGTAAGGACTGGCTCATCAAATTTTTTGAATAAGAAGACATATGGTAAATGTTTTGTTTTTGGCTGATGAAGAAGGGTCCTGTTATATTTGATAAGCAGCATTGCATAGTAGAGAAGCAGGGATTCCAATCCTCCCTGTGCCTCTTACTGACTGTATGACCTTGACCAAATTATATCATTTCCTAGCCTCAGTTATTCTAAGTGTATAAAGTATCCTTTATAATATCCTTTATAATAAACCAGTAATAGTAACTAAACCGTTTTCCTTGAGTTATGTGAGCTGATCTAGCAAATTATTGAACCCAGGGTGGGGATCATGTGAGCCCCTGATGTATAGATGGTTGGTCATAAGTACAGGAGGCCCAGGATTTGTGATTGGCATATGAGGTGGAACTGAACCCCTAACTTTTGGCGTCTGGCATGAACTCTGAGTAGTTAGTGTCAGAACTGAATTGAATTGTTGGACACCCAGCTGGTGTCCAGAGAGTTGGAAAATAGGTTATTGGTGTGGAAAAAATACACTTGGAGTCAAAAGTGTAGGTAAAAAACATCTCAGAGGTTACCTTATTTGGAAATACAGTCTCTGTAGATATAATCACGTTAAGAAGAGGTCATTAAGGGGGCTCTATTCCAATATGACTGATGTCCTTATAAGAAGACAGCACTGCAGAGAGAAACAGAAGAAGGCCACATGAAGACAGAGGCAGAGATTGAAATGTTGTTATCACAGGCCCAGGAAGCATGGCCATGCCAACACCTTGATTTTGGACTCCTGGCCACCAGAACTATGAGAGAATAAATGGTGCCTTAAGCCACCCAGTTTGTGGCAGTTTCTTAGAGCAGCCCTAGGAAACTAATACAATAGCAGAGGAAAGGAATGAAAGTACCTGGGTCCCGAGTGATCAAACAGAGAGCAGCTGCCATGCACAACAGGACCGCTTACCTGAGGACAGTTACCTGAATAAGGTTCATACTTCTGCATTCTTTATACTGGTACGTTTTTGGGTGTCTGTTATAGCAACTTAGTTCTTTTTTACCCTGTTAATGATCTTGACAACATGGAACACTGAAGTTTCTTTCTTCCAGAAGCTGCTCTTTCACTTTCCTCCTCCTTCCTTTTTTTCTCATTCCATCTGTTTTAGAAAGCTAACTTTTTCCTGTCTTGGAATATCCCTTGTTTACTACTCTAGTTTTGTGACTGACTGCTTTTGAGTGTTGCTTTCGAGGGAGAATTGTAGAAGTTGTGAGAGATGTATGTGACAAACTTGGCATTCTGTAACACCAACCAGATTACCAGTTTTTTTTTTTTTTTTTGGAAGGTTTTGGAGAAAACAGCATGAATCAACCAAATTATTTGTAAGTAAAATTAGAGTAGTTTCAAGCTGTCACTTTTCTCTGCCCTACACACATTATTTGAATAAGTTGGCAGGAGAATGGTGTTTGAGTTTGTGTTAGGGAATCATGGGGATACAAACCTGGGTTTAAATTAGTGAAATTTAAAGTGGAAAATACTTTAATTCTTAGAGACAGTATAGTGTAGTCATCAAGAGGGCAGACTCTGGTGCTGGGCTGTCTGGTTGAAGCCTTATCTCAACCATTTCCTGACTGTTAGACCTTGGGAGAACACCTTAATTTCTGTGCCTCATTTTCCTCATCTGTTAAATAGGGATTGTCCTAGTTTGGGTCCCCTTGAGACAAGGACTTGGGATCAGGTTGTTTATTTGGAAGGCATCAAAGAAAAATTGCACTGGTCAGTGTTAAACAAGCAAGGAAGATTTCATTCAAGACTATGGAAATAGGGGAGAGAGACTGACCTCAACTCCTAATACAGCAGGGGCAGCTGGGAGGTTATAACCAATGGGTAGGGTGGGGGAATCAGTGGATGGACAGTTACTAAGAGGAACTTGGTTATGTGTCAAGTGTGGGGAGATTCTTGCTCAACTGGGCTCAGAAGGACAAGAACAAGCACTGGCCAGAGAGAGCTCAGAGGAGCCCGACTAAAGTTTGGCCAAGGAGAGGGGTGCTTGTCAGAAGTGAGCCCAGGGAGCATGAGTGAGGAGAATATGACCAACGAGGGGGAAAAGCCAAGATAAGGTGTGTTATTGTGGTCACTGCTGTGGGCCACGGGGTAAAGATTCCTCCTAACAATGTCTGTTTGAAAGCTGGAGGCAGGAACATTTATCCACTGGATCAGATTCTCCATCGGTTGAAGGTCAAAACCTGAAGCCTTTCTTTTTAAACTTTTTATTTTGAAATGATTTTATTTTTTTAATTTTTAAATATTTATTTTTATTTTTGGCTGCGTTGGGTCTTTGTTGCTGTGTGAGGGCTTTCTCTAGTTGGGGCGAACGGGGGCTACTCTTCGTTGCGATGTGCGGGCTTCTCATTGCAGTGGCTTCTCTTGTTGCGGAGCACGGGCTCTAGGCGCGCGGGCTTCAGTAGTTGTGGCATGTGGGCTCAGTAGTTGTGGCTCACGGGCTCTAGAGCACAGGCTCAGTAGTTGTGGTGCACGGGCCTAGTTGCTCCGCGGCATGTGGGATCTTCCTGGACCAGGGCTGAAACCCGTGTCCCCTGCATTGGCAGGTGGATTCTTAACCACTACGCCACCAGGGAAGCCCTGAAATGATTTTTGATTTACAGGAAAGTTACCAGGAGAGTACAGAGAGTTCTTATATACTTAACTCTGCTTCCCTGAAGGTTAACATCTTATATAACCAGAGATTTATCAAAAGTAAGAAATCAACATTAGTAGAATACTGTTAACTCAGCTACAGCCTTTCTTAGGAATTCACCAGGTTTTCCACTAGTGAAAGCTTTATCTGGACCAGGAACCCATCCAGGACAGCACATTTCATTTAGTGTCACATCTCCTTTGTCTCTTCCAGTCTGTGACAGTTCCTCAGTCTTTCCTTATCTTTCATGATCTTAACATTTTTGAAGCATTCTGGCCAGGTATTTTGTAGAATATCCCTCCTGATGTTTCCTCAGAATGAGGTTATGCATTTATTTTATTTTATTTTACAAGTGCTTGTAGAAATAGGATTATAGTTCTACACCCAGAAAATCAGTTAAAAACGTTATGGTAGAGAATGGCCATCACCAAAAAAATCTACAAATAATAAACGCTGGAGAGGATGTGGAGAAAAGGGAGCCCTCTTGCACTGTTGGTGAGGATGTAAATTGGTGCAGCCACTATGGAGAAGAGTATGGACGTTCCTTAAAAAACGAAAACTAGGGGGGCTTCCCTGGTGGCGCAGTGGTTGGGAGTCTGCCTGCCAATGCAGGGGACATGGGTTCGGGCCCTGGTCTGGGAGGATCCCACATGCCGCGGAGCGACTGGGCCCGTGAGCCACAATTACTGAGCCTGCGCGTCTGGAGCCTGTGCTCCGCAATGAGAGGCAGCGATAGTGAGAGGCCCGCGCACCGCGATGAAGAGTGGCCCCCGCTTGCCACAACTACAGAAAGCCCACGCACAGAAACGAAGACCCAACACAGCCATAAATAAATAAATTAATAATAATAATTTAAAAAAAAACGAAAACTAGGGGCTTCCGTGGTGGGCCAGTGGTTAAAACTCCACACTTCCACTGCAGGAGGCACGAGTGCGATCCCTGGTTGGGGAACTAAGATCCTGTGGGCAGCCAAAAACCAAAAGAACCCCCCCCCCGCGCACTAAACCTAGAGTTACCATATGATCCAGCAATCCCACTCTTGGGCATATACCCAGAAAAGATGAAAACTCTAATTTGAAAAGATACATGCACCCCAATGTTCATAGTAGCATTATTTACAATAGCCAAGACATGGAAGCAACCTAAATGTCCATCAACAGAAGAATGGGTAAAGAATGTGTGGTATATATACATAATGGAATATTACTCAGCCAAAAAAAAGAAGGAAATAATGTCATTTGCAGCAACATGGGTGGAACTAGAGATGATCATACTAAGTGAAGTAAGTCAGACAGAGAAAGACAAATACCATATGATATCACTTATATGTG
This sequence comes from Monodon monoceros, assembly GCF_005190385.1. Lineage (NCBI taxonomy): Eukaryota > Metazoa > Chordata > Mammalia > Artiodactyla > Monodontidae > Monodon > Monodon monoceros. The sequence continues at coordinate 164,602,082 of NW_021703768.1, forward strand.
GAATCTAAAACAATGATACAAATGAACTTAATTATAAAACAGAAATAGACTCACAGGCAAAGAAAACAAACTTAAGTTACCAAGGGGGAAGGCTGGGGGAGGGAGGGATAAATTAAGAGTTTTGGATTAACATATACACGCTACTCTATGTAAAAGAGATAAACGACAAGGACCTACTGTATAGCGCAGGGAGCTATATTCAATATCTTGTAATAACCTATAATGGAAAAGAATCTGAAAAAGAATATATAAATATAAATATATATACCTATATATATTTATATCTGAATAGCTTTGCTGTACACCTGAAACTAATACAACATTGTAAATCAACTATACTTCAATTAAGAAAAACACTGTGGTGAAATAGGTATAGCATAAAATTTGCCACTTTAACCATTTTAAGTGCTCAGTTTAGTGACATTAAATACACGCACATCGGGAGTTCCCTGGTCATCTAGTGGTTCGGATTTGCTGCTTTCACTGCTGTGGCCCGCGTTCAATCCCTGATCGGGGAACTGAGATCCCACAAGCCTGCAGCACGGCTGAAAAACAACAACAAAAAAACCCCTCAGAAAACAACAACAAAAACCCCCACTCACATTGTTGTGCAGGCGTCACCACCATCCGTCTCCAGAGCTCTTTTCGTCATCAAACTGAAACTCTGTCCCCAGTAAATACTAACTGCCCATTCCCCTCTTCTACAACCTCTGGCAACCATCATCTACTTTTTGTCTCTATGGATTTGACTGTTCTAGGTATGAGGTTATGCATTGCGGGCAGGAATTCATAGAAGTGATGTTGTATTGTCTTTGTTTTAAGTCTGTTTGGACTGCAATAACAAAACACCATAGATGGGGTGGCTTAAGCAACAAACAGTTATTTCTTACAGTTCTGGAGGCTGGGAAGACCAAGAACAAGGGATGGGCAGATTTGCCATCCGGTGAGGGCTTCCTGGTTCATGGACGGCATCTTCTTGCTATGTCTCCACATAGCACAAGGGTTGAGGGAATGATCTGGAGTCTGTTTTATAAGGGCATTAGTTCCATTCATGAAGGCTCCATCCTCATGACCTAATCACCTCCCGAAGGTCCCACCTCTTTTTTTTTTTTTTTAAAAAAAACATTTATTTATTTATTTATTTTTGGCTGCGTTGGGTCTTCGTTGCTGCGTGTGGGCTTTCTCTAGTTGCAGCCAGCGGGGGCTACTCTTCATTGCGGTGCGCGGGCTTCTCATTGTGGAGCGCAGGCTCTAGGTGCGTGGGCTTCAGTAGTGTCACGCTGACTGAGTAGTTGTGGCTCGTGGGCTCTAGAGCACAGTCTCAGTAGTTGTGGCGCATGGGCTTAGTTGCTTTGCGGCACGTGGGATCTTCCCAGACCAGGGCTCGAACCCGTGTGCCCTGAATTGGCAGGCGGATTCTTAACCACTGAGCCACCAGGGAAGCCCAAAGCCCCACCTCTTAATACCACTACACGGGCACTTAGACTCTTAACATATGAAATTTGGAAGGACACAGACTTTAAGTTTATGGCAGTCCTTTTGATTATATCCTGTTAGGGAACATGTGATGTGGTACGTTGATGTTAACCGTAACAAGCTGCACCCCAGGGGTCTTCAACCCCACACTTTCCTCCAGCCTGCAGGGTTGGAGAAGTCTGGATTAAGTGAAAAGATGTGTGGCATAGTCTTGAGATGGGACACAGTCAGCAAGAGGTCACGTGAAGCTGGCAGGAACTGTCCCTTGAGGCTGAAAGCAGAAGGGGCTGAAAGAAAGGGACATGTAGCACTAGAGGGTCTACTGCAGAAAGGATGACAAAACAGCCCATCAGCTCCCAAGAGTATGCTCAAGAGTAAATAGGTTAATATGGTGCTTGGTACATAGCAAGCTCAACAAGGGTGTTAGCTACTACTACAAGATGCCAACTCTGGGGCAGTATCTGTCCGAGACTGTCAAACTGTGGACCCCACCAGCTTGCCCAGTGGCAGCACCTTTATTTCTTGGCATTTCCTAAGACCAAGAAGCTAAGCAGTCCCAGTAGCACTGAGACCAAACATTTTGTGTCTCTCAAGAAATATTTCAGAAACCAACAAAAGTAAAATGACTGAAGCTGGAGGACTTAGGTAACTTCAGCTTCTGCTCCTGCCTTGTAGTAAGTCTATTCTCCATACAGCAGCCAGAGGGAGCCTTTGTTTTTCCTTTTAGCAAAGTTTTCACATTTGCATGTCACTTATGTTTTTGCTTTAAAAAATTGAAGCGAAGTTCACAAAACATAAAGTTAATCATTTAAATATGAACAATTCAGTGACGTTTAGTACATTCACAGGGTTGTGCAGCTGTAGGCAGATAAGGTAGGGGTCCCCAGAGAAAGAGAACCAGACATGGCTTTCTTTTCTCTTCTTTTCTTTCTTGGTTGCGCCTCCCGGTATGTGGGATCTTAGTTCCCCAACCAGGGATCGAACCTGTGCCCACTGCATTGGAAATGTGGAGTCTTAACTCCTGGACCTCCTGGAAAGTCCCAGGCATGGCTTTTTTTTTTTTTTTTTTAATATTTATTTATTTGGCTGCGCCAGTTCTTAATTGCAGCTTGTGGGACCTTTAGTTGTGGCATGTGGGATCCAGTTCCTTGCCAGGGATCAAACCCGGGCCCCCTGCATTGGGAGTGCAGAGTCTTAACCACTGGACCACCAGGGAAGTGCCCAGGACTGGCTTTCTTGACATAAGTGAAGCCATTTCCGGCCTAAGCCATTTTGTGATCTAAACCTGGATGCAGTGCTTGCCCTTGAACACGTCTCAGTAATCAGTGATCTTCAGGGAAGTGAGGGAATGCAGGAACACAGGAAAAGCAGTCAAGAAACAATAGTTCGGTGATAGAACAGAGTCCTAGTTCCTCCTCGAGGGTATACATAAAAACCTGAGGGTTTCCCTGGTGGCGCAGTGGTTGAGAGTCCGCCTGCCGATGCAGGGGACACGGGTTCGTGCTCCGGTCCAGGAAGATCCCATATGCCGCGGAGCAGCTGGGCCCGTGAGCCATGGCCGCTGAGCCTGCGCGTCCGGAGCCTGTTGCTCCGCAACGGGAGAGGCCACAACAGTGAGAGGCCCGCGTACCGCAAAAACCCCACGAAAACCTGATACATGTCTTTGAGTTCTGCAGGAACTAAGGCTCCCACCGAGGTGGAGGATGGCATGATGGTGTTGACCCTCGCGACTCAGGCAACTAAAGCTTGGACTCTGTCGACCTTTGCTCCAATTCTATGCTGAGTTCTCCTCTGCTCAAGCCCCTTCATGAATATACACGTCCCCTTAGCTTAAAACCTCGCCAATATTGCTGTTTGGGGAGACACTGCTTTGGGAAATATCCCCAGTGTTCCCCTTACTTGCTGCAGGTAATAAATCCTTCCTTCTTCCCATATTTGGCTTTGTTGTGCCTTTTGGCTCAATATCCTACCAGGAGGCAAACTCAGTTTTTGGGTAACACAACCATCACCTCTATCTAATTCCAGAATATTTTCATCACTCTAAAGGAAATTCTGTACTCAGTAATCATGAACTGAATGTAATAGCCAGAACCCCCATAGTACTGGGGTTACTTGGAAGGTTTTTTTTATGCCTTGTGTGGGGCTGCACTCTTTGTCAGGCCCTTATATTACTCAACTTTGCTTTTTTCCCCACTTCTCATTGAGGTGCAAGCTGAGTAAACAATCAATTAAATCACTCACTGATTTGTTTGTGGACAATCATTTATTTTGTGTCAGGTGCTGGACCAGATGGTGAAGCTACAGGGATGGAAAAACTTGCCCTTGCCTCAAGGTAGTTACACTTGATAGAGGAGGTGAAGCAATTCAGGCATGGTAAGTATCAGAGGCTGGCAAACTATGGCCCCAGGGCCAAATCTGGCCCTCCACCTGTGTTTGTAAGTAAAGTTTTATTGGAACACAGACATGCCCATTTGTTTACCTATTGTCTATGGTTACTTTCATGCTACAAGGGCGGAGCTGAGTCATTTCGAAAGAGACCATTTGACCAGAAAAGCTGAAAATATTTACTTCCTGGTCCTTTAAGAAAAAAAGGCTCATCAACCCTTGGTATATATAATTATGGCAAATTTAAAGTGTGGACAGAGAGCCTTGGAAACTGAAGAAGAGCAGCTAGCTGGGGGTGGGAACAGTTGCAGTGGTAGGAAAGGCGTGCTGGTGCTAAAACTTAGATCCGTAAATGGATAAATCTTAAGCATACAGCTCGATGAATTTTTACATTTGTATACACCCAAGTAACCACTACTAGCTTCCAGAGGTAGGACATTTCCAACTTCTCAGAGGCTCTCAAAATCATTGGTGTAAAGGACACTGTGTCGTAAGTCACTTCATCCAGCTTTTCATTTGCACTCTCTCCTGCTATGTCCTTCCAACTTGCTCGCCTCACTGCTGCCTGGAACTCCGGGGCGGATGCTTCGGATCGCATGTGTCTGAAAGGCTTGGAGCCCCTGTGGTTCTCACCGGTTGGTCTTCGAACTGCATTACCCATTCTGGCACGTGACACCCACAGGAGGGTACAGGAAATCTGTCGCCGTACCCAGATATTAGACGTTGTCTCCGAAAGAGTTCTTTTATTTACCCTTTCCGTCTAATTTGATCCACGAATGTGACTTTATTCACAAATCCTACCTGGATTTTGATTATTTATTTTTTTCTAATATTTGGAAAGAATGTCAGCCTTACAAAAAATGTTACCAAAATAGCAGAAGAAATTCCATTCCTAGGTATACACCCCAAGGAACTGGAAAGAGGTACTTTGGAAGCAAAAACTTGTACACAAATGTTCAGAGCAGCATTATTCATAACTGCCGAAAGGAGGGAACTACCCAAATATCTATCAATGGGTAAATAGATGAACGTTGTATATCCACACAATGGAAAATTATTCAGCCATAAAAAGGAATGAAGCACTGTCTTGTGGGGGGAATGCTTTGAGATTCTGCAAATATCCTATTTCTCAGCAAACTTTTTTTTTTTTTTTTTGTGGTACGCGGGCCTCTCACTACTGAGGCCTCTCTCGTTGCGGAGCACAGGCTCCTGACGCGCAGGCTCAGCGGCCATGGCTCACGGGCCCAGCCGCTCCGCGGCATGTGGGATCCTCCCGGACCGGGGCACGAACCCGTGTCCCCTGCATCGGCAGGCGGACTCTCAACCACTGCGCCACCAGGGAAGCCCCTCTCATCAAACTTTTGACCACTAATTTTCATGCAACATTTGTTCTTTTGTGTCTGTCTTATTTTGCTTAGCATAATGTACCTGGAGTTTTAAGATGAGGAATTGTATTTTTCTTCCCGCTCTTAGAATGAGCACAGGTGTTATGAACTCAGATCAGGAGGGTTTTCCAAGTTTTTTCATGTCTTCTTAGCAACTCTGCTCTTCTGAATATCTCCAATACCTTTACCCACAAGTTGGAAGAAGAGAAATAAGACAGGTAGAGATAGAGGGAAACATATTTATTTACTTTCTCTATAACTCTTAATTAACTATTTTCAGAATAGAACAAAATACTTCTCCTTTTGCCCTGGGATGAGTTAGTGATTTGAAATGGCTTTCTTTTCCCCAAATCCCAATTCTTCTTTTTTTGTCTCACTGTGACTATAATTTGTGGTCTGTCTGTAGCATTTGACATTATGACCACTCTTTGTCCTTAAACGTGTTCTCTGCCATTGTGTCTTAGTTTTGTTTTTCTGATAGTTTATTTGGAAAGTGGCTTCAGGAAGTAGTAGCAGAGAAGCTGGGAGAGGGAGACAAGTAAGAAGGGAACCCCAATAAAGGCTGCATTGTTGAGCTGGTTATCACTGCAGGCACATGGTGAAGAATACACCTCAATATGGGCCCTGTGTAGGAGGGAGTTTGGGACATTCACCCACTGACTCCCTTTCTCCATGGGCTCAGAGTTTCCTCCTGTGGGCTTGATCTCCCCTGTACTCCTGGGCTGCACCTGCATTCAGAGGAGCCTCCTGTAGCTTAAGAAAATCTCTGAGGCAGCAAAAGGAGTTATCATGGAGTGTACTTGAGGTGGGAGGCATTGTGGATGCACAGAACTTATGCCGCTTCTGTGTTGAAATCAGAGGTGGGCTAAGGGCATGGGACATGGGGCAAAAAAGTGTCTGCCTTGGGTTTTCAATTTACTATCTGTACAGGGTTGAGTAGCGTCCCCTCAAAAGTCATGTCCACCTGGAACCTCAGAATGTGACCTTATATGGAAATAAAGTCTTTGCAATGTAATTAGTTAAGTTGAGGTCATCCTGTATTAGGATAGGCTTCGTATTAGGGTTCGCCAGTGAAACAGAACCAATAGATCTTCTGTCTGTCATCTATCTATGTATCTGTGTGTCTATCCGTGTATCTGTTTCCATTTATTTCAGTCTTTATAAAATTCTCTTAATGGAAAAAATTTCCATTCCCTGGAAGACTATAAAAGGCACCTGGAACAGTTCTTTGCTCAAAAAGATAAAAAGTTTTGGGAAGATGGAATTTTGAAGTTGTCTGAAAAATGGCAGAAGGTAGTGGAACAAAATGGTGAATACATTGTTCAGTAAAGTTCTTGGTGACTTATTTTTACTTAAAAACCAAAGGAAGTTTTTGGCCAACCCAATATTTATCTATGTATCTATCTGTGTATCTAGTTATCTAACTATGTAGCTATCTATATATCTATTACTCTATCTATCTACCTCCATCTCCATTTCTTTCTCTATATACCTACATACATCTATATCTATATATATTTGAAGAGCTTTCCTCCCCCCCCCCCCCCCCCC
>NW_021703768.1:164608978-164609926 GCF_005190385.1 Monodon monoceros
CCCCTCCCCCCTTCCCCCCTCCCTCCCCTCCCCCCAACCCTCTCCTCCCCTCCTCTTCCCTCCTCCCCCTCCCCTCTCCTCCCCTCCTCTTCCCTCCTCCCCCTCCCCCCTCCCACAGGTACATCCAGAAATAAGGTTAAACCTTATAAATTTTAAAAAAATAATTAAAAAATAAAATAAATTTATTTATGGCGTTGGGTCTTCGTTGCTGCACGTGGGCTTTCTCTAGTTGTGGCGAGTGGGGGTTACTCTTCGTTGCGGTCTGTGGGCTTCTCATTGTTGTGGCCTCTCTTGTTGTGGAGCACAGGCTCTAGGCACACGGGCTTCAGTAGTTGTGGCACGTGGACTCAGTAGTTGTGGCTCATGGGATTAGTTGCTCTGTGGCTTGTGGGATCTTCCTGGACCAGGGCTCAAACCTGTGTCCCCTGGACTGGCAGATGGATTCTTAACCAATGTGCCACCACGGAAGTCCCTCTATTTTATATATAGTAGTGTGTATCTGTTAATCCCAAATTCCCAATTTATCTTCTCCCCTGACCTTTCCACTTTGGTAACCATTAGTTTGTTTTCTATGTCTGTGTTTACTTCTGTTTTTGTTTTTTGCTTTTTGTTTTTTTGGCTGTGTTGGGTCTTTATTGCTGGGCGCAGGCTTTCTCTCTAGTTGCAGCAATCAGGGGCTACTCTTCATTGCCGTGCGTGGGCTTCTCATTGTGGTGGCTTGTCTTGTTGCAGAGCATGGGCTCTAAGCATGCGGGCTTCAGTCGTTGCAGCATGCGGGCTCAGTAGTTGTGGTGTGTGGGCTCTAGGGCACGTGGGCTTCAGTAGTTGTGGCACACAGGCTTAGTTGCTCTGCGGCATGTGGGATCTTCCCAGACCAGGGATCAAACACGTGTCCCCTGCATTGGCAGTCAGATTCTTTTTTTTTTTTTTTTTTTTTTTTTTTTTTTT
>NW_021703768.1:164610026-164688839 GCF_005190385.1 Monodon monoceros
TTTTTTTTTTTTTTTTTTTTTTTTTTTTTTTTTTTTGCGGTACGTGGGCCTCTCACCGTTGTGGCCTCTCCCGTTGCGGAGCACAGGCTCCGGACGCCCAGGCTCAGCGGCCATGGCTCACGGGCTTAGCCGCTCCGCGGCATGTGGGATCTTCCCGGACCGGGGCACGAACCCGCGTCTCCTGCATTGGCAGGCGGACCCCCAAACACTGCGCCACCAAGGAAGCCCAGCAAGACCTTTCTTGATTGGGTCTGGATTAGCTCTTCAACTTTACTTCCTGCTGCCACTCATGCCTACCCTAAGGGCAAGCCACACCGAAATCTGTGCTGTGTTCTTATGGCTGTGGGCCTTTACACAACTTTTTCATCAGTCTTGACTGTCTCTTAGTCATCTATGTAATTCCTTTTGTACTCAATGCTCAGTTCAAGCATCACTTCTTTCCAGAAGTTTTTTCTTATCCTTTGAGTTAGGCCCCTCCCACCTCTGTGAATTAATAGTACTTATCACAATGTTGTAATAATTAGCTTTCTCCTCTAAGGGCAGTATAGCAAAGTGGCTAAGAACCTAGACTCCAGAGTCAGTCTGCCTGAATTTGAATCCTGCTTTTGTTTCTTATTAGCTATTTACATAAACTCTGTGACTCTGCTTACATGCATCTAAAAAAGGAGAAAATAATAGTATCTTCCTCCTATTACACTTATAAGGTTTTAATAAATTTATATAAATATATAAATATGTTTAGATATAATATAAATATATGAATATATTATTTATAAGGTATTTCTTTAAAAATATTTATTTATTTAATTAATTTATTTGGCTGGGCTGGGTCTTGGTTGCGGCACATGGGATCTTCATTGCAGCATGTGGGATCTTTAGTTGCGGCATGCAGGATCTTTTAGTTGTGGCATGTAGGATCTTTAGTTGTAGCATGCGGGATCTTTTAGTTGCAGCATGTGGGATCTTTTAGTTGCAACATGTGGGATCTTTAGTTGCGGCATGTGAACTCTTAGTTGCAACATGTGGGATCTATTTCTCTGACCAGGGATCAAACCCAGGCCCCCTGCATTGAGAACAAAGAGTCTCAGCCACTGGACCACCAGGGAAGTCCCTATAAGATATTTAGTATACACTGTGGATGCTCGTTATTGTAGTAGTCATCTATTGCTGCATAAGAAAAGAACCCCCCAATACTCAGTATCTTGAAATGACAATGTTTTAAACGTTCTTCTTTTGAAATATAGGCATTCAAAGCTAATCTCTCTCTAATCACTTCTTTAGCAGCATCCCACAACTTTTTACATGTTACATTTTCATTATCATACAGTTAAAAATATTTTCTAATTTCCACTGTGATTATTTTCCTTTGATCTATAGGTTATTTAGAGCTATGTGGTTAAATTTCCCAACAATTGGGACTTTTCTAGTTATCTTTCTGTTGTTGATTTCCAGTTTAATTCCACTGTGGTCATACTCTGTATGATTTCAGTCTTTCAAAATTTATTGAGACTTGCTTTCCAGCCTAGCATATGGGCTACTTTGGTGAATGTTCCAAAAGTAACTATCTTTTAATCTTGCCTACACATCTGAGGGTTGACTGGGACTTGGCTGAGGCATGTGAGGATCAGCCGGCCTGCCTTGATTCGTGCATGAGCTTCTCTGTAGATTGCATCCAGGTCCACTTCTACTCTGTATGTGTTTATTCTGGGGCCTCAGCCAAAGAAGTAGCTGTTCCCAGGGGGAAGCTCTCTGCCTGGTAATGACAGAGACAAGAGGGCAAGTGGAAACACATGAGGTCTTTTGAGGTCTAGGCTTGTAAATGACATAGTGATTCTTCCACTACATTCCATTGACCAAAGCAGGGCATATGACCCAGTATCAACGTGTATTAACTATGTCTTCTTTTTTTTTTTCTGTATTCTGATGCTTTGACATCTGGGGTCTTGCTGACCCTGCAGATACTGCCCCTCCTAGGGTTAGTCATTTCCTAGAGATAATAAACAACTTGCCTATGAATGTACCTTTCACGTGCAAACCGAGCAATCCTGAGTTCACACTCCAACCACCTCTTTTATTGGGCTCTTGCACTCAGGGCCACTATCCACCTGACCTAATCAACTCAAGTCCAGGTATTGGACAACTAGGGGCAGCATCTATGCCCAGAGACTGCTGAAAGTACTCAAACTAGCCAATCCCAAGTCTGTTTACCCAGCCTCACCTGTTTCCTCCTAAGGGAAACACAATAAAGTCTCCTACCCACACTTCCCCCTTCCCTCTTCCTCTGGCTGACCCTGGTGCATCCATGTGTGGCCTCACATGGCTTGTCATGAACCCCTCCTTATGGGAACTTGGAGTAATAAACTATCTTTTCAATGGAAATCATCTCCTGATCTATTGGTCTTACTATAAGTCAAGCTTTCTAAAATACATTTTTATTTTATTATTTTATTTTATTTATTTTGCCTCGCTGGGCAGCTTGCGGGATCTTAGTTCCCCGACCAGGGATCAAACCTCGGACCATGGCAGTGAAAGCACGGGGTCCTAACCACTGAACGGCCAGGGAATTCCCCCTAAAATGCACTATTTTAAAACACAAGGGGCAGGGATTCTACCTCTCGTGAGAATGACAGTAAAGTCCCATGGTGCAGGGTATGGTTTGGGGAGGGGTAAAGAAATGGGACCAGTAATTCAATCTACCGCACTTGTTACTACTTCTCTTTGTTACTATTTACTCTTGTTACTACTTCTCTTGTACTCCTCACTGTACTACAAGCTTCCAAGGGCAGGAACTGGCAGAATCCTCTGTGTTTTCCGAAGCTTAGCATAGCACCTAGAACGTAAGCACTCCATGAATGTATATCAAACAAATCAATTAATAATAGGAAGCCCAACTATTCTGGCACCCTGATAGACTTGGATAAGGTGATGTTGCTTCCCAGACAGCAGAGAAACTGTCCTGGTTCCACAGCTGGGCACTTTGACCCAGATTTGGAAAGAGAGGAAAAGGGTATGTTTTCATGCATCGCTTCCGCACTCTCTCATTTTCTCAAAATCTCTGCTTGACATTCCATCACTGTGGGATGTCGAGGTCCCCACGCGGCATTTGTCTGACATGCTGTGAAAGGGCGTTTTGAACATCTTTATTTCGGGATTTTGACAGCATCGCCTTCACACCCATCAACTCCTTCCACTCAATCTGTTCCCGCAAGGGCAGAGACATTTCTACTTATCTTTGTGTTGACCGGGAGTTGCAGATGCCTATTTTGTCTTGCAGATATTCTGTCTTTTTTTTCTCACCAGCTTCAAAATATTCTAACAACCCACATTCCAAGATTCGCATCTATCCTAAGGTTCCCTGGCCCTGAAATGGTTTATGCAAATCTTGAAAGCATTCCTACTTTCAGAGGAGAAAAATGGCTCTTGAATCTGGACAACACAATTTGCTTGTGGGTAGAGATTGGAAAATGTAGATCATCCATGGCGAATGTGTATTGATAACCAAGTATTTTCTGAAAATCTCCAATATTCTTCCTCTATATCCTTTATTAAACTCTAACTTGGGGGGCATTTTGATACCCAGATTCCATACTTGAATTAATTAAAATTTTGGCAATAGACTAGGTAACTTGTTCTTCTAACATTTTATTTTGAAAATGTTCAAACCTATAGAAAAATTACAAGAACAGTACAATGAACATCCACAAACACTTCACCTAGACTCTCCAATTATTAACATTTTCCATGTTATTTTCACCTCCCTATGTCTCTGTCTGTCTTTATATGTATATGTATATACATTTATACACGTATTATTTTTCACAGTTTCATTGACATATAACATTGTATAAGTTTCAGGTGTGCAACATGATGATTTGATATATGTATATATATATTTTTTATTTTTTTGAAGTATAGTTGATTTACAATGTCGTTAGTTTCAGGTATACAGCATAGTGATTCAGTTATACATATATGCATATTTATGTATACACACATATATGTATATTTTTCAGATTCTTTTCCCTTATAGGTTGTTACAAAATATTGAGTATAGTTCCCTGTGCTAGACAGTAGGTCCTTGTTTATTGACATATGTATGTATTGTGAAATGATTACCATAGTAAGTTTAGTTAACATTCATCATTGCACATAGTTCAAAAATCTTTTTACTGTGAAGAGAACTTTTCAGATCTGCTCCCTAAGACTTTTTTTTTTTACTTAAAATTAAAAAAAAATCAGTTTTAACTTCTTCGCATCTCATTTTCTCTATTTGTAATACGTAGTGAGGAGAGGTGGGACAGCTGCTACCTCACAAGGTTGTTGTAAGGATTGAACAAAATAACCCACAGAAAAGGCTTTGTCTAGTGTCTGGCATACAGTGTGTGCTCAGCAAATATTATAGTCATTCCTCATACCCCATCACAGTGCCTTGCAAGTAGTAAATCTCTCAATTGTTAAATGACAAATAAAATCAAGAATTTCAATAGAATATTTTAATATATGTTAACACTGATAGTGGTCCCAGGTTATCCATAGGACAGACCATTACCAGGGACATAAGCTCTTTTTTTTTTCGGTATGCGGGCCTCTCACTGTTGTGGCCTCTCCCGTTGCGGAGCACAGGCTCTGGACGCGCAGGCTCAGCGGCCATGGCTCACGGGCCCAGCCGCTCCGCGGCATGTGGGATCTTCCCGGACCGGGGCACGAACCTGCGTCCCCTGCATCGGCAGGCGGACTCTCAACCACTGCGCCACCAGGCAAGCCCCATAAGCTCTTTTCTTAAAAATTAATTTTTATTGGAGTATGGTTGCTTTACAGTGTTGTGCTAGTTTCTTGCTGTACAGTAAAGTGATCAGTCATATGTATACATATATCCACTCTACTCCCTTAGATCTTATTTTCAAATATATAATACAGTATTGTTAACTTTAGTCACCATGCTGTACATGACCCTGATTCTTTTCAACAGCACAGGTTGAGTACTTTGTAGAATGCCCCTCAGTTTGGCTTTATCTGAGTTTCCTCCTGATTAATGCCATTTTGGTGCAAAAGTTGTGGAAGTGGTGTTGTGCTCACCTCTGGGCATGGCTGGGGACTTTTTGGCTCTAGTGTGCACTTGGATTTTGTCTCACATGGATAAAAAGAAAATGGTGCTAGTTTAACAACGAACACGAAGAGCACTATCTGGGAAGTTTATTGGATTGTGGGTTTGGTAATCTGCGAGGAACATTTAACCCAGTGATTCTTGACCTGGGGTGCCTTTTCTCCTTGGAGAGTTTGATAAAGCTGGAGACATTTTTAATTGTCGTGAATGGGGTCAGAGGGGGCTACTGCCATCTAGTGGGTGGAGGCCAGGGATGCTTGTGAACTTCCTATAATGCGCAGGACGGCCCCCACTGCAAAGAAGGATCTGGACCCAACTGTGCAGAGGTTGAGAAACCCCGGTCTCTGTTTATATGAAACCTACAGAGCTGTCATGCCCCCAGAAAGGCCCAGGTGTTGGTACTATTCCATGAGATTCAGGTTTAGTAAAAATACAGCCACTGGCCAATGAACTCACAAGTGTAGGTAGTGTTCTACATGAGGGGCAAGTTTTTCGCTAACACCACAAGGGTCTCTGGCCCAATGAGTGGAGTTTGATAGTAATACTTGATACAAATGTATGATTTTAATGTACAAAAGCTCTAAGGAGAGATGAAAACATTTTAAAGATGGCCTGTGTTTTCTTCTGCTTTTCTCCATGATTTCTTAATCTTGGACCTCTCAGGAATTATTTGGCCTTTCTGTTTGCAGACTAACTTGGTGTATCCTGCTGTACGATCCTAAAAAGGGAGCTCACTCAGTGGGTCTGATTTGGTGGATGCTTGCCCGGGAAGCTCTGCACATGCGTGGCACCATCTCCCGTGAACATCCATGGGAGGTCATGCCTGATTTCTACTTCAACAGAGATCCTGAAGAGATTGAAAAGGAAGAGCAGGTGGCAGCTGTGAAGGCTGTGACCAAGGAAGAATTTCAGGGTGAATGGACTGCTCCAGCTCCTGAGTTCACTGCTACTCAGCCTGAGGTCTTGGACTGGTCCGAAGGTGGGCAGGTGCCCTCTGTGCCTATTCAGCAGTTCCCCACTGACTGGAGCACTCAGCCTGCCACCGAAGACTGGTCTGCAGCTCCCACTTCTCAGGCCACTGAATGGGTAGGAACAACCACTGAGTGGTCTTAAGCTGCTCTTCCACAAACTCTTAAAATGGAAGTAGGTGAACGGAAAATAAACAGTTTCTAAAAAAAAAAAAAAAAAATACAGAAGGTTGGAGCATGGGGGCTGTATGCCTGTGGGTGGAGAGAATTCTAGAGGACCGAGGATGGGATTTGAACTCAAACAGGAAACAATAGGGAGGAAGAAGAAAATGAAAACCTATTAAAAAGTCAACACTGAGATATTCCAAAATTTCCATAAGTCAGATATTGTAAAGCAAGTCATTCATTTGTTCATTTATCCGTTCCTTCAATAATATGTACTGTGTACCTACTATGGGCCAGGTACTTTCTAGATGTCTGAGCTACAGGAGTGAATAAACAAAGCTCCCATCCTCAAGGGGTTTCAATTCGAGTGGAGGTTGGTGGATAATAAACACGAGACATAGAGACTTCCCTGGTGGTCCAGTGGTTAAGACTCCACGCCCCCAGTGCAGGGGAACTAGATTGGTCAGGGAACTAGATCCCACATGTCACAACCAAGACCCGGTGCAGCCAAAGTAAATAAATAAATATTAAAACCTCCCGAGACATAAAGTATGTTAAAAGGTGGTAAAACGTGGTCCAAAAGGATACATGCACCCCAATGTTCATTGCAGCACTGTTTACAATAGCCAAGACATGGAAGCAACCTAAATGTCCATCGACAGAGGAATGGATAAAGAAGATGTGGTACCTATATACAATGGAATATTACTCAGCTATTAAAAAGAATGAAATAATGCCATTTGCAGCAACATGGATGGAACTAGAGATTATCATACTAAGCGAATTAGTCAGACAGAGAAAGTGAAATATCGTATGACATTGCTTATATACGGAATCTAAAAAAAATGATACAAATGAACTTATTTACAAAACAGAAACAGACTCACAGACATAGAGAATGAACTTATGGTTACGGCGGCGGGGGAGGGGAGGGGTGGGGTGAGGGGAGGGATAGTTGGGGAGTATGGGATTGACATGTACACACTGTTATTTTTAAAATGGATAACCAGGGACTTCCCTGGTGGCTCAGTGGTTAAGAATCTGCCTGCCAATGCAGGGGACACGGGTTTGATCCCTGGTCTGGGAAGATCCCACATGCTGCGGAGTAACTAAGCCCGTGCACCACAGCTACTGTGTCTGAGAGCCACAACTACTGAGCCGGTGTGCCACAACTACTGAAGCCCACACCTAGAGCCCGTGTTCTGCAACAAGAGAAGCCACCGCAGTGAGAAGCCTGAGCACCACAACGAAGACCCAATGCAGCCAAAAATAAAGTAAAAAAATAAAAAATAAATAAAATGGATAACCAACAAGGACCTACTGTATAGTACAGGGAAGTCTGCTCAATATTATATAACAACCTAAATGGGAAAAGAATTTGAAAAAGAATAGATACATGTATATGTATGACTGAATCATTTTGCTGTACACCTGAAACACAACATTGTTAATCAACTATATTCCAATATAAAATAAAAAGTTATTTCCTAAAAGAAAAAGGTGGTAAATACTATGGAAGAAAGAATATAGAGCAGGGTAAGTGGATCGGGGGTGCTGGGGAGTGAGTTGTAATTTCAGGGGGTTAGAAGTGGGTTAGAAATGTGGGAACTGAGTAAACTTGTTGCAGGTGGATGAGGAAGCTGGGAGGAAGGAGCTTTCTAGGCAGTGGGAACAGCAAGTTCAAAGGCCCTGAGGTAGGACCATGCCTAGTATGTTTGAGCAACAGCAAAGAAGTCAGTGTGGCTGGAGGGAGTAGGTGAGGGGGAGAGTGGGAGGAGGCGAGGGCAGGGAGTTGTTGGCGGCAGACTGTGCAGGGCTCTGGGGGATGTGGGAAGGACTTTGGCTTTTATCCCAATGAAGTGGGAGCTGTGCAAAGTTCTGAGCAGGGGAGGCCAGTGACTGGACTCAGGTGCTCACTGGCGTCCTCTGGCTGCTGCAGGGGGAACAGACCATCAGGGGTGAGGGCAGGAACCAGGAGACCTGGGCAGAAACAACAGCCCTGGTCCATGTGGGAAATGATGGAGACTTAGACCAGGGTGTTAACAATTTGTGTTATTTTAGATCATCCATTTTCACCTTTTGCATTTTTGTATGATAAATTCATTATTATGGGTTACAAATTTATTGGAATGGTCTGGGCAAAAGAAGTTACATACGGCAAAGGAGCTCAGGTGGTTAAAAAAGTTGGATGTTGCTAAATTTAATATATGTACAACTCTAAGACTGTGTCTGAGCTGTTATTATTTTTCTTCTGCAAGAGTTTGTTTCCTCCTTATCCTGCTTCAGGCATTCAGGCATTTACATGAAATGTCTGCATGCCAACCTCTCGTATTCTAATCTGATGAACGTGACCTTTCAAACTGAGGACATGACACAACTGCAGAGAGGAGAAAACTGGAAGTAAATTTGGATATAATCAGTTATGTGCCTGGAAAACTGTTCCTGTACTGAGGACAGACCAAACATAAGCAAATAAGCCATTTGTTAATTTCAGTGAGTTTCTTGGCAGAAAGAGGCCTGAGGATGTTGCCAAAATCTCTGCCAAGTTTAAATTTAGGATAGCAGGTTCCCCAGGAGTGGAGAAGCTTTAGAATTCTTGCTCCCATTCTCACTATAACCTTTTTGTGATCTTCAGGGGTTGCTATAGGGAGGGTAATTATTTCCAAATTTCCGCTCTTCTCCCCTTCCCCAGATTTTTTTCAGACTGAAATTAGAATCAAGGAAAGTTTTTAAAATGAGAGAATGGATTGCAGAGACTTTCCCATACAGCCTTCCAAATGGGGAAACTGAGGCCCAGATTGGTGAACTGATTTATGTGCCTCACTCCTAGGAGAGGCTCTTGGCTATATCCCCTTTAAAGAGACCCCATGGCATCCACTATGTAATAAATGATTTCTCCTCTCTCATGAAAAGGGGATCAGCAAACTGCTGCCTATAGGTCTTAGTTCTTCACTAAGTTCTGTGAATTCTTCTCAGAAAATGAATTATGCAAATTGTAGCTGGGGAAAATGACATGTAACGTCTGCAAAATTTCCCTGAGAATTCTCCCTTTGTCCACAAAGTAGGCTCGCTAGTCAGTGTAAGGCTCCGTTCAGTGGTGATAACAAACAAACTGGAAACTTTAGTGGCTGTACCCAGCACAAGTCTGTTTCTCATTCCTGTGAAGCTGGTTAGCAGGGCTTGCATCCAAGCAGTGACTCAGGGATCCAACCTTCCTCCATTTTGCACCAGCACCATCTCTCACAGGCTTCCAAAGCTACCTTGGGAGGGGAAGAGAAGGATAGAGGGGGCACACCAGCTGTTAACTGCCTCCATCTGGTAGTGATAATCCATTGGCTAGAATGAGTCACATGGGTCTGTTCTAACTGCAAGAGGGTCTGGGAAATGGAGGAGAACATATGGGTGAACACCAAACACTGCTTATTCTTTCTATTAGAGAAAAGAGAGAGACGTGACTTTCAGTACCTTAGATATGTCAAGAGAAGTGTTTGGATACTACCAGGGTAATAAAAGGGGTCAAAACCTTTCCCCCTTTTGTAGCAGACATGTAGACATGCCACTGATCTTTACTTATTTATTTAATTTATTTACTTTTGGCTGCGTTGGGTCTTCATTGCTACGTGCAGGCTTTCTCTAGTTGCGGCGAGCAGGGGCTACCCTTCGTTGCGGTGCGCAGGCTTCTCATTGTGGTGGCTTCTCTTGTTGTGGAGCATGGGCTCTAGGCACATGGGCTTCAGTAGTTGTGGCATGTGGGCTCAATAGTTGTGGCTCACGGGCTCTAGAGAGCAGGCTCAGTAGTTGTGGCTCATGGGCTTAGTTACTCCGCGGCATGTGGGATCCTCCTGGACCAGGGCTTGAACACATGTCCCCTGCATCGGCAGGTGGATTCTTAACCACTGCACCACCAGGGAAGCACTGATCTTTTAATTTAATTTAATTTTTAAAATTGCAGTACAGTTGATGTACAATATTATATAAGATTCAGGTGTACAACATAGTGATTCACAAATTTTAAAGGTTGTATTCCATTTATAATTATAAAATATTGGCTAGATTCTCTGTGTTGTATTTTATATCTTTGTAACTTATTTATTTTATACATAGTAGTTTGTATCTCTTAATTCCCTACCCCTGTCTTCCCTCTCTCCACTTCCCTCTCCCCACTGGTAACCATTAGTTTTTTCTCTATATCTGTGAGTGCTTCTGTTTTGTTATAGTCACTAGCTAGTTTTAGTTTTTAGATTCCACATATAAGTGATATCATACAGTATTTGTCTTTGTCTGACTTATTTCACTTAGCATGCCCTCCAAGTCCATGCACATTGTTGTGAATGGCAACATTTCATTCTTTTTTGTGGCTGAGTAGTATTCCATTTTATATCACATCTTCTTTATCCATTCGTTTGTTGATGGACACTTAGGTTGCTTCCATATCTTGGCATTTGTAAATAATGCTACTATGAACATTGGGGTGCATGTATCTTTTCGAATCGGTTCTTTCTTTCTTTCTTTCTTTCTTTCTTTCTTTCTTTCTTTCTTTCTTTCTTTCTTTCTTTCTTTCTTTCTTTCTTTCTTATTTGAGCTCCTCTCAAAGCAGATCCTGAGACAAGGATTTGAAGTCAAATAATTTATTTGGGAGGTGACCCCCAGAAACACCAGTGGAGGAGAGAGGAAGGGGAGGAAGGCAGTGAAGGGCGTGTTTCGTGTGTTTTCCTGCTGGAGCAACTGGAGCTTAAGTCTATTTGGGGACCTATGGGAGACAGCATAAGGCATGTACACTTCAGAGCTGTCCCACTGAAGGGTGAGAGAGCTGAGGTATTTACCCACCAATTCCTGTCAGTTACTGGTTGAGGGCTGCTCCCCAGGCTATTAATTCTGTGGCTTGTGTGTGGCAAAGCATGATTCAGCAGCAACAAAAGCTTCCGTTCTGGTATTTGGAAGACAGGCTGGTATGTGCTGAAGGGTAAGGGCAAGGGGGCATGGGCCAGAAATCCTGTGCAAGAAATAAAAACAAGAAGGGAAATGCAGCATGCTTATTGTGTCAGAGATTGCTTGCTTGTTGCGTCCTCAGTATATATCCCCTATTCTTTGCTCTAACAGAACTCCCCATATTTACTGGGAGTGACAATGTGCTCAGCTAAAAGCACATTTCCTAACCTTTAATGCAGATAGCAGTAGCCTCATGAAATATGAATGAAAGTTATTGAGTGGAACTTCTAGTAAACTCTCAAATGTTGATGACTCAGTTGGCAGGTATGCCCTAGCCCTTTACCTCTTAAGATTGCATGGAGCATGTGTATGATGGCCGGAGGTGTAGCACCCATTCTGTGGCCATGAGGATGGAAGCCCAAAATAAGAGAGCGAAAAGTTAGAAGTCCCTTAGGTCCCTGATAACTGTGGGGATGCCCTACCAGCTGTGAATTGCCTACCACTATACACCTACAAGGGAGAAAAAAACATACCTCTTTCTTGTTTAAGCCACTGTTATTTGAGTTTTCTGATCTGTGCAGCAGAATTGAATTCTGATTGATAGACTTATTCACCTACTGAAAGGGAAAAAAGACTACTACTAAAATACTTCATCCTTCTCTTTCTCCTCCTCTTTTGCTAAATTGTGCTTTAGAGGGTCTGGATGCTCAGTTGCCTCTTCTAGGAAACACTGGTAATCAGAACCTAACTTGTTCATTTGTGGTTAGGATCAAGTGAGATAATGTACCTGAAGCACGTAGAAGAGTGGCCCAGAAAGGACCCAGAAATTGGCAGCTCCTACTATTCCAGAGTAGAATAAGTCAATCAGAAATGACACATCCTGATAGCAGAATACTTTCTAGGGCGCCAGCTCCATGTTTGATTAATCCATGGTTCAGTATGACTGTCCCAGAGGAAATAATGCACCATACTGCTTTTCAAAAATCCTTGGCATTTATTCTTGTTGTGTGAAACTTCCAGACAGTCTGTTTATTTATTTATTTATTGCGGTATGCGGGCCTTTCACTGTTGTGGCCTCTCCCATTGCGGAGCACAGGCTCCGGACGCGCAGGCTCACCAGCCATGGCTCACGGGCCCAGCCGCTCCGCGGCATGTGGGATCTTTCCGGACCGGGGCACGAACCCGTGTCCCCTGCATCGGCAGGCGGACTCTCAACCACTGCGCCACCAGGGAAGCCCCCAGTCTGTTTATTTAATTGCTCTGATTGGAGCTGTAAGAAATTGAATTTAACATCTGTAAGCAAGGTTTTTATGACATGGGATTTTGGCTAACAGGGTAGGATCTTATCCCAATTTTGACCAGGGGGAGCCCCTTCAAGCTAGTTTGTGTGTTCTTTTGACAGAACCCTTAGTCTTTAAAAGCCCTTTCCTTGCTTTCAGACACAAGTAGATATTCTAAGCTCATCCCGTTTATTTCCAGGGCACAGATTTTTGTCTGCTTTTTCCTTACTGTATTCCCAGTACCCAGAAAAAGGCCTGGCACTGAATGAATGAATAAATTCTTTCATTTCACTCTTTCTTCTGCTGCTTCCCCAATAACTCTCAATTCACACCATCTACTAAATCAGATATTGTAACTTGCACATTATAAGGATGCTCAAAATCCTCTCTGAGGTGAGCCTTCTCCACCGACATGTTTTTGCTGTGGCTAAGTCCAGCCTGGTCACAGCCTAGATCCTAAGGTTAAAAATAGCTCAATGCAGCCTCAACAGCTTCCAGCATCCTGGTTATTTTTAGGACAGAGGAGGGGGTGAAGGAAAAATGTGACCGAGGGTCACCTCCAGGGAGGAGCATCCCCTTCCTCTGGCTCAGAACTAGGGGCATCACCCAGCTAGAGATGCCCACTCCTGTGAACGGGTCAAGTTTGAGAAGTGGATGTTCACAGGATACAATTTCCCCCATTATTGGATTGTGAATACTAGGCAGATTTCCTGCTCTGCTGGGGATGCAAAGAAACACAGTGCTTGAGGGTCAAATCAGGGAAACCACTAAGATCCTATACAGGCTCTGGACTTTCACTACCAACTGCTGAAGAGTAATCATTCCATAACTCCTGGAATATATTGATCAGTTCATTCATACAATTCACTGTGACAGGTGTTGTCCTAGGTGCTGGCGTTAGAACAGGGACTACTAAAACAGACAAATGTTTGTGCTTCCTGGGGCTGGCACCCAGTCTGGGAGTCAGTCAACAAATTAAAGAAGTAAACTGCACAGCATGTCACGGATTGTTCATTGTTGTGGAGAAAAACCATGCAGTAAAGGGGAATGGAGTGTTGGCATGGGGTTTTGCGTTAACCATGTTTCTGATGCTTTGACATCTGGGGCCTGGTTGAGTCACAAAAGACTGTCCCTCCCAGGGTTAGCCGATTCTTAGAGCTAGTAAAGGACTCCAATCCAGATTCCACACCCCAATCACCTCTTTTTATCAGTTCCAACACTCTGGGCCACTATTTACCTATCCTCATAATTCCAGAGCCAGATACCAGACAACTAAGGACAGTTCCTATGCCCAGAACCCACTGAAATTATCCAGACTAGTCACGCCTAAGCCTGGTCACTGTGCCTCACCCATTCCTTTCTGCAGAAACCACAATGAAACCACCAAGTTTCCCCTTGCTCCCCCTGCCTCCTGACCAATCCTGGTGCTTCTCTGTGTGGCTCTTCAGGGCACCGTGTGCCTCCCCTCCTGCTGGGAACTGTGTCTTTTCAATGGCAGTCCTCTCTCGATCTGTTGGCCTCACCATACCTGAATGATAATAAAATCTACATTTTAAAACAGGGTTGTTTGCAATTTTAAATCAGATGGCTTGGGATGGTCTCAATGACTTTGAAGGGATTAAAGGAAGTGAAGAAGCAATCCCCATGGTTACCTGGGAAAGAGCATTCCAGGAAGAAGGAACAGAAAGTGCAAAGGCCCTGAGGCTGGACCAGGCATGGCACGTTTGTGGAATAGCGAGGAACCTGGATCAGAGTGAACGAGGGGAGCAGTGGAGGAGGTGAAGGCAGGGAGATGACGAGGCAGGGCCTTGTGGGCTACAAGACGGACTTTGGCTTTTGCTCTGAGTGAGGTGGGAGCCATGAAGGGTTCTGAGCAGAGGAGGGACATGATCTAACTTAAGTTCTTACAAGCGCCCTCTGGCTGCTTGTGGGGAGGAGACAGGGATGGGAGGAGTGAGGGTGGAAACCCAGAGACCAGCGAGGAGGCAACTGTACTAGACCGGGTAGGAGATGGTGGAGGCTGGACCAGGGTGGTAGCAGTTCAACAGAGACTGTTAACCTGAGTATGTGGGGTGCCCCTGAAATCTGGACAAATATTTTTTCTTTAATTTCCTTAGTGTTACTTTGAAAATTATCTTTGGGAAAAAAGTTTTTACATGCCCAGTTATGTTATTTACAGATTATTTCACTCCAAATGTAGGATGGCAGGGAACAGCAGTCAGAGTTTTTGTCTGCATGCAACAGAAACGGATCCTGTGCATACTAGCTTTAAAGGATGAGTTTTATGGAAATAATATCAGAGGCTCACAAAATTGACTAAAAGCTGTAGAAATAGACTTGGAGAAAGGGGTGAAACTGAGGGCTCGCTGGAGGTCTAGTGGACACCGTGAGGGTTATGAATTGCTGATGCTAAAGATGAATGGCCGTAACCTTTGGTAGATACTCCCAGCTGCTAGTGTCTGCATGTTTTGCCCAACAGGCTTCTCTAAAGTTGCCAAAGCCTGCCCAGCAGGTTAGAAGTGCCTGGGAATGAACAGCTAACAGCTACATCTCCACCCCTGTCACCATCAGCAGCCATCAACTAACAACTGATGGGAACTGGTGGATCAATACCCCAGTTCCCTCCGCCCTCAGGTGGGATGACTCTGAGGGGCACGTCCAATGCAGTCCCCCAGAGTCTCCTAGCAGGGCTGGGCCAGAGCTGCCTACAGGGGAAACCTGCTCATCTGTGCACCAGTATCGGGTGCCCTCCCCTTTCTTTCTCATATCCCTGAACACCTACTTGTGTTTCCTGGGTTCGCCTCCCAAATAAATGATTTGCCCACGAGTCCTTGGGTCAGTATCTACTTCTGGGGGAACCCAAGCAAAGACAATTGCATTCCATGGCAGAAGCCCCCACATTACTGGATTAGACCCCACATTGAGAGTGAAGGGCTGAGAAATGGTGTCAATATTGGCATATAGAATTTTCCTTAGTCATCTAGAGACAGTGACCCCAGAGACAGGAGTTGGGCACAGCAAGTTTGCCCAGGTCTGGGAACACAGTTCTGTTCAGATTTCCTCTTCTTTCTACCCAGCTAATACTTCATGTTGTGGGGAGGGGGGAAGTTCCCAGCAGGGCTCAGTGCATCCCTTCTCCTGGTCACTTGTGTATTATCACAGGACGTCGGTGAACTTTCTTGATGGACAGAAAGTTCATCGGAATTACATTCTCAGCTCATCTGTGTTAGATGAGCCTTCCTCCTTGGGGGCCAGCAGGAGGATTTAAAGCCAAGGTCATAGAGCTGGCAGACAGCTCTGGCCACATGCTACCCTGCCACTGTCCTTCAAACACTTTCAAATGACCCTGGGCCACTCATCCAAGAGTCAAAACAATGAGCCTTATGTTGGCTGAGCATGGGTCCCATTCCTGCCCCAGGAGGGGAGGCTGGTGTTGGAACAACCATTATGCTAAGACTATTCTCAGTGGGGAATTTTCCCCATAAAAGGGAGATCAGGGCTTCCCTGGTGGTGCAGTGGTTAAGAATCCGTCTGCCAATGCAGGGGACATGGGTTCGAGCCCTGGTCCGGGAAGATCCCACATGCCATGGAGCAATTAAGCCCGTGCGCCACAACTACTGAGTCTGTGCTCTAGAGCCCGCGAGCCACAGCTACTGAAGCCCACGAGCCACAACTCTGAAGCCCGTGAGCCTAGAGCCCATGCTCTGCAACAAGAGAAGCCACCACAATGAGAAGCCCACAAACCGCAAGGAAGAGTAGGCCCCGCTCACTGCAACTAAAAAGCCCGTGTGCAGAAATGAAGACCCAACGCAGCCAAAAATAATAAATAAAATAAATAAATAAATAAAAATAAAAGGGAGATCAAGGTGATCATAGGAAGATGGAAGGTTAAATGACAGGTAGCCAGAAATATAGCCAATGTCAGCTTCCCAAGGGAAAGAGGTGCTGTCACCTTCATAATTTCTTGGTTGCATTTGCAACAATTTTCCAGAGACAAAAAAATAAAAATAAAAATATTCTATTATAGCAGATACTATTGGTGCCACTACTGTCTTGGACTGCCTTGGAGGTCACTTGCAAACAGTTCCCTTTTACACCACAAGTGCCTTCAGCTCTCTAACTGCATTAGTTTCCTAGGGTTGCCATAACAAATGACCACAGTGGTTTCAAAAACAGAAATCTGTAAGTTCTGGGAGCCAGGTGTCCAAAATCAAGGTATCAGTGGTGTTGGTTTCTTCTGGAGGCTCTGAGGGACAAGCCACGCTCTCGTAGCTTCTGGTGTTTTCCAGCAGTCCTTGGCATTTCTTGGCCTATAGCTACATCATTCCAATCTCTATTTCCATTGTCATGTGGGCTTCTTCTCTATGTGTGTCTCTATGTGTTACCTCCTCTTCTTAGGAGGACACCAATCATTGGTTGTAGGGCCCACCCTAAGTCCAGGATGATCTCATCTCAAGATCCTTAATTATCTGAAAAGACCCTTTTTCCAAATAAAGTCACATTCACGGGTTCTAGGGGTTAGGGCATATCTTTTGGGAGACCATCATTCAATTCACTACACTAAGGCCATTCTCCTCAGCCTGTGTGGATGTTGTGGACTGAATGTATGTCCTCCCCAATCCCAAATTCATATGTTGAAATCCTAATTCCCAATGTGATGATATTAGGAGGTGGAGACTTGGGACATAGTTATGTATGAGGGTGGAGTCCTTGTCTATAAGATTAGTCCCCTTGTAAGAAGGGGTCAGAGAGCTCTCTTGCTGTCTTTCTGCCCAGTGATCATACAATGAGAAGTCAGTATCTACAACCCAGAAAAGGGGTCTCACCAGAGCCTGACCATACTGACACCCTGACCTTGGACTTCCAGCCTCTAGAACTGTGAGAAATAAATTTCTATATAAGTCACCCAGTCTATGGTAATTTGTTGTAATGCCCCAAAGGACTAATACATACTATAAAATTATTGCCTTTGGAGTGGCCCTCAAACAATGTGGGACAGGCATTGGTGGATAGATATTCCACTTCCTTACTCCTCAGGGGGTCAGTTCTGAGGGCTCTGCTATATGGTCTCTCAGAGTACCCTGGAAGGATTGAGCTCTCATTGCTAAGGGTAGGGATGTGCTTGTGGAAGAGAGACTCGAAGATTATCCCCAACGATCCCTGCCTCCTAACCTGGATTTGGGACGCTTAGAAACTCTTAGGTTAAAAAGTGTGTTAAGTTGCTAAGTTTTGGGACTTAGCAATGACTAATTAATACAGTGTTTGGTATCACACGTTTTATTGACTTCTCTTCTATGTCTTGATTCCACATTCCTTCACTCTGCTTCCTGGGATCACCTCCTCAATAATTGCTCACATTGAAATAATTGTCTTCAAGTGTGCTCTTGGGGGAACTCAGACTAATACATCTGTTGTTAGGATTATGGGCCATCTGCTTTTGTTTATATGGGAATCAGTGCAAGTTGGAAAGTGTCAAAAACAGAAAGCGTCTTAAAGTTTCTGCCTGGAGGTCGATATGGGTGGACTTACACTTAGTCTCCATCCCAACACCCTTCTAATATCTAATGCAGAGACTGGCCAGCAAAACATGACCTTTCAAAGAATCCCTTGCAGCTAGAATGTTGGAGATGAACTGGGTCCAGCCAACTGGAAGCACTCTAGATTTGGAAGGGGGGTGTGGGTTGGAGGCCAACTCTTTGCTGTTTCAACTGTTAGTACTGGTGACCAATTGTAACTGAGAAGGACCCTATAAGGTCTTCCCAGAATAGACCCCCACGCATGTCCTCTGCCTGCCTTTTCTTTTTTCTTTTTTTTAACATCTTTATTGGAGTATAATTGCTTTACCGTGTTGTGTTGGTTTCTTCTGTATAACAAAGTGAATCAGCTGTATGCATACTTATTCTCCCATATCCCTTCCCTCTTGCGTCTCCCTCCAACCCTCCTTATTACACCCCTCTAGGTGGTCGCAAAGCACCGAGCTGATCTCCCTGTGCTATGTGGCTGCTTCCCACTAGCTATCTATTTTACATTTGGTAGTGTATATATGTCAATGCTATTCTCTTACTTCGTCCCAGCTTACCCTTCCCCTCCCTGTGTCCTCAAGTCCACTCTACGTCTGGGTCTTTATTCCCATCCTGCCCCTAGGTTCTTCATGACCTTTTTTTCCTTAGATTCCATATATATGTGTTAGCATATGGTATTTGTTTTTCTCTTTCTGACTTACTTAACTCTATATGACAGACTCTAGGTCCATCCACCTCACTACAAATAACTCAATTTCGTTTCTTTTTATGGCTGAATAATATTCCATTGTGTATATGTGCCACATCTTCTTTATCCATTCATCTGTTGATGGACACTTCAGTTGCGTCCATGTCCTGGCTATTGTAAATAGAGCTGCAATGAACATTGTGGTACATGACTTTTTTTTTTTTTTTTTTACATGACTCTTTTTGAATCATGGTTTTCTCAGGGTATATGCCCAGTAGTGGGATTGCTCAGTCGTATACTAGTTCTATTTTTAGTTTTTTAAGGAACCTCCATACTGTTCTCCATAATGGCTGTATCAATTTACATTCCCACCAACAGTGCAAGAGGCTTCCTTTTTCTCCACACCCACTCCAGCATTTATTGTTTGTAGATTTTTTGATGATGGCCATTCTGACCGGTGTGAAGTGATACCTCATTGTAGTTTTGATTTGCATTTCTCTAATGATTAGTGATGTTGAGCATCTTTTCATGTGTTTGTTGGCAATCTGTATAACTTCTTTGGAGAAATGTCTGTTTAGGTCTTCTGCCCATTTTTGGATTGGGTTTTTTGTGTTTTTGATATTGAGCTGCATGAGCTGTTTGTAAATTTTGGAGATTAATCCTTTGTCTGTTGCTTCATTTGCAAATATTTTCTTCCATTCTGAGGGTTGTATTTTTGTCTTGTTTATGGTTTCCTTTGCTGTGCAAAAGCTTTTAAGTTTCATTAGGTCCCATTTGTTTATTTTTGTTTTTATTTCCATTTCTCTAGGAGGTGGGTCAAAAAGGATCTTACTGTGATTTATGTTAAAGAGTGCTCTTCCTGTGTTTTTCTCTAAGAGTTTTATAGTGTCCTGTCTTATGTTTAGGTCTCTGATCCATTTTGAGTTTATTTTTGTGTATGGTGTCAGGAAGTGCTCTAATTTCATTCTTTTACATGTAGTTGTTCAATTTTCCCAGCACCACTTATTGAAGAGGTTGTCTTTTCTCCATTGTATGTTCTTGCCTCCTTTATCAAAGATAAGGTGACCATATGTGCGTGGGTTTATCTCTGGGCTTTCTATCCTGTTCCATTGATCTATATTCCTTTTTGTGCCAGTACCATACAGTCTTGATTACTGTAGCTTTGTAGTATAGTCTGAAGTCAGGGAGCCTGATTCCTCCAGCTCCATTTTTCTTTCTCAAGATTGTTTTTGCTATTCAGGGTCGTTTGTGTTTCCTTACAAATTGTGAAATTTTTTTTTTGTAGTTCTGTGAAAAATGCCATTGGTAGTTTGATAGGGATTGCACTTAACCTGTAGATTGCTTTGGGTCATATAGTCATTTTCACAATGTTGATTCTTCCAATCCAAGAACATAATATACCTCTCCATCTGTTTTCATCATCTTTAATTTCTTTTACCAGTGTCTTATAGTTTTCTGCATACAGGTTTTTTTTCTCCTTAGGTAGGTTTATTCCTAGGTATTTTATTCTTTTTATTGCAGTTGTAAATGGGAGTGTTTCCTTAGTTTCTTTTTCAAATTTTTCATCATTAGTGTATAGGAATGCAAGAGATGTCTGTGCAGTAATTTTGTATCCTGCTACCCTACCAAATTCATTGATAGCTCTAGTAGTTTTCTGGTAGCATCTTTAGGATTCTCTATGTATAGTACCATGTTATCTGCAAACAGTGACAGTTTTACTTCTTTTCCAACTTGGATTCCTCTTTTTTCCTTTTTCTTCCCTGATTGCTGTGGCTAAAACTTCCAAAACTATGTTGAATAATGGTGGTGAGAGTGGGCAACCTTGTCTTGTTCCTGATCTTAGAGGAAATGGTTTCTGTTTTTCACCATTGAGAATGATGTTGGCTGTGGGTTTGTCATATATGGCCTTTATTATGTTGAGGTAGGTTCCCTGTATGCCTACCTTCTGGAGAGTTTTTATCATAAATGGGTGTTGAATTTTGTTCAAAGTTTTTTCTGCATCTATTGATATTATCATGGTTTTACCCTTTAATTTGTTAATATGGTGTATCACATTGATTGATTTGTGTATATTGAAGAAACCTTAATCATGGTGTATGATACTTTTAATGTGCTGTTGGTTTCTGTTTGCTAGTATTTTGTTGAGGATTTTTGCATCTATGTTCATCAGTGATATTGGCCTGTAGTTTTCTTTCTTTGTGACATCTTTGTCTGGTTTTGGTATCAGGGTGAGGGTGGTCTTGTAGAATGATTTTGAGAGTGTTCCTCCCTCCGCTATATTTTGGAAGAGTTTGAGAAGGATAGGTGTTAGCTCTTCTCTAAATGTTTAATCGAATTTGCCTGGGAAGCCATCTGGTCCTGGGCTTTTGTTTGTTGGAAGATTTTTAATCACAGTCTCAATTTCAGTGTTTGTGCTTGGTCTATTTGTATTTTCTATTTCTTCCTGGTTCAGTCTCAGAAGGTTGTGCTTTTCTGAGAATTTGTCCATTTCTTCCAGGTTGTCCATTTTTTTGGCATATGGTTGCTTGTAGTAATCTCTCATGATCCTTTGCATTTCTGCAGTGTCAGTTGTTACTTCTCCTTTTTCATTTCTAATTCTATTGATTTGAGTCTTCTCCCTTTTTTTCTTGATGAGTCTGGCTAATGGTTGATCAATTTTGTTTATCTTCTCAAAGAACCAGCTTTTAGTTTTATTGATCTTTGCTATTGTTTATTTCATTTCTTTTTCATTTATTTCTGATCTGATCATTATGATTTCTTTCCTTCTGCTAACTTTGGGGTTTTTTTTGTTCTTCTTTCTCTAATTGCTTTAGGTGTAAAGTTAGGTTGTTTATTTGTGATGTTTCTTGTTTCTTGAGGTAGGATTGTATTGCTATAAACTTCCCTCTTAGAACTGCTTTTGCTGCATCCCATAGGTTTTGGGTCATCATGTTTTCATTGTCATTTGTTTCTAAGTATTTTTTTATTTCCTCTTTGATTTCTTCAGTGATCTCTCGGTTATTTAGTAGTGATTTGTTTGGCCTCCATGTGTGTTTATTTTTTACAGTTTTTTCCCTGTAATTGATATCTAGTTTCATAGCATTGTGGTTGGAAAAGATACTTGATACAATTTTAATTTTCTTCAATTTACCAAGGCTTGATTTGTGACCCAGGATATGGTGTATCCTGGAGAATGTTCCATGAGTACTTGAGAAGAAAGTGTATTCTGTTGTTTTTGGATGGAAGGTCCTATAAATATCAATTAAGTCCATCTTGTTTAATGTATCATTTAAAGCTTGTGTTTCCTTATTTATTTTCATTTTGGATGATCTGTGCATTGGTGAAAGTGGGGTGTTAAAGTCCCCTACTATGAATGTGTTACTGTTGATTTCCCCTTTTATGGGTGTTAGCTTTTGCCTTATATATTGAGGTGCTTCCCGATCTATGAATCACAGACATGGAGTTGTGGTTTTGAACTTAACATTTTGGGAAGTGGCATGCCGACTCCCTCCTGTATTAAGTAAGGTAACAACAGCTGCTGTTACAGATAAATCCTGTAACCCTAGTATGTTTTAAGACGATGGAAGTATGAATTTTGCTCATGGGAAGTCAATGGCGGTATTTGTCAAATGGTTTCCCTTTTGAGTCTGGAATCTCCAAGATGCAGAGGTCAAGATGAGTTCAGCCATGTAAGAGATTTGTTGGAGGCCATGCTGATGTGGGGAAATGAGATGGATGGAGCCAGGGAGGCTGGGAGAGCCCTTGGTGATGTACAGAGAGAGGGAAGGGAGGAAAAGAGAGAGGGAAGGAAGGAAGGTGTGATGGAGACGGTTTAGACTGCAGGGTAGCTCTGAGAGATTTGGCCAGGTCACTGAGCTCATTTGCTTGTTCAGAGGAGTTCTGTTCTCCCAGGACCTGGACTGCCCCAGTGTCCTTCCCCTGCTCAGTCACTTGTGGGGGCAGCCCATGGGAAGCATGGCCTCAGCACCTGTGCAATGCTGGATTTCAGATTCCAGCTGGGGTCCTTCCCACACCAACCCTGCAAGATGTGTACTAGATATTCATAGCAGGATTATTCAGAATTGCCAAGAGGTGGAAGCAACCCAAGTGTCCATCAGTGGAGGAATGGATAAACAAAATGTAGTACATCCATACAACAGAATATCATTCAGCCTTAAAAGAAACGAAACCTTGAAACATGCTACGACATGGATGAACCTTGAGGACATTATGATAAGCTAAGTGAGCCAGTCACAAAAAGGACAAACACCATATCATTCCATTTGCTTGAGATCCTTAGAGGAGTCAAATTCATAGAGACATAAAATAGAATGCTGGGTGCCAGGGGCTGGGGAGGGGGAATGAGGAGTTAGTGTTTAATGGGTATAGAGTTTCAGTTTTACAAGATGAGTTCTGGTGATAGATGGTGCTGATGGTTACATAAAATATGGAAGTACTTAACGCCACTGAACTGTACACCTAATTGTGGTCAAGATGGTAAATCTTATGTTATGTAGATGTACCACAATTGAAAAAAGAAGGGATTTTTTCCCACCTTAAATTAATGCTGCCTAGTCCATTGAACCTTTCAGTTTTCTATTTATCATTCAATTGATGGATCACAAAAGCTTGGTGCTGCTTATGTGGCAAGATTCTCATCCCCTGAAGCTTGAGGATTTTCCCTCTTCCTCAACACTCTAGTGAACACTGGCCCCATTTCCAGCTGCCAAGTCCTGCCTTTAAAAAAAAAAAGTTATTTATTTTTTGGCTGCGTGGGGTCTTCACTGCTGCGCGCAGGCTTTCTCTAGTTGCGGCGAGCGGGGGCTACTCTTCGTTATGGTGCACGGGCTTCTCATTGCAGTGGCTTCTGTTGTTGCGGAGCATGGGTTCCAGGTGCGCGGGCTTCAGTAGTTGTGGTGCGTGGGCTCAGTAGTTGTGGCTTGCGGGTTCTAGAGCGCAGGCTCAGTAGCTGTGGCGCACGGGGTTAATTGCTCCACAGCATGTGGGATCTTCCTGGACCAGGGCTCAAACCCATGTCCCCTGCATTGGCAGGTGGATTCTTAACCACTGCGCCACCAGGGAAGCCCAAGTCCTGCCTTTTTTTGATCAGAGGTTTTCTCTTGCAACCAGAGTCTGTTTTGCCTTCGTTGTGGCAGCCAGAAGTACTTGGCAATTAAAGTCCCCCTGAGAGCAGCCTTCTACAAATGACTGACTGGAGTCGGTGAATAAGTACCCCAACTCTGTCACCCCTCAGGTGGGATAACTCTCAGGGATGTGTTCTACACTGGCTGCCAGACTTTCCCAGAGGGATTAAGCTCTAGTTACCCATGGCAGTAACTCTCTTGCCAATGCATCATTTACTGTCTGCCTTCTCTTCCCTGTCTTACATCTGTACTCTCTACTGACGCTTCCAGGGGTTACTTTCTAAATAGTCAATTTATCTCAAATTCTTGTCTCAGCTTCTGGGGGAATTCAAATTAAGATGCTCTCAAAGTAGATTGAATATGTTAAATCTATCCATCTTGAACTTGTGTGTGTGTGTGTGTGTGTGTGTGTGTGTGTGTGTGTGTGTGTAGAAAGCACAATTTAGAAAGGCAAAACTTTACAAGGAGTTGGCATTGCCCCAACACAAGATATTGTCTTGACCCCTCCTATAGCTCGTGGAATAGGACTCCAGTAGAGTTATGTGTCCTAGAAATGGTTGAATTGCTTTGTGATTTGAAGCAGGTGAAGAAAACCAAAGAATTGTGTTTGCCATCAACCCAGGATTGCTAACGGTTCTTTTTAATGTTTTGGAAGCGGGTTATGGAGGAGTTGGCAGCTCCCCATCTCTCTTCCACGTGCAACTGGATGGAACCACAGACGTTTCTGAGTGCAAAGAACAAACGCACAACTACTATGTGCCCGTGGACACCATCCAAGGAGAATTTCCATTTTCTGACCCCACTTTGGAAATGACAAGGTTGTCAATATCTGTAGAAGACTGAGGAATTTCCTTGCCAATCTAACTTCAGCTGGAAGAAATCTCTTGGTCTTCCAGCTCAGGAGCACCTGTGATGCTTGGCACCACACCTGGCTTGGCTGCTCCGGGGGATGATGGAGTGGCTCGTGACATCCTGAGTTACAGCCTCTGTAGGGACTGCCAGCCCACTGATAGGTATATCATTGCTCCTGTGCCAATCACTGACATCCATGGAGTTCAGGACTTGAATAATTGCCTATTCCTAGGGGTTGGTCAAGAAATAGAAGCAGAAAATGAATTCTTTTTTCTTATTGCACAGAAGTTGGCTGGATTTCAAGGCAAATGATTTTAAGACAAATGCTTGATTGGCCTTTAGGAGGAAGTTTCTTGGGTTTTTTTCTCACTGTCAGAACAATCTGACAGGGAGATCAACCAGGGCTCAGCAGTACTTTGGAACCATCTGAATGAGGGGGAAATCAAGGTCCTGTGGTGACAATTTTGGATTTTGTGAAAAACCTAGGAATTCTTTTGGTCAAATTGCCAGGTTGTAAGAGGAGATTGGAGGCTAACTCTGTGGAAATTTCAAACTCTAGCAGGAGACTTCTGCAGCCTGGTGTGCAGGGACAGAAATGTGCAGATATACAATTATAATTTACTTCCCCCATTAAAACAGATTTATAAGCCATCTCTTACTGATTTCGCACAGGAGTAGCATAAAATGTTGTTGCCACCTAGACATAGACCCCAGCTCTGTGTGTGCATCCCCCAGCTTCTTCAAGCTTACCTGCTACTTGCTCACACCTGTGACCTTCAGAGGGTCGCTCATTAGTACTGGAGCCACGCTCCTCATACAGAATACCAGAAGTACCTGGGAGTTTGCCTCACTTCCCCATCCTGGGTGGCCAATTGCTGATGGATTTAGGAGTCTGTTGTGGACTGAAAGTTTGTGTCCCCTCCTCCCCCCACCTTATGTTGTGAAGCCCTAACCCCCAAATGTGAATGCATTTGGAGATGGGGGCTTTATGAGATAATTAAGGTTAAATGAGGTATTAAAGGGGGAGCCCTGATCAGATAGGATTTGTGCCCTTATAAGAATAGGAGGAGGGCTTCCCTGGTGGCGCAGTGGTTGAGAGTCCGCCTGCCGATGCAGGCGACATGGGTTCGTGCCCCGGTGCTGGAAGATCCCACAGGCCACGGAGCGGCTAGGCCCGTGAGCCATGGCCGCTGAGCCTGTGCTAAAAAAAAAGAATAGGGGGAGGCACCAGATAGCTCTCTCTTCCTACATGCACCGAGGAAAGGTCACGTGAGCACACAGTGAGAAGGTGGCTGTCTGCAACCCCAGGGGAGAGTCTTGTTTTTTCTGTTGTTGTTGTTTTTTTTTCGGTACACGGGCCTCTCACTGTTGTGGCCTCTCCCGTTGCGGAGCACAGGCTCCGGACGTGCAGGCTCAGCGGCCATGGCTCACGGGCCCAGCCGCTCCGCGGCATGTGGGATCTTCCTGGACCAGGGCACGAACCCGTGTCCCCTGCATCGGCAGGCGGACTCTCAACAACTGCACCACCAGGTAAGCCTGGGGGGACAGTCTTTATTAGACATCCACCCTGCTGGCACCTTGATCTTGGACTTCCAGCCTCCATAATTGTGAGAAATAAATTTCTGTTGTTTAAGTCACTCAGTCTGTGGTACCAAAGTGTTAAAAAAAAAAACCAGGCTCTTTTGCCTGGGTACAATTGATATACCTGCTGGATCAGTCTGAGTTTGGGACTTCACCTGACGTTGCACCCTTGTGTGTGGATTCTTCCTTTTCCCTGTCCTGCTTCTCCCACTCCCTTCATGGTTATGTTGGGAGTGCTTCGTAATAAGTTACTTGCACCTGAATCTTTGTTTCAGGTTCTGCTTCTGGGAAAATCTGACCTAAGAAACCAGTGATGCAGAACCTTGCCATAGGGCAGCTCAGTTCCGAGTTGAGGACACAGAAACTGCTGGGAAAAACTTGCAGAGCTTTGGTAGTTTCTATTAATCGGAGTTCTGATTCTCCTTGGGCATTAGTTAGATTAAGCAATGCAGCTGCTACAACAGGCAAGTCCGGAAATCTCAGTGGCTGAACACAATAAAGGTTTATTTCTTACTTGTGTGCAGTTGGAGTAGGTTGGGCAGCCGTCTTCCATCTTATAGCTGTCCCAAATGGAGCACATGGTTTCCAAGGTTGTCGGGCAGAGGAGAAACATCAGTTCTTAACTGCCTCTGTCAGTAAATTGGTACAGCCTCTGTGGAGGTCCCTCAAAAAATTAAAAATAGAGTTACCATATGAACCAGCAACCCCACTCCTGGGCATATGCCCAGACAAAACTATAATTCAAGAAGAGACATGCAACCCTATGTTCATAGCAGCACTATTTACAATAGCCAAGACTTGGAAACAACCTAAATGTCCATAGACAGTTGAATGGATAAAGAAGATGTGGTATATATATATATATACAATGGAATATTACTCAGCCATAAAAAAGAATGAAATAATGCCATTTGCAGCAACATGGATGGACCTAGAGGCTACCATTCTAAGCCAAGTAAGTCAGAAAGAGAAAGACAAATACCGTACGATATCACTTATATGTGGAATCTAAAATACAAGACAAATGAACATATCTGTGAAATAGAAACAGACTCACAGACATAGAGAACAGACTTGTGGTTGCCAAGGGGGAAGGGGGTGGGGGAGGAAAGGATTGGGAGTTTGGGATTAGCAGATGCAAACTGGTATATGTAGGATGGAAAAACAACAAGGCCCTACTGTATAGCACAGGGAACTATATTCAATATCCTGTGATAAACCATAATGGAAAAGAATATGAAAAAAATGTGTGTATATGTATAACTGAATCACCTAGCAGTACAGCAGAAATTAACACAATGTTGTAAATCAACTGTACTTCAATAAAACATAAAAAAATGAAAGAAACTTGACACAAAATTGTACATATTGTAAGGTTCTGGTTATATGAATTTCAAGAACAGGCAAACCTAATCTATGGTGGTAAAAGCTGGAATAGTGAGTTGTCTCTAATTTGGGGTATTGACTGGAAGGTAACATGAAGGGGACTTATTGGGTGCTAGAAATTTCTATCACTTGATCTAGGGGATTGTACGTGGGTGTACATACATAAGTAGATACATACATACAGAAGGGTGTACATATATAAAATTAATCAAACTGCACACATAAGAATTTTGCAATCTGTTCCATTCCAACTTTTACTTTGAGAGCAATGAGTAGTTAAAGCTTTGACTCAAAAGAAATGCAATAATAAACGTGTCCTACACTCACTGTATACCAGGTACTGTGATAAACACTTTACTCATTATTAATTCATTTATCACCCATGACAACCCTGCAATGTAGGTGTTATTAATAATCTCCGTTTTTTTGGATGAAGAAAGTGAGGTTCTGGGGGAAAAAGTAATTCTTTAGTGATTATACAGTCACTGTACTGCTCAATTTGGAATTAATTTCAAAATATCTTAGAAAGCGTTCATTAATACTTGCCTGTAAACACAGACATAGAAAATAAACGTATGGTTATCAAAGGGGAAAGGGTGGGGGGGATAAATTAGAAGTTTGAGATGAACAGATACATACTGCTTTATATAAAATAGATAAACAACAAGGTCCTACTGTATAGCACAGGGAACTATATTCAATTCAATAGACTATAATGGAAAAGAATCTGAAAAATAACATATATATGTGTATGTATAACTGAACCACTTTGCCGTACACCTGAAACTAACACAACATTGTAAATCAACTAGACTTCAATCAAAAAAATACTTGCCTGTAAAATGGATGAGAAAGGCTTATAGCTTTACACTCATTGTTTTTCTATACCATGAAGGAAATTAGTTTCCAGTACATTAAAATAAACGGCGTATATGTGAGAAGATGTGCCTTTTGGAAGGAAGGAGCCGTAGCTCTCAGATTTCCAAAGAGACTGTGACTCCATAAAAGTTATAAACCACTGAATTATAGGAAGTAGCCTGCAACAGCGACTAGTACCTAAATAAATTTGCAAAGTGAACTCAGGGCTACCGTTGATGAGAGTAGCCATATATATTTTCGTTTCTCTTTTGGTCTATTTAAAAACGAGATTTGATTTCTTTCGTTGATATCAGTTCTGGATGCAAATGATGAATGATACTCTTGCAATTGAAGGTTGGGTGGTGTGTGAATAATGACTCAGCTGCCATGTGGCTCCTGGATGCTGAAGCCATGTTTTTTATATTGATCAGCTCTTAGTACTATAATGCTATGTAACAAACCACCCAAAATGTAGCAGCTTACTCCAAATAAGCCTTTATTCTTTTTAAAAAAATTTTATTTTACTGAAGTATAGTTGATTTACAATGTTGTGCTAATTCCTGCTGTATAGCATAGTGATTCAGTTTTACATTCTTTTTCATATTCTTTGCCACTATGGTTTGTCACAGGGTACTGAATATAGTTCCCTGTGCTATACAGTATGACCTTGTTGTTTATCCATTCTATATATAATAGTTTGCAGCTGCTACTCCCAAACTCCCAATCCATCCCTCCCCACTCCCTTCCCCTTGGCAACCACAAGTCTGTTCTCTATGTCTGTGAGCCTGTTTCTGTTTCGTAGATAAGTTCATTTGTGTCGTATTTTTAAAAAAATGATTAATTATTTTATTTTTGGCTGCATTGGGTCTTCATTGGTGCGTGCAGGCTTTCTCTAGATGCGGTGAGTGGGGGCTACTCTTCGTTGCGGTGCACGGGCTTCTCATTGCGGTGGCTTCTCTTGTTGAGGAGCACGGGTGCTAGGTGTTTGGGCTTCAGTAGTTGTGGCACACGGGCTCAGTAGTTATGGCTCAAGGGCTTTGTTGCTCCATGGCATGTGGGATCTTCTTGGACCAGAGCTCGAACCTGTGTCCCCTGCACTGGCAGGTGGATTCTTAACCACTGCACTACCAGGGAAGTCCTGTGTCATATTTAGATTCCACATATAAGTGATATCATACGGTATTTGTCTTTCTCCTTCTGACTTACTTAGTATGATGATCTCTAGGTCCATCCATATTGCTGCAAATGGCATTAGTTCATTCTTTTTTTATGCAAATCAGCTTTTATTCTTATGCTTGTGGGTCTGCAGGTAAAGATTGGTTCAGAATTGATCTGTTCAAGGCTTGGCTGGGTGATCCCGCTTCAGGTTGTGGATTGGTTGGGCTCAGTTGGTGCCATGTGGAGGGTTGGGTTTACTCTGTTCCACGTTTGTTAAATCTGTGGCCCAGGAGAAAGGGGAAGCAACACCCTGGTGCATGCTGTTCTCCTAACAAAATAACAAAGTGCAAGAGCTAAACTAAATCATGCAGGCACATTTAAATCCTTTGTTCACATCTGCTAACATCCTGTTGGCCAAAGCAAGCCATATGGTCAAGCTCAGTGTCGATGCAGTGTGGAAATACACTCCACTCATGAGGGAGGACATTCCACCTTCACATGCAAAGGGTCTAGATGTATTGCATTTCTAGAAATGCAATCCCATCTACCCATAGCTGTCACAGTTAGGTTATGGGAGGGAGGAAAGGAGGTCCTTACCCAATGGGCAGCAGATCTGAGAGATAGAGTGAGTTCTGATGACAACCCTGGACCTAGTCACGCTTGGAGCCTGATTCATCCTTGGACTTCCCAGAGTCACCAATAGATAAATCTCCCTGTCACTTCCCTTTCTGAGTAAGCAATTTTGAATCAGGATCTTGTCACCTGCAACCACGTGATTCCCCATAAGTACTCTCTTTCACAGTAAATTACAGTGCTCATTTCTTCTTACCAACAACAGCACTGGGTGTTAATGTTTCTTTTCAGTTTTTGCTAGTTTTCCAGTGAAGAATGGTACCTTGTTTAAACT
Organism: Monodon monoceros; assembly: GCF_005190385.1. NCBI lineage: Eukaryota > Metazoa > Chordata > Mammalia > Artiodactyla > Monodontidae > Monodon > Monodon monoceros. The sequence continues at coordinate 164,640,548 of NW_021703768.1, forward strand.
TCATTTATTTACCAGTAATATGGAACGTCTTCACGCACTTACTGGCCATTTATATTTCTCTTTTGTGAACTGAAGTTGGCTTACTTTTGCAATGTGCTGATTTTTCAAGCTGGAGTTGGATTTGCAGTAGGGATACATTTCCCAAGTGTTTTGGGTGCTGAAATGTTTTTTGCAGTTGATTATAACATCCTTCCAGGCTGAGGGTGCTTCTACCTTCATGTAGTCGATGTTTCCTGTTGAAATGAGCACAGAATGACTTATGTCACCTTTTCTAAACAGCCTCAGTGAATGTTATTTTGGGTTAGAGAACTAGAGTTAGAAAAGACAGAAGGTGAGACAGCTGTCACAAGACCTCCAGAAAGTGGCATCATACTTCACAATTTCATAGTGACTGCTCTTTGGAAGCGTGACACCTTCCTAAGAGAAATCTCATGCTTGAAATAGAATTTGCCTATTAAAAAACCCTGAATTTATGAATCCAACTAATTTCCAGGAGAGGGAACAGCACAGAAATGGAAACATTTATTTTAGGATGCCCGTCATTGTCATTTAGAGATCTGAGACTAGAATTTGGGAATCTGGAAGTTTAGCTCCCAAATCTTAGGAGAGGCAAAGGAGTGGAGTGGTTGAAATCCTTGCTCCAAAAACTGTGATTCATGGCCTAACAGCATCAGTACCACCTGGGAACTTTCTAGAAGCTCAGAATCTCCGCCTCTGCCCTGGACCTACTGAATCAGAACCTTCTGCATGGGCTTTGGAAAATGATAATCCTGGCTTCCAATTCTGTTTGCACCACTTGCTGGTTTTAGGATCTTGGGCAAATTATTTAACTTTCCTTGAGTCTCACTTTCCTTATTTGCAAAATGAGACTGATAAAAGTAATCAACTCACTGGATTGTTGTGAGGATTAAATGAACTATCTTATTATATTAGTTAGGGTAAAGGTTAAGATGCTGTAACAAAAAGGATCCCCCAATACAGTGGCTCATAGAGCACAGACAAATGTTTCTATTTCCCATCATGGTCTTTCATGAGCCGTCTAGGTTGGCAGGGCAGAGCTGTTCCACACATCTTCATTCCAGCATCCTGCTTGTTCCCTTCTTGTTGTTCTGCCATTCCTTAGGGCATTGTCCTCATCTGATAGATTCAGACTGGGTTACAGACGCATCTACATTCCAATTCTTGGACAAGCCACTCATCACTTTGGCTCACATTTAATTGGCAAGTCCTTACTCATCTGGCCGCATCCAGCCCCAAGGGAGACAGGGAAATGTACTCTCCAACTGCACATCTCTGTGTCCACTCTAGACATCTCCACTTCACATGCGTCAGAGTCTTTCCCCAGAGTCTGGCTTGATGAATTTCAGCCTTTGTTATTGCATTATTCTTTACTGTGATGTTTCTCAGCTCAGAAGCACTTTCAACCTTTGATCCTGCCGCACAGCTTGTGATACATCACAGGTTGTGATATATCACTGCCTCTGCTATTTGGCCAAGGCAATTATCCAGTTCTTTCTAATTACCTGGTCAAGAGGGAGATGAATAGTACCGCAGTCACCATGGGATTTAGCAACAGTGGTGTATTTAGAATACTTCCCCATGTGTGGGTGGCTGATTAGCTACATTTGCAAAGTACCTAACGGCTACTATTAGCATTTAATGATCTTAATTCCCAAAGTAGCTTGGTGGCAGAAAAGCCATCCTCAGATTTGTCCCTGACAAGTTTCCCAGGGGACAAATGTTTGCTCTCAGCATCTGTATGTTAGGGACCAGGAAGGAATCATCTCTGGATCCTGAAGATTTCTAGCCAAGGGGGTTTGTAACAGAGCCCATATTTGGCGGAAAGATTAAACCCTGAGATGGATATTGCTCTGACTTTATCCCAGGGGCGAATGGATTATGTTCTCTCAAAGCATTTGCCTTTAGAGATGAATCAAGGAAAGGTATTTTTTTTTTTTTTTTTTTTGGTATATTCAATAACAGTTTGCCTTCTTGGTGAAACTGTGTACCAGCCCCTGTGTCCTTGTCTTTTGAAGTAAAAGGCTGACTCAGGAGTTAATCATTGGGAAATGTGAAGATGTAGAAACAAAGAATAGCTGTTGGGCTGGGGGACGGGTAACAATTTAGGCTGTAATTCTGCCATATAGCAGAATCACCAAACTCCCAGTTCCCTGAAAGATATAAATAAAGGCCCGACACACATTCCTAAGTTGTTTTTACAGGAAACAGACCCCCACCAGATGAAAACTGCTGACTGAAAGAACATAGACCCTAGACTGGTTGAAACCAGAAGATTGATGATGCTTGAAACTTCACCTTGATGCCAACCAGTCCAAGATTTGTCCACAAGCTAATCACTCCCTGTTCCTTGAACGCTATAAAACTCCTCACTGTCCCTTCCTGGGTGGGTCACAGAGTCTTGAAACCATTAGCGCTCTGTGGCCTCCTTTGCCTGGCAAGGCAATAAAAGCTACTCTTTTCTACTTCACCCAAAACTCTGTCTCTGTGTTTCCATTTGGCACTGGTGAACAGAGGCCGAGTTTCAGCAACATTGGTACTAAATCACTTGATACTAAATCACTTGCTTTGCTAGCTTTCTTGTTCACTGTCCTAGGAATGTCCTTATCATTCCCCCAAATAATTACTTTGCACGTAAATGCAAAGTAACCTTTGGAAATGGATTTTCTTAAGACTTTCAGCTAGAGTTTTAAAACTCCAGCTGTACTACTTACTAGCTGTGTGTCACTGGTTACATCGTTTAGTCTTTCTAGATCTTAATTTTTTTCATTTATAAAATGAGATTTACAATAGTATTTAACTACCTTATAAAGTTGAGGATTAAATGAGTTTATACAAATAATGTACTTAGGGTAGTGCCTGACATATCATATATAAATGTTAGCTGGTATTAGTAGTAGTAGTAAAAACAATTGTAAGTAAACCCCAGCATGCTCTTATCCCCCTCCCTTCATGGCAGGCGTTGTCCTCTGTCCTAGGAATCCTCCCCTTTGCACTTTTGGTAGTAGAACTTCCTTGAGTTTTGGTAGGGTACGTGGTTACCCAGCTTCTCTTGCAGCTATATAAGGCCATGTGGCCAAGGTGCTAGCAATAGAATATGGGTAGAAACAATCCATGCTACTTCTGTGTTGCTTCCTTAAAAAGAAATGCTTGCCCTTCACTTTTTCTCTTTTCCTCCTCATGATGGCTGGAATAAGGCCACGGTGGTAAGCCAGGATGGGCATGTGGATGAAGACATACTCTAGAGATGGCACAGCAATGAGATAGAATGAACTGGGTCCCTACATGATCTTGTGAAGTGGAGCCCGTGTCAAAGCACTTGCCTACTTCTAGATTCTGAAGTGAGAGAGAATTAAACTTGTTTCTTACTTGAGCTATTGTTTTCTTGGGTTTCTTTGTTTCAGAATCTTGTTTATATACTCAATAATGTATCCACTTACCATCTGGGCATTAGAGTATATCTCAGGGAAATGCATTTGGCTCTTAATCTGAGTCAAAATTTATTTTGAAATTTTAGAGTTTATTGGTCAATTAATAGACCCTAGAGGCAAATAAGCCCAGGCCCAACTAGCCTGTGAATACTAATGAGGCTGCTTTAACATTAATGCTTTAATTTTAATAACTCATTATTTCTCACATGTAGGAAGGACCTTCCTGTCTCCTCTCTACAAGTTTCCCATATTAGATTGAAGAATTCTGGGGGTTTTTAAAACTTGTGTCAAAGAAATAGTTTACTCATGGTAGATTTGCTGCTGTTGAAGTCCCAATGGCAGACACCTTTCTACCTTCTCTAGCGCTTTCCATGGGTGTCCTACTCATCAGTGATCCTCAGTAATGGACTTCTCAGGTCACATGACACCAAAACTGCTAAGGGTCTTTGGGGAGAACGACTTTTTTCTCTAACTCTGTGATGATATTGTTCCAATGCTGCCTGCCTTCCATTTTTACTGTTGGAAAGTCTGCCATGTTGAACTTGACATTCCTTTGTAGGTGATTTCTCTCTGGCTGCTTTAAAGATCTCTCTGTCTTTGGTGTTTAAAGTTTCACCAAGATGTACCTAGGCATGTATTTCTTTTTATTTATCCTGCTTGTTATATGTTATGCTTCTCGAATCAGAGGACTTACGTTTTTCATAAGTTTTAGAAAATTTGCAGTTCTTAATCTCTTTAAGTGTTGCCTTTCCTCCATTTTCTCTTTTGATCCTCCTAGGTTTTTGATTAGATGTACCTTGGATTTAATCATCTTATTCTTCATTTCTCTTACTGACTCATTTTATATCTCTTCTCTCTTTGTGTTACATTCAAGGTTATTTTTTCAGCTATGTCTTCCAGTTCACTCATTTTCTCTCGGGCTGTGGTTAATCTGCTTTTTATCAGTTGAATTTTTATTTCGACAATTAAATTTTTATTTTTACAAATTCTCTTAAGACCCCTTTCTATTTGTTTCTACAAATTTCTTGTGGTTTGATCATCTTTGTGATTGCATTTTATTTTTTAATTTTTATTTATTTTTATTTATTTATTTTTGTGGTATGTGGGCCTCTCCCGTTGCGGAGCACAGGCTCCGGACACGCAGGCTCAGCAGCCATGGCTCATGGGCCTAGCCGCTCTGCGGCATGTGGGATCTTCCAGGACTGGGGCATGAACCTGTGTCCCCCTGCATCGGCAGGCAGACTCTCAACCACTGCACCACCAGGGAAGCCCTATTTTTTATTTATTTTTTTAGATGTTGGGGTAGGAGTTTATTAATTAATTAATTAATTTTTGCTGTGTTGGGTCTTTGTTTCTGTGCGAGGGCTTTCTCTAGTTGTGGCAAGCGGGGCCCACTCTTCTTCACTACTAAATATGTATTTATTTACTTATTTATATATTTGGCTGCACTGAGTCTCAGTTACATCACGCGGGATCTTTGTTGCACCATGCAGGATCTTCAGTTGCAACATGCAGGCTCCTTTAGTTGTGGCATGTGGGATCTAGTTCCCTGATCAGGGATTGAACCCAGGATCCCTGCATTGGGAGGGTGGAGTCTTAGCCACTGGACCACCAGGGAAGTCCCCTAGAGATTCTGAATTAATTGTTCTGCAGTGGGACCTGGGCATGGGTGTTTTCTTTTAAAGCTCCCCAGGAGACTTAATGTATAGCCATGTTTATGACCCACTGTCCTGTAGCATTGCTTTGTTCCTCTGGTCAACACCAGATCACCATTACATCTCAATTCCAGCCAGCAGGAAGGAGAAAGAAAGTACACAGGAAATGTATGTGTTGTCATAAGACTCAAGCCAGGAAGTAGAACATGTCACTTCCTCTCAGCCCCATTGGTGGGAACTCAGTCACATGATCCCACCTAGCAGCAAGGGAGGCTGGGAAATGTCTAGCTGACCAACTAGGTTCCTGGCTACGATTCTATTACTTTGGAAGAAGAGGGAAATGGATATAGGACAAAGAATGGGGTCCAGAGAGCCAGTGGGTCTGTAGAGGTGGCTCTAGCAGTGACTGGCACTGGCCAATGTATTAATTTCCAAGTGTTGCCATAACAAAGTACCACAAACTAGGTGGCTTAAAACAATAAAATTTATTTCCTCATAGTTCTGGTGGCTAGAAGTCTGAAATCAAGATGTTGGTGGTGCCACAGTCCCTCTAAAACCTTTGGGGGAGAATTCTTCTTTACCTTTTCCTAGCTTCTGGTAGTTTGCCTGCAATCCATCTTGGCATTCCTTGACTTGCAACTGCAGCACTTCAATCTTTGCCTTGCTGTCACATGGTGTCTGCCCTGTGTCTCTGTATATCTTCTCCCCTTCTTAAAAGGACACCAGTCATATTGGATTAATAGCCCACCCTACTCCAGTATGGCCTCATCTTAACTAATTACATCTGCAATGACCCTAACAAGGTCATATTTGGAGGTACTGGAGGTTAGGGCTTAAACATATTTTTTTTGGTGGGAGGGCACAATTCAACCCATAGCAGCCAGGAACCAAGAACCAAAATGATGAAGAACCCCTCAGTGGGACCATCATGGAGAGACAGTGCCTTGTCAACTTAGTTTACCTTTCTCCCTGCCTCATCCCCATCCTAGGCATCATCTAAGCCCCAGAAAACTAAGATGCAGCACTATGGCACCAAGAAAAGGCACCCCACCAAGCAGAAGAGCACCTCAAATTGGCTGAGATGAAGTTTCCACCACCCCCGCAGAATGGGGGCTTGAACTAGTCATGAAATTGTTACCAAAAAATAGTTACAGCTCTCAGGTATCCAAATTGGGCACTGAAATTTAAACAAGCAACATCCTCAAGGGTTCGACAGAAGGAAGTGCAAACTCCTAGACCAGGGGTTGGCAAACTATGGCTCACCAGCCAAATTTGCTGGCTACCTATTTTTGTTTAAAGTTTTATTGGCACACAGCCACACTCATTCATATACATACTGTCTATGCCTGTTTTTAATGCTACAAAGTTAGATTTGAGTCACTACAACAGAGACTGTACAACCCGCAAAGCCAAAAATATTTATTATCTGGTCCTTTACAGGAGTTTTCCAGCGCTGGTCTAGATCAAGCTTTCAGATCCTCCACAATTTAAGACCAGTTTTTCAAGCATATACTCAACTACTCTACCACATAAACTCTCCAATGTATTGAAACTGGTATCTACAATACCTGCACCCCCTATGTTCATAGCAGCACTATTCACAATAGCCAAGACATGGAAACAACGTAAGTGTCCATCAACAGATGAATGGATAAAGAAGATGTGGTGTGTGTGTGTGTGTGTGTGTGTGTGTGTGTGTGTGTGTGTGTGTAATGGAATATTACTCAGCCATAGAAAAGGATGAAATAATGCCATTTGAAGCAACATGGACAGACCTAGAGATTATCATACTAAGTGAAGTAAGCCAGACAAAGAAAAATAAATATCATATGTTATTGCTTATACGTGGACTCTAAAAAAATGATACAAGTGACCTTATTTACAAAACAGAAATAGACTCACAGACATAGAAAACAGACTTGTGGTTTCTAATGGGGAGGGGGCTGGGGGGGATGGAGTGGGAGTTTGGGTTTAGCAGATGCAAGCTATTATATATAGATGGATAAAAAACAAGGTCCTCCTGTATAACACAGGGAACTATATTCAATATCGTGTGATAACCATAATGGAAAGGAATATTAAAAAAGAATGTATATATATATATATATATATATATATAAAACTGAATCACTTTGCTGTACAGCAGAATTTAACACATTGTAAATAAACTATACTTCAATAAAAAAATAAAAAAACAAAACTGGTATCTACAAAGTCCTCTAAGCCATCAGCTCTAAAAAAATTTTTTTTGTCCCCCATCACAACCAGGAGAGAATCAAGACCCCACCTGTTCCCACTTTCCAATGGAAAACAATTGGGTGGTAAGAATGACACGTCATCCTAAACACATCCTAAAAGTTGGGGAATTGTGCATACATCTGCTTTAGCGATACGAGTAGAGCTGATTTCTATTTTCACTCAAGGCATACATGACTTAAAGTCTACTTATTGAAAAATTATAGACCAAAAGTACAGCTGTTGTAAATGAGTGTTATTAAACCCTGTAGGATTTGCCAAATAACCCATGACAAATTAAATTGATAATAACAAGCTAAGCCCATAGTAATTTATCATTAGCTAAGCAAAAACAACAGCATTTGAAAACCATGGCCTACTCAAGATAACACAAAGACACAATGTTCCTTCAGGAAATTATGGAAATTCCTACTATTGGTGTACATGTGTGTGTGATGCTGTGGGGTGTTATTTGGCAGCCAGACTTCTAGGTGGAGCACCAAATTAGAAAGCTCCGTAAACAGTAGTAAATTTCTATTTTAAGTGTATGAACACTATGTTTTAGTAAAGCCTTAATGACTCACTTAGCATAGGCATAGTGGGTATTTGTTGGGCTTGGGTTTGCCTGTCCAACATGCATTTCTATTTCTTCTGTCAATATCTTTCTTCTGATTTTCATTTGAGGAATCATTGTCACATTCTTTTTTTAAAAACGTATTTATTTATTTGGTGGCGGTGGGTCTTAGTTGTGGCAGGTGGGCTCCTTAATTGCAGCTCACCGGCTCCTTAGTTGTGGTATGCAAACTCTTAGTTGTGGCATGCATGTGGGATCTAGTTCCCTGACCAGGGATCGATCCCGGGCCCCCTGCATTGGGAGTGCAGAGTCCTATCCACTGTGCCACCAGGGAAGTCCCGCATTGTCCCATTCTTACCCATGTGGTTTGAGCAGACCCAACTTTAGAACTGGGTATAGGACCAAGACCGGCCATTCAGTGTATTTTATCTCTTTGCTCATAGTTCAGCCATGAGCACATATCTCAAGCCGATGAGACTTAATCTCCGATTTCTGTCATAGTGGCTAAGCTTGGAGAATGGAACTGCCTACAGCAGGGAGAGCCTGACAGCTAATGAAGACAGCACAAAGGGAAGCAGGACTAAGAATGCAAAGAGACAGATTCCTGACACAGTTTGAGCACCTGGATCCAGCCAAGCCTGAAGCCAATGTGTGACAATCTCCCTTAAGAAGCAAGGAAGGGATTTGCACTTTTGCAGGCCTGTCAAAACCATACTCTGAGAAAATTTTAACCTAAATGTGCCAATAAAGTCACATTTTATAACTGAAGTTTTATGCTGGAAAAATAAACCCCAGATGGGATTTTTGTTGTGTGTGTTATTGGTTGCTGAATGAAATTCAAGAGTATTTCCCCTTTCTGGAGTCTTTCTGAGGGAAAATACTTTTCAGATATGATATGAGCTCAACACTTTAGGCTTTAGAATATGATAATAAATGATCAAACCCAGAGAAAAAGAGAGAGAAGGAGAGAGAGAGGATGAGAGAGGAGTGTCTGTGTTTTGAGAGGTAACTTGATGGTGATTTTTCCAATTGTTCCAAACTGATCTATACAGATGTTAGACAAGGCTTGGCAAACATATGCTTCAAATTTCCTGAGTGCTTGTGTTCATTTGCTATAGCTGCCATAACAAAGTACCATAAACTCAGGGGCTTAAACACCAGGAATTTATTGTCTCACAGTTCTGGAGGCTAGAAGTCTGGGACCAAGGTGTTGGTAGGGTTGGTTCTTTCTGAGGGCTGTGAACAAGAATCTGTCCCATGTCTCTCTCCTAACTTTTGGTGATTTGCTAGCAAACTTTGGCGTTCCTTGACACATAGAAGCATTACCCCAATCTCTGCCTTCATCTTCATATGGTGTTCTCCTTGAGTATGTGTGTGTGTGTGTTAAATTTATGCATTCATTTGTTCTATAAATATATATTAGTTCTTGGGCTTCCCTGGTGGCGCAGTGGTTGCGAGTCCGCCTGCTGACGCAAGGGACACGGGTTCGTTCCCCGGTCTGGGAAGATCCCACGTGCCACGGAGCTGCTGGGCCCGTGAGCCATGGTCTCTGAGTCTGTGCGTCTGCAGCCTGTGCTCCGCAACGGGAGAGGCCACAACAGTGAGAGGCCCATGTACCGCAGGAAAAAAAAAAAAAAGAATATATATTAGTTCTTGGTGTCTCCTGTTGATGACACGGCAATGAAAAAACTCCACGTGCCTTCCATCTCCTGACACTCACTTTTAAGGAGGATGGTGTGTAATTACAAATGGTGATAGTTTCTCTGATGGTGAAGCTCAGGGTACAACGAGGGAATAGAATTGGGGGACCTGGTTTAGAATGAGGAGGTAGAGTAAGCCTCTCTCCAAAGACGCATTTTGATCTAATGATTCTGATACCAATTCTAACGTGTGACTTTTTTTCCCACACCACCAAACAATTCTCCAACACGCTGGATGTCCTAGAGTTCAACTCAATTCCTACATTATCTACCTGGAGGTAGCGTCAGGGACCACAAGTTAAAGGCTCTGTCTCATAAGGCTACCTCCACTGCAGATGCCAACCGCAATTCCGGGTTGTTACCTGTACTTCTGACCAACTGGGTATAAATCAGAGGTTCCCAAGACCCCCTCCTTGGATTTGATTAATTTGCTAGAGCGGCTCACAGAACTCAGGAAACTAGTTTACTCACTAGATTACAGGTTTATTACGAAGGCTAATAAAGGATATGACTCAACAGCCAGGTGAAGAGAGATACATAGGGCAAGGTCCTGAAAAAGGAACTTCTGTCCTCGTGGAGTCTGGAAGTGTTCTGGTTCACCAACCTGGAAGTTCTCTGAACCCAGATCTTTGACTGTTTTTTGGAGGGTTCATTACATAGACGTGATTGATTAAGTCATTGGTCATTGGTGATTGAATTCAATCACCCCGGAGGTTGGGAGGTGGGAGAGAAATTTCAAACCCTCTAATCACAAGGCTGGTTCCACTGGCAACCAGCCCACATCCTTGGGTGCTTTCCCTAACATAACAAAAGACACCTCGATCACTCTTGTCACAGAAATTCCAAGGTTTTAAGAGCTCTATGCTAGAAACAAGGATGAAGATAAAAAAAATGTATATTTCTTACTATAAATCACAATATCACAGATCCGAAGTTTCCCTTTCTCAGCTTGTCAATTCCCATGCTTTCCTGCCTGTCCATTAAGTATCAGGAATTGTTGACGGCCAGGTGCCTAATCACCTTAGGAAACCCTCACGTAAACTCTCCTTTCCCCCATGAGTGAGAAACATGGTCTCCAGGCAGCAAGGTTAAAGTTCTCTCTGATTTCATGTCACTTCATTGGGAGTTTAGTTTTCCAAGACAAGAAAAAACAACAAAAAAACCCAGGTACCTTATAGTGATTTGTGCACAACTTGCAGCAATTTTGAATAAAGCCTCTAAGAGAAATATTTCTACCTTTCTTTACTGTTGCTCCATAATAAATTCTCAAAACGATTGCTCTGAAGTAATGTGGTGTGATGCCTAAAATTTACCTTGACATCTGGCAAGGAGGCAAGGAGGGAAGGAGGGAAGGGGGCAGGGCACAACCTTTAAAAGAATGACAGAACTGTCGAGGATACGAGAAAAACTGATTAGAACCTGTTAGGCCCAAGATGGCAGAAAATTCAACTTCCAGTGGGCCTTGAGCCTCATTATGTGCTCACTGTAATACATTAGTACATGCTAAATGACACACCCACAGGCGCCAAGACAGTTCCGAGGCCGATCAAAAAAGGCCAAGGGCCTCCCTGGTGGTGCAGTGCTTGGGAGTCCGCCTGCCGATGCAGGGGACACAGGTTCGTGCCCCGGTCCGGGAAGATCCCACATGCCGCGGAGCAGCTGGGCCCGTGAGCCACGGCCGCTGAGCCTGGGCGTCCGGAGCCTGTGCTCCGTAACGGGAGAAGCCACAACAGTGAGAGGCCCGCGTACCGCAAAAAAAAAAAAAAAAAGGCCAAAAAGCGGGTGGTGGCCCAATTCCTGGAAGTCTCCACCCCTTCTCCAAAATAGTTGGAATAATCCTCCCACTCGTTAGCTTATGAAATTACCCAGCCCGTAAAAACTATCCACCCCATATTTCGGGGCTGCTCTCACTTTCTGAGAAGGCCCACATTCTGTCTATGGAATGTGTATCTCTCTAAATAAACTTGCTTCCATTTTACTATGGCTCGCTCTTGAATTCCTTCCTGCACGAAGCCAAGGACCCTCACTTGGAAGCCCGTCCCAGGGACTCACCTGAGACCTGGGACATGACCATCCCCTCGAGGCCCATTTTCCTGCAACAAAACCAGGAGGGCGTCAGATGACCTGATCATAAGTTCCCCTCTGCACTCTGCTCTCTGGTCAAAAGACCTTTCTTATCAAACAGATCAGGCGCAGTGCCTGCTTACCCCTGAGTAGTGGGTTTCGCTTCCCTGTCAGCCCCTGGAATTATTCAAACAAGCCAATCACATTCTCCCATGGGAGCCAAGGGCCACCTCACCCTCTTGTTACTGCTAAGTCTGCCTCCCACAGCTGCTGGCTGTTCACTTTGTTCCTGAGTACAATGTCCATGTGGCCCTGCGTGGCATGCAGTGTCCTCTTTTCCCCCCGGCTGTGAGTATATGTGACTAATAAACTGCTGTTGATCTCATCTGTCAAGTGTTGGGTGTTGTGTTTTTGGCCATGCCCAGAACCTAGGGCAGGATCCCTCCCTCACCAACGGGGTGAAGGGGAGGTAATTAAAACAAGCAGTGTTTTTTTGTCCCCCCCTCCTCCCTGCCTTCCCACCACCCTGCATACCTAAGGGATATGACACACCCCTGTTAGAAATACCGTAGCTGTAGGCTAATAGTCTTTAACAGGGACTTAGCAGCCCCATGCAGGGTGGGTAGTCTTCGTGGGTGTGTGTGAAGGATTAAAAAGCCCCACAGGTGGAATCCTATTTGGCAATAAAATATGAAGCAGTATTCTAGAGCTAAGGTTTGTTCTGATTTTATTTTTAATCTCAGCAGAATGTATACCATGTCCCTAGAAAAAGTCTGAGGAAGACTCTGGGGGCCTGACACAAGATAGGGACAGATCTGGGTGTGCTAAGGCAGTCCTGTTTGTGCGTGGTTCTAGTTTTTATATTTCTGGGTATTTTTTTTTTCCTGAGAAAAAAGTTTCAGAGTTTAAATTGTTTGAAAACCCACTTGAAAAATGTGTGAGGTTTACACTACTGCAGAACAAATAAAACTATGTTTCTCAATTTAAAAAGAAAAAAAGAGAACAAACCATGGATATTCAGAACAACGGGGATGGATCTCAAGACGTTACACTGAGTGAAAAAAGTCAATCTGAAAAGGCTACATGTGGTATGATTCCATTTATATAAAAGTCTTGAAATGACAAAATTATAGAGATGGAGAACAGATCAATGGTTGCCAAGGGTTCAGGAAGGGGGGTGTATGATTATAAAGGGTTAGCACAAGGAAGTTATTTTCTGGAGAAGAAATAGTTCAGTAGCTTGATTGTGATGCTGGTTCTACAAATTTATACATAGAATAGAATCATGCAAACCACACATACACACACACAATACTCCCTGGTGATACTTTAGGCCGGGTGCTCCCACTCCAAGATGCAAAGCCTCTAACTTCTCAACCGCCCAATGTAAAAATAATTATGCATTTATTGATTTTGATTGAAAAAAAAGTCAATTTGAGGTCATATGGCCTCTACCATCATTGTGTCTCCTCACTTTTACAAGGGGCAAAATAATCCTATGCAATTAACCCCTCAGTCAACCAGTATCTATGGAGTACTGATGCTGTGGGTGGACTGTACATTTCCCCTTGGCCTTCAACTTTCCTACATATATCAATGGCTTCTTACTATCTGTAACTTTGACTCTACCTGAGGGCTTTCTCTGGCAACAGGAACCCGCACTAACCATATATAAGATTGGCTAGATGTGTGGGGGAGTAAACACCCCCATGAGCAGCCCTCCAGTGATACATGGAAGGTGGAGGATAAATACCCCAGCTCTCTCATCCCCCTGGTGCAATAACTCTGAGGTACGTGTTCCAAAGTGGTGCTGTCTTCCAAAGTTTCTCAGTGGATCAGGCTTCAGTAGTAACCCTCTCATTGACACACCTATATGAGCTGCCTTCCTTTCACTGTTTCATATCCCTACTAGTGCATCCTGTGTCTACCTCTCACTTGCCCTTGAATCCTTGCCTCAGGCTCTGCTTCCAAGGGATCCAACTTAGGACAAGGCACCATGCTTGGCACTGTGGTGCCTATTTTGATGAGTAGAGGGGAAGTCAAACATATGAACAAGGGGGAAAGAAGGATATTAAAATGCATTCATTTTAATTTTTAACTTAATGCATTTAATTTTGTCAGATTTCAAGTGCTTTTACCTCTGTTTCCCTCATTTAATACTTACAATAACACACGTTGCATTTACTTCTAAGTGCTTTATACCTATTAGCTCAGTCTTCACAATACTATGAAGTACAGCTGATTCTTATTTGCAGGAGTTATGTTCTGTGAATTCACTCAAACACGGAATTAGTGACTTCTGAACCATTGCTCCCAGGGAAACATCTCCTATCACACAGATTCTAATCTTAAATCCTAAAAACAACTGATCCTGGTAGAGCCTATTTTCATTATTTTACAAAAGTGAATGTGAGGCTCAAAAGTGTTAAGTGACTTGCCTGAGGCCATCCCACTAACTAGTGCCAGAGTTGGGATTCAAACTCCATTCAACCGGGCCCACAGCCAGAGCTTCTTGCACAATGCTGCACTGCCCCCTCCTGTCTCCATTCTTTGGGCACTTCTGTAGGAGGGCTGAAACAAAAGGGCAGAACATCACTTTGACCTCAGCTGGGGCCGTGCTCATTGGGCAATTCAAAATTTTCACTGCTTTGTGCATGTTCAGGAATGAACACCAAAGTGCCACAGTACTGTTTTTGGAGCTACAAATAAGTTTTAGTGGGTAGGCCAATATACAATATGGGGTCTGAAAATAATGAGGATTGACTGTATGTATTGTTATTATATCCTCTTGATAGATGAGGAAACAGAGGCACAGCAGGTTTGAATAACGTATCCAATGTGACACAGCTAATAAGTACTAGTGGACTGGAGTTTGAATGCAGGCAGCCTGATTCCAGAGGCTCTAACCACTACTCCACACTGCCTCTTGGTAGACCCATGTGGGAAATTATACCTTAGCATCAAGTCATGGCTATGAAGGTGGAGGGGGAAAGATATCTGGCTTTTCCCAGCTCCCCAGAGAGGGGAAAAAATTAACAGAAATTCCGTAGAACTATGAAAAGGATAAGAAGTCTGCTATGTAAATTGTGAAACAAAATTCTATGTCCTCCACATTCTACTCCAGGGTGTTAAGGTAAATGATAAATTGCTTTAACAAAGAGAACCCAAGTAGCAATGGCTAAAACAAGATAGAAGTTTATTTCTTCTTCCAGGAGGGTGGGCAGCTGTCCTCCATGTAATCATTCAGGGGCCCAGGCCAATGGTGGCTTTGACATCTTCCACCTATGACTTCTTGAGTGGCTCTCCTTGGTGCTATTCCAGTCCCATAAAAGTAGAGAAAGGGCATAGAGAGGACACACCTTCTTAAAAGCCTCAACTTGGGAGTGGCAGTCACTTCTGCTCCACTTCACTGTTGAGCATCAGTCACATGAGCAGTTTAGCTGCAAGGAAGTCTGGGAAATGTAGTCCTTGATGGGGGAGCCATGTTATTAGGGAAAGGGAGGGTGGATTTTGTTGGAACCCAGCCATCCCCAGTCAACAATGTAAATTCTATCAGGAAAGAAAATTAAAGTGAAAACCTCAGTGAGCTATTGCCTCACACCTGTTAGAATGGCTTTTATAAGAAAAACAAGAAATAACAAACATTGGAGAAAATGTGGAGAAAAGGGAATTCTTTACACTGTTGTGGTACTGTAAACTGGTGCAGTCACTATGGTAAGCAGTATGAAGATTCCTCAAAATATTAAGAATAAAGCAACCATATGACCCAGTTATTTCACTTCTGGGTATTGATCCAGAGAACTTGAAAACATTAATTTGAAAAGATATATGTACCCCTATGTTCATTGCAGCATTATTTACTATAGGCAAGATATGGAAACAACTTAAGTGTTCATCAATGAATGAATGGATAAAGAAGATGTGGTTTATATATACAATGGAATACTACTCAGCCATAAAAAAGAGTGAAATTCTGCTATTTGTGACAACATGGATGGACCTTGAAGTTTTCATGCTAACTGAAATAAGTCAAATGGAGAAAGACAAATACCGTACGATTTCACCAGTGTGAAATCTGAAAAAAAAAAAACAAATGAACAAACAAAATGGAAAAAAAAAACTCATAGATACAGAGGACAGATTAACGGTTACGAGAGGGGAAGGAGGGTGGGAGGGGTGGGCAAAATGGGTGAAAGGGGGGTTAACTGTACAGTGATGGATGAGAGTTTGACTTGTCGTGGTGATCATTTTGTAGTGCATATAGATGTCAAATTATAATGCTGTACACCTGAAACGTACATAATAATTTAAAAAAAAGAAAATTAAAGAAAAGAGAAATGAGTCCAATTCCAGCTAATACAACTGAGCTGGGCAATATTATTTCAGTTATGCCAAAGTTATCAAGCTGATATTCTGTTTCCTGTCCATACAGATGTGTTTGGTCATGTCAAGATGTGCATATTTTTTCATCTCTAAGGAAACACATTTCTTACTTTCCTTTGTTAATATTTTGGTCCTAAGGTTAAACACCTGTTTTCTTTGAGATCCATTCCTTCCTCCCTTTGCCCAGTGTCACAGGGATCTACATTTCCCAGGTTCCCTTGCCCAAGAAGGTTGGCTAATTGGAGGCAGTGGTAGAAGATTGGAGGGTGGGGCAAGGGAGGAGATGGGGTTTATCTTCTCTTTCTCCCTCTGGTCTTGTGGCTTCTCCACAGCAGTGGTGGTGTCTCCTCCATGCTTCCAGCTCCCCTTGCACACCCTTTTCTTTGTCCCAGCTCCTTCTGGGCAATCCATGTGGTATTAGCTCCCACAGAACAGCCCTGCTTCTGGACTCTGGTAAACTTTGTCCCTCTAGCCCTAAGAGTGGTAGCCAATTCCTGCTGATGCTAACTTCTGAGTTGCCTCTCTGTTCTCCATTTGGCTTCTCCCCCCTTCACCCCAATCACCCAGGCATTGGTCACCCAGGCATGACCAATTCCCTGTATTTATCTCCCTTTGTTTGAAAGCTCTATAGTGCTATTTTCCTAGCCAGACCCTAATGAACACCCTCATGTTTCTGCTTTTGCATTGTTTTTCTTGTGACTTTGCAGAACCTCCCTCTAGAGTGGGCAGAATTACTTTTCTTCATACCCCTCTTGCAACTCTGCCACTTGCTGTGAGAATAAAGTGGTTTCAAGAAGGGTGAGCGATTCAGGCAAGAGTTTAAGTCAGGGTCTTTAGTTTGAAATCTGTAGAAAAGGCCAGGAGGTGGGAAACTCAGGAAGGATTTATTTTTTTTTATTTTAAAAATAAATTTATTTATTTTTGGCTGCGTTGGGTCTTTGTTGCTGTGTGCGGGCTTTCTCTATTTGCGGCAAGTGGGGGCTACTCTTTATTGTGGTGCCCAGGCTTCTCATTGTTGTGGCTTCTCTTGTTGCAGAGTACGGGTTCTAGGTGTGCGGGCTTTAGTAGTTGTGGCACGCAGGCTCAGTAGTTGCGTCTCGTGGGCTCCAGAGCGCAGGCTCAGTAGTTGTGGTGCATGGGCTTAGTTGCTTCGCGGCATGTGGGATCTTCCCAGACCAGGGCTTGAACCCGTGTCCCCTGCATTGGCAGGCAGATTCTTAACCACTGTGCCACCAGGGAAGACTTCAGGAAGTATTTTTATGTTGGGTCTTGAGGCAGAATTCCTTCTTCTCTAGGAAACTTCAGTCTTTGCTCTTATGATCTTCAACTGATTGTATGAGGCCCACCCACATTATCAATAATCATTTACTTAAAGTCAACTGATTGTAAATTGTCACATCTACAAAATACCTTTACAGCAACATCTAGACTAGTGTTTGACCAAACAACTGGGTACCATAAACTAGACAAATTGACACATTAAAATTAACCATCACAGTCTATTCTTTGACAACTTGGCACCCATATACATCTCTTAAACCATACTAAATATCCAAATAAAGACAATAATAAATTTGTATTTCTGCCTAATATGCTGTAATTATCCTGCAAACAACTGAAAATGCACTAAGATCTTCCCCAGAAAAGAATGCAAACTCCTTGGGTGATGTTCAGTCTTCTTGATATTCTGCAACTTAAATATTGTGATGTAAAGTTCACAATATTTATGTATTATGATGTGAAATTAATACATCTTATAAAAGGATACGAGAAGGAAGAAAAGAAAGAAAACAAAGTTGTTTGCTTAATAAATATATGCACAAAACATATTTGTCATGAAATAAGAAAGAAATATAACAGTTATAGTCCTCATTTCTGTATCTGGTCATATAGTCATAGCTGGTATTTATAATTACCCTTTATTACCCATTCCATAGTCTCTTTGCCCTCAGCAAGCATCTCAGTTGGTCGTGGTTCTCTACCTGGTGGGGTGACCCAAACTTTCATTCCTGAGGTCTGCGCCATTAGCACATTAGCAGTCTTGCTTGAATTGGATTATTGTACTTTTTCCATTGACTTTGAACATGGGGCATGGTCATCCTTAGAGGAAATTCGAATCTGTCACACAACCTGCTGACTCTCATACCTGTAAACAAGGAAAACAAATTTTGGGATTGTGTGTTACATGGCATGATTACTTCAAAAACCAACAAATACAAACTATAGCTCTACACAGATATGGATACAGTGTGGTCACAAAGCCCAAATAATAGTGCAAAGAAAAAAAAGCCTTAAGAGAAAAATGCCAAGAAGTTAACAGTAGTTGGCTTTGGAAGATGGGTGTGTTGGTTGCCCAGGTCAGAAATAGAATACGTATTGCTTTTTTTTGGGGGGGGGCACACCTGGCAGCTTGCAGGATCTTAGTTCCCCCACTAGGGATTGAACCCTGGCCTTTGGCAGTGAAAGCACAGATTCCAAATCACTGGACCCCCAGGGGGTACCCAGAAATTGTATTGCTTTTGACAACAACAAAACAATGGAATTAATGAGCTCACATTACTAAACGTTCATGGATAGATTTAGCTTCAGGCACAGTTGGACCCAGATACTTGAAGGATGTTGTCAAAACATGATCTCTTTCCATCTTTCCACTCAGGTTTCATTCTCAGGCAGACCAACCCCTCATGATGGCATCCTGGACCCTGATCATTTTACATTCCCTTTTAAAATTTAAATTTATCCATACCAATTAATAAAGTTCATCTCTTTCCTGCTGGCTCCAGTCAAAATCCTGGCATTGCCAGATTGGTTCCGTTTGGGTCCCCTCCCACCCTTGAACCAATCTCAGAGGCCAGAGGATGGGTTCCTCCTGAGGGGTTAGCTTACTCCAGGAGCTGGAGATGCAACCTAATTTATTCTGGCCACACGGAATGAGAAAAGTATGGGGGTGAGTGGTTCTCCAAAGGAAAATCAGGCTGTAGCTATCAAAAAGTAAGGGGGTAATGGGTGTTGCACAGTTAAAAATAGTATCTCTCTACCCAAATGGTGCTTTTATTTCTCTATATCTTTTAGAGTTTAGCTGGTTAGTAAGTATTTCTTCTGTTATAGGCTGAATGTTTGTGTCCCTCCGAATTCATATGTTGAAACTTAATCCCCAATGTATTGGTATTTGGAAGTGGGGCCTTTGGGAGGGTGGAGTCCTCATGAATGGCATTAGTGCCCCTATAAAAGGGACCCTAGAGAGATCTCTCATCCCTTCAACATGTGAGGACACAGCGAGAAGATGCTATCTATGAATAAGAAGTGGGTCCTCACCAGACACTGAACCTGCTGGTGCCTTGATCTTGGACTTCCAGTCTCCAGAACTGGGACAAATAATTGTCTGTTGTTTATAAGTCAGTGAATCAACAACAAGGTCCTACTGTATAGCACAGGGAACTATATTCAATATCCTGTTATCAACGATAACAGAAATATATCTGTATAACTGAATCACTTTGCTGTACAGCAGAAATTAACACAACATAGTAAATCAACTATACTTCAATAAAATTTTTTTAAAAAGTCAGCCAATGTATGATATTCTGTTATAGCAGCCCAAATGGACTCAGACAGCTTCTATAATGGAAGAAATATTATTTAAAAAGAACCCCCCTCCCAGAGTCTTCTGTTGCCCTGCTTATGTATCCTTCATGTCTGTGTCCTCATGGGCGATGTGTCACTTGGAAAGCCTCATGATCCAGAAGGGAGGAAAAGTTCTCAGCTACGACCAATTGGATTCCTAAATTGAGACCAGATGTTTGGATTGGGGGACTTTTAGAGGTGCCATGTGTCCCTAGGCTGATCACTGATTTCTAAGGCCAGGAACTTCTGCTCTTCAATTTCTTAATACATGTGATGCTGAAATTCCATGATGTTCTGCCATTGGAAAGACACTCAGCCCTGTGTTTCTGAGAGATACTCTGTGGTTGTTGTGGGAGCACTCCAGGCGGAAGAGACAACCAGTCCCTAGGGTTAGGAAAAGACTGTCCTCATAGAGTTAGGAGAGAGTAAAGGGCATCCAGAAGAAATTTAACTTTCAGAATTGCTAGCTGAAGGGAAGTAAGACAAATGCCGTATGATATCACTTATTTGTGGAATCCAGAATATGACACAAATGAACTTATCTATGAAACAGAAACAGACTCACAGATACAGACAACAGATTTGTGGTTGCCAAGGGGGGGCTGCGGGGAAGGAATGGATTTGGAGTTTGGGATTAGCAAACGCAAACTATTATATATAGAATGGATAAACAACAAGGTCCTACTGTATAGCACAGGGAACTACATTCAATATCCTGTAATAAAGCATAATGGAAAAGAATATGAAAGCGAATATATATATATATATATATATATATATCTGAATCAGTTTGCTGTACAGCAGAAATTAACACATTGTAAATCAACTATATTTCAATTAAAAAAAAGAATGGCTAGCTGAATACTAAATTTACCCAAGAAGCATTAAGAACACAATGTATTCAGGGCAAAGAGGTAGTGGTTAGAGATACTTGACTTTTTTGTATTGTGGTAAAATAAATGTAGCATAAAATTTACCATCTTAACCTTTTTTTTTTTTTTTTTTTTTTTTTTGCGGTACGCGGGCCTCTCACTGTTGTGGCCTCTCCTGTTGCGGAGCACAGGCTCCGGACGCGCAGGCTCAGCGGCCATGGCTCACGGGCCCAGCTGCTCCGTGGCATGTGGGATCTTCCCGGACCGGGGCACGAACCCGTGTCCCCTGCATCGGCAGGCGGACTCTCAACCACTGCGCCACCACGGAAGCCCGATCTTAACCATTTTTAAGTTCAACAGCATTAAATATATTCACACTTTTGTGCAACCATCACCGTTATCCATCTCCAGAACATTCTCATCTTCTCAAATTGAAACTCTATCCCCATCAAACAACACCTCCCCATTCTCTCTGCCCCCAAACCCTGGCAGCCACCATTCAATTCTTTGTCACTATGAATTTGATTATTCTACCTCATATAAGTGAAATCATACACTATTTGTCTTTTTTGTGACTGACTTATTTAACTTAGCAAAATGTAGTTATGCTTGACTTTTATTTCTGGTTTCTAACCATCCTGTGATTTTCTTGTCTTTCTGCAGAAGCTTTAATGGTGATTACGTTTCTCTTCTTGAGTAAACTTAAGCAAATCTTCAGCGACAGCTTGGTGAGTTTTTATGTGTGTATGCCCTTGTGTGATCAGCATCTAAGATAGGATGTAGAATATTACCAGTATTCCAGGGGGAATTCTTTAAATACTTTACTCATCAAATTAGCAAAAACTAAGAAGTTCGCTAATACCAAGTGCTTGTGAGGATGTGGGGGAATGGGTAGACTTCTACATTATTAATAAAGTATAAATTGGTGTGCAACTTTCCTGGAGAAAAAAAGATGATAGCTATTATATACGTTGACCTGGCAATCTCATTGCTAGGTATTTACTCTTCTGACACAGTTTGCTGAGATACAGGGATAAGAATGTTCATTGCAGCCTTGTTCGAAGTAGATTAAAACTGGAGAGGGTCCATCATTTGACATCTTAAACACTGTTTGAACAAATTAAGGCACCTCCACACAATAGAATACCAATGCAGTTCTTAAGAAAGACATAGATCTACATAGTGTGCATTATTCTGGAAAGTTCCACAAGGTGATTATTATGTGAACATATGCAAGTTGCAGACCAATTGGCTCAATATGGTTCCTTCTGAATAAATTGAAAGGAATATATAGGAAGATTCGTGTGAGTAAGAGCCTATAATAAATGTTTATTCAACTCTCCTTCTTGTTTTGGAAGAATTCCCCAAAATTAGATTGTCGTGATGGGAGGTGGTGCCAGTAGCTTCCCTCTTCCTGCCCCTTGGAGGCTGGGAAAATCACATGACTTGGGCTCAGCTGATCTTTGCTCTCATCGAGGGGCTTTGATTTTTTTTTAAAAAATCGTTTTTAAAATTTATTTATGTATTTATTTGGCTGCACAGGGTCTTAGTTATAGCACGTGGGATTTTTTTTTTTACATCTTTATTGGAGTATAATTGCTTTACAATGTTGTGTTAGTTTCTGCTGTACAACAAAGTGAATCAGCTATATGTATACATATATTCCTATATCCCATCCCTCTTGCATCTCCCTCCCCTGTTCCCTATCTCGCCCTTCTAGGTGGTCATAAAGCATTGAGCTGATCTCCCTGTGCTAGGCAGCAGCTTCCCATTAGCCATCCATTTTACATTTGGTAGTGTGTATATGTCAATGCTACTCTCTCACTTTGTCCCAGCTT
The DNA here is from genome assembly GCF_005190385.1 of Monodon monoceros. NCBI lineage: Eukaryota > Metazoa > Chordata > Mammalia > Artiodactyla > Monodontidae > Monodon > Monodon monoceros. The sequence goes on from NW_021703768.1 coordinate 164,662,942, forward strand.
CCCCTTCCCCCACTGTGTCCTCAAGTCCGTCTCTATGTCTGCATCTTTATTCCTGCTCTGCCCCTAGGTTCATCAGAACCGTTTTTTTTAGATTCCATACATATGCCTTAGCATACGGTATTTGTTTTTCTCTTTCTGACTTACTTCGCTCTGTATGAAAAACTCTAGGTCCATTCGCCTCATTACAAATAACTCAATTTCATTCCTTTTTATGGCTGAGTAATATTCCATTGTATATGTGTGCCACATCTTCTTTATCCACTTAGCTGTTGATGGACATTTAGGTTGCTTTCATGTCCTGGCTATTGTAAATAGTGCTGCAATGGACATTGTGGTACACGTCTCTCTTTTTTTTTTTTGCAGTATGCAGGCCTCTCACTGTTGTGGCCTCTCCCGTTGCAGAGCACAGGCTCCGGACGCGCAGGCTCAGCGGCCATGGCTCACAGGCCCAGCCGCTCCGCGGCATGTGGGATCTTCCCAGACCAGGGTATGAACCTGCGTCCCCTGCATCGGCAGGCGGACTCTCAACCACTGCGCCACCAGGGAAGCCCCATGTCTCTTTTTGAATTATGGTCTTCTCAGGTTATATGCCCAGTAGTGGGATTGCTGGGTCATATGGTAGTTCTATTTTTAGTTTTTTAAGGAACCTCCATACTGTTCTCCATAGTGGCTGTATCAATTTACATTCCCACCAACAGTGCAGGAGGGTTCCCTTTTCTCCACACCCTCTCCAGCATTTATTGTTTGTAGATTTTTTGATGCTGGCCATTCTGATTGGTGTGAGGTGATACCTCATTGTAGTTTTGATTTGCATTTCTCTAATGATTAGTGATGTTGAACATCTTTTCATGTTTGTGGCGATCTGTATGTTTTCTTTGGGGAAATGTCTATTTAGGTCTTCCGCCCATTGTTGGATTGGGTTATTTGTTTTTTTGATATTGAGCTGCATGAGCTGCTTGTATATTTTGGAGATTAATCCTCTGTCAGTAGCTTCATTTGCAAATATTTTCTCCCATTCTGAGGGTTGTCTTTTCGTCTTTTTTATGGTTTCCTTTGCTGTGCAAAAGCTCTTAAGTTTCATTAGGTCCCATTTGTTTATTTTTGTTTTTATTTTCATTTCTTTAGGAGGTGGGTCAAAAAGGATCTTGCTGTGATTTATGTCATAGAGTGTTCTGCCTATGTTTTCCTCTAAGCATTTTATAGTGTCTGGCCTTACATTTAGGTCTTTAATCCATTTTGAGCTTATTTTTGTGTATAGTGTTAGGAAGTGTTCTAATTTCATTCTTTTATATGTAGCTGTCCAGTTTTCCCAGCACCACCTATTGAAGAGGCTGTCTGTTCTCCATTGTATATTCTTGCCTCCTTTATCAAAGATAAGGTGACCATATGTGTGGGGATTTATCTCTGGGCTTTCTGTCTTATTCCATTGATCTATGTTTCTGTTTTGGACACGCGGGATCTTTACTTGTGGCATGTGGGATCTACTTCCCTGAGCAGGGATTGAACCCGGGTCCTCTGCATTGGGAGCACAGAGTCTTAACCACTGGACTACCAGGAAAGTGCCAAGGGACTTTGACTTTTGAATGAGTGACGCTAAGTGACATTTGGGCATTTGTTCACACAGTGGTGACAGCAGTGGGGTCCCAGACAGATGGTGTCTGCTAAAACACAGCTTCTTAGAATTCGTGTGCACATGAATTCCCAAGGGATCTCATTAAAATTCAGATTATAATTTTGTATCTTTGCGGGGGGGGGTCCAAGGTTCTGTATTTCTAAGGATTTCCCAGGTGATGCTGATGCTTCTAGTCTGGGGACCATATAAAAAGATGGTTGCTGTGTCTTCTACTTATTGGCATTAGGTGGTACTTTTCACTCCTCCCTGTGTCACCAGGATGGCTCTTCAGCCCTTGTCAATTCTGTGGACCCCAATAGCCTTCCAATAAATATCACCTTTTCAAGCCAGAGTCTGGTATTTGCGACAAAACAATTAATTGACATGATGCCTAAGATGTTTTATATTTGAAGTAATAACACATTGTTAAGAGCAGCTACCCAGGGCAGCAACTAATGTCTACCAAAATTCCATCTCCATTTTCCACATAATTTAGTTAAACTGGACACCTGGCTGCCAAAATACATTTCCCAGCCTCTCTTGGAGCCAGGTGTGGCTCTGTGATTAAGTTATCACCAACAAGATATAAGTAGAGGTGATACATGCAATGTCTGCAGTATCAGTTAGCTATTGCCAGAAATGTTGTGTAGCCAAACCCCCCAAAATGTAGGGGCTTAAAATGACAATAACCTATTTTCATTTATTTCTACAGGTTGACTGACCTTGACTGGGGCAACTGAATTCTACTCCCCATGTTTCTCATTCTTTTTCAGGGACCAATGGATTAGCGAGCCTGGGCATGTCCTTCCCATGACAATGGCAGAGGCACAAGAAAGCAAGGGGAGACACTCAAGGCTTCTTGATGCCTAGGCTCAGAAATGGCATACCATCTGTTTTGTCTTTTTCTCTCGGCCAAAGCAAGTCATGTGATTAAACTGAAAGTCAAGAGGTGAGGACATATGTTCTGCCCATGATGAGATTATTGCAAAGGTATATAAAAAAAAGGTAGGAACACAGGGAGGAGAAAAGATATAAGAAAATTTCTACTCCTGGAAGTTTGGGTTATCTATCATTTATCGAACCACCCTCAAGTTATAGTGGCATAAAATAACAACCATTCTGTGTGCTATCAAAGTCTGTGAGTCAAGAATTCAGGACGGGCATGACAAAGATGGCTTGATTTTGCTGCATGGTGTCTGGGCCTCAGCTGGGAAAGCTTAAAGGTTGAGGTGACTCAACAGCTGGAGGCTGAACTCATCTGGAAGTTTGATGTCTCACTTCCATGTCTGGTGGTTGATGCTGAGCGTTGGGGTTGTGGGGGGACCTCAGTTGGGGCTGTTGGTCAGTACAAGTGACCTCTCTATGTGGCTGCTTAGGCTTCCTTACAGCATGGTGGTTGAATTCCAAGAGCAAGTGCCCCAAGAGAACAAGACATAAGTGCATGGTATTTTTATTGTCCTGGACTTTATTGTGTTGGAAGTCACACAGGGTCATTTCTGTTGTACTTACTGGTTGAGGCAGTCACAAAGGCCCACCTAGGATCAAGGAAGGGTGACATGGGTCCTACCTCACATAAGAGTGCCAAGGTGACATTGTTAGAAGAGCACGTGGGATGGGAGATGGATATTACTGAGGCCATCTTTGGAAATCTGCCACATGAAATGTCCCCTATGTCCCCTTCCCATGATCCAGAAGACAGCTTCAAACTTTCAATTGAGGACAACACCTTAGAGAATGAAGAGCAATAAGATGGACAGAATCTGGGTCCCTGAGCGACACATGGAGCAGAGCCACCCATGAACCAGGACTTCCCTGTCTGGACTGTTATGCAAGGGAAATGACACTATTTTCACTAAGCCTTTCCATTGTGGAGCCTTTATGTTATAGCACCTTATCTTAGTATCCTAATAAACACATTATCTTTAATGAAAGAATTAGAGGTGAGGTGCATATAGAAGTTCTTCCCTTTCTTTGGGGACTTTTTGTACTCTTTGAATTATATAACTACACACATATACACACACACATGAAAATGCCAGTGGGATTATCTAGATGGTCTTAGATCAATTCTTTTTCATTTCTCCAGCAAATATTATTTCAAACTTCATTTGATGAATGAAACCATTGTGTTATGGGCTAAACTGTGTCTCCCCCTCAAATTAATATGTTGAAGCACTAACCCCCAGTACCTCAGGGTGTGATTGTATTGGGAGATATGGCCTTTTAAAAGGTAATTAAGTTAAAATGAGACCATTTTAGTGGGCCCTAATTCAATCTGATTGGTGCCCTTATAAGAAAAAATTTGGACACACAGAGAGACACCAAGGATGTAGATGCACAGAGAGATGACCATGTGAGGACACAGCGGGAAAGAAGCTGTCTGCAAACTAAAAAAAGAGGCTTTAGAAGGAACCAATCTTGCCTATACCTTGAGAGAAGCCTGTGTACCGCAACAAAGAGCCTGTGTGCCACAACTAAGACCAGATGCAGCCAAAAAGAAAAAAATTTAGTGAGAAAAGTAGCATTACTTTGCATATTTGCAAATCTCTTTAATGTCAGGCTTAATAGAAGACATCAGTATTCTCATTTGTGAAACTATCTTATCACCCTGTTGTGATATTTTGTTTTAGTCCAAGTCTATGAAGAAAATCTACAAAGATGAAGTTGGAAAAGGGAGGAAAAAGCATTTCAATAGCCTTTTCAGGAACTCAGGAATTCTTTTTTATACTATACTAAAATTCAAAGAGTGGTAGTTTCGTAAAGGTTAGCTGTAGTGAGCAATCACCATTTCAACGGGTTCTGCTTTATTAAAATCCATTGGTCTACCTTGCACTTTTTATGACATCATGCATTGGTCTTTTGGAAAATATTGGTTCACTAAGTTATGTAGATTTTCCAAACATCTACACATTTCATTACATGATAAAAAAATCCATTTCTTAATATCACCACCAATCTCATCAGAAAAGTCAATATTAGAAAACTGTCAAACACAGTGACAAATACACGACTTCCAAAATTCTAATTTTCTCCTGAAAGCTCAAATTTCATTACTGGCAACAATCACTGTCAGTTGTTTTCCTGGAAGCAGCAGGCCCACTTCATTCATTTTTGAGAAAGTTTCTGCCAAACATCCAAGTCTGAATCACCAGAGTTAGCGTGTTATTTGTTCTTTAAATAAATCATTGTTCATGAAAAAAAAACTGGCCAATTCAACTATCAAACATTCACACAAGTGCTGTCCTCAAGGTACCCACCTACTTGTCTATCATCATTGGCTCAGAGGTGGTCATGTGATATAGGCTGGGCCAATCAGAGTGTGTCTCAGGACAGAGACATTCTATCTCTTTCTCCAGTTGTGAACAGGAAGCATGGAGTTCCAGGGCAGCTGGCAGCCAACTTGTGACCATAGGGATGGCCTACACCATGAATGGCAGGGCAGAGAGATGGGAAGAAACTAGGCCATTGGTGACATCATTGAGCCAGTATACCAAGCCTCTCTTGAAAACCCATTCTACTTTTCATTTATTATATTTATGATGTCTGCTTGGGTTTATCATCCACTGGGTGACTTAAACAACAGACATGTATTTACTACAGCTCTGGAGGCTAAAAGACCAAGATCAATGTTCCAGTCAATTAAGTTTCTAGTGAGGGCTCTTATTCCTGGCTTTCAGATGGCCTCCTTCCTGCTGTATCCACACACGGCATTTCCTTTGTTTAAGAACATGGAGACAGTGTGATTTCTCTCTTTTCCTCTTCTTATTAGGACTTCTTATTGAATTAGGGCCCCACCTTTATGACCTTATTTAATCTTAATTACCTCCTAAAAGCCCTATCTCCAAATACAATCACATTGGGGGTTAGGGCTTTAGCATATGAATTTTAGGAGGACACAATTCAATCCATAGCAACCAGTAATTCTCTTTATGTCCAATGCAGTTTGAGATTTTACTTATTCACAACCAGAAGCATCCTAAACAAGCCAGTGGGAACTTAAGTGATTTTTAATGTCTGAGCCTCAGTTTTCTCATCTGTAAAATGCTTAAAAGTCAGGAGGTCCCTGTTGTCCTCATGTTACCATGTGGATTAAGTGAAACAATGTATTCATGGATTTTTGGAATGATATGAACTTCACGGAAGATATTCATGAAAATTAATATTAACAGGAAGGTTGCCAGACAAGGGTCAGATGTAGGCACAGCAAGGAGAATGAAGAAGGGGGAAATGACATCCTGTTTTTCCAAAGAGACAGATAAACAGTGATGTGAATGTGCATAATTGGGGTATGCACGCCTGACTCACAGATCCAAAAACAAACCTTTAGACCCTATATGGTGAGAGTAATTATGAATACAGCAATATTAGCTGTGAGTGACAAGCCCAATTAGAGGACGTGCAGATGCTTTAGAAGGTCTTCATGCAAAGCATCTTGAGTCGCTCTAAAAGTATTTGATATTTACAGCTCAAGAAAGAGATGAAAACTAAGAGAAGATAGCTCATGATCTGACTGTGGATCTGCTCTATTGTAGGTGCTGTCAACGCCAAGTTTTTCTCTTCTCACCCTCAGTCATCACACCCTGGCCCACTTCCAAAGGCCGGCATCTGCATTCATTTGTCTGCGACTTTCTCTGGCCTTTGAGGCACACACTGTGATCTACCCAGTCAGGCCAGAAATGCCAGGGAAAGAACAGCTCTTCCGTAAGTGCAGTCAACCAGTGACTGGTAGGAAGTGGTGGATAAATACCCCAGCTCTCTCGCTCCTCGGTTGGAAAATACTGAGATCTGTATTCCATGCTGCTTCCCAGAGGCTCCCAGAGAGACTGAGTTCCAGTTTCCCACTGTGGTAACTTGCTTGATAACATGCTCTGTACTGGCTGCCTTCCTTCCCTGTCTCAATTTCCATTCCCCTCCTGGGTCCCCTGGAACCACCTCTAAAATCAACGACTTTCAGTGAAGAGTGTCTAAGAGCCTGCCTCTGAGAGCCCAAACGAAGACACACTTCCCCACCTGCATGTATATATTTTGCCAAGAGTAAGAAGTCCTTACGATTCTCTATAGTGTTTCACACTTTTCAAGGTAAATTCACATACAAGGGGATATTATTTAGCAATAAAAAAGAATAAAATAGTGATGGGGCTTCCCTGGTGGCGCAGTGGTTGAGAGTCCGCCTGCCGATGCAGGGGACATGGGTTCGTGCCCTGGTCCGGGAAGATCCCACATGCTGCAGAGCGCTGGGCCCGTGAGCTATGGCCACTGAGCCTGTGCGTCCGGAGCCTGTGCTCTGCAACGGGAGAGGCCACAACAGTGAGAGGCCCGCGAACCGCAAAAAAAAAAAAAAAATAGTGATGGACACAACAACATGGAGGAATCTCATATGTATTATGCTGAGTGAAAGAACCCGGAATCAAGTGACTACATACAGTATACTTCCATTTATATGATCTCCTGGGGCTTCATGAAAATTATAGGGACAGGTCGATCAATGATTGCTATGGACTGAAGGTGTGGGAAAGAGTTAGTTACAAAGGGTCATGAGGGAACTGTTTGGGGTGATGGAACTCTTCTATATCTTGATTTTGGGGGTGGTTCCATGACTCTGTGCATTTTTCAAACCTCATAGAACTGTACACCAATAAAGGGTGAATTTGACTGTATATAAATTATACCTCAATGAAAAAGGTCATTTAAAGAAAAAGCATTCATCGTCATTGTCTTAGCTGGTTGTCATGACAACCCAGCAGCAATCAGGCATGATTATTCATTTTTTCAGCCAACTGTTTTGAGCTGTATCTGCATTCTGCAATGCTGCTTCCTCCTAAACCCACTGCTGCTTGCCTTCCAATCCACCATTCCTCTCAAATTGTTCTTGCCACGGTCGCTAGTGACCTCATATTTGCTCAAGCCCTTGGCTAATTTTCAGCCCTAACTTCCTTGACTTTTATTTTATTTTTTTTTTACCACTTGGCATTCCTGATGCTCACGACTTGGATCTCCTCCAGCCCATGGCTTTCAAGATGCTGCTCTTTCCCGCTCTGCCTTTGGCTGTCCTCAGTTGCTTCTTTATCCCATCCCTCCCCATTTGCCTACTTTTCCTCTACACATATTTCTCCTCACCTCCCTAGGGGAGCTCATCCAGCCTTTTGGCACCAAATATCACTTAGATACTCATGACTGCCAAATCTGTTTTACCTCTTATCCCCTTACTTCCTACTTACCTGGATTTCCAGTATAATCCTCATCAGTTGGTTTTGCAGCCTCCATTAGTGACATTAAATCAGGGAAGCGTTTTCTAAAACAAAACTTACAGCTCAGTGCTGCTGTCACTAGGTTTCAGGCCACTTACTTAACTTCACATTTTCTTTATCCATTTATCTATTGGTGGACATTTAGGTTGCTTTCATATCTTGGCTGTTGTGAATAATACTGCAATGAACATGGGAGTACAGATATCTTAACAAGATCCAGATTTCCTTTCCTTTGGATATATACCAGAAGTAGGATTGATGGATCATACGGTAGCTCTATTTTTAATTTTTTTATGTTTTCCATAATGGCTGTACCAATTTATATTCCCACCAGAGTGCACAAGTTTTCCTTTTTCTTTACATCTTTACCAACGTTTGTTATCTCCTGTCTTTTTGAGAATAGCAAAGGTTTATAATCTTGACCTCAACTGGTTAAATACAACACTATCCTGAATAAAGCTGATTAAAAGAGCACTATTTCATCTTCCTTTGAATTTTTTAATAACTGTTAAAAGTTATACACATTGAAAGAAAGACTACACTTTAGAAATGCAAAAACTGGAAGGTAACGGTCTCCATTAATCTTTCACCAAGAGCTCACTAATATTAGTCATTTGCAATTAATCCTCTCAAACATTTATTTAGAAATATACACTACTGGGCTTCCCTGGTGGCGCAGTGGTTGAGAATCCACCTGCCAATGCGGGGGACACAGGTTCGAGCCCTGGTCCTGGAGGATCCCACATGCCACAGAGCAGCTAAGCCCGTGAGCCACAACTACTGAGCCTGTGTGTCACAACTACTGAAGCCTGCATGCCTAGAGCCCGTGCTCTGCAACAGGAGAAGCCACAGCAATGAGAAGGCCTGCGCACCACAATGAACAGTAGCCCCTGTTCGCTGCAGCTAGAGAAAGCCTGCGTGCAGCAACAAAGACCCAACGTAGTCAAAAAAAAAAAGAAGTATACACTACTATTAGTTTTCAAAGTTAGAACATATTGTACATGCTGTTCTGTTACCTGCTTTATTTACTTCATAAGATATATTGGATGTCTTGTGATTTTAATGCATTTATTTCACAACTACAGAGGATGCTGCGGTATCCTAAATAATGCTCCTTCACTGAGTTAATCCCTGAATCTGTGAACATTACCTTATATGACAAAAGGGATTTTGCAGATGTGATTAAGTTAAGGATTTTGAGATGAGGAGATATTCCGGATTATCCAGCTGGGTCCAATGTAATCACAGGGGTCTTTATAAGAAGGAGGCAATGCGACGATGGAAGCAGGGGGAGAGAGGTATCTGAAGGTGATACATTGCTGCTTTTGAAGATGGAGGAAGGGGCTATGAGGCAAGCAATGCAAAGAATGCATCTCTAGAACCTGGAAAATGTGAGGAAATAGATTCTCTTCTAGAGCTCCCAGAGAGAAGGACAGCCCTGCTTACAATTAGGTTTCAGATTGGTGGAACCCATTTCAGACAATACATTTATACTATTTTAAGCAACTAAGTTTGTGGTAATTTGTTAGAGCAGTAATGAGAAACTAATACAGATGCCATTCCATGTTGTGGTATAATTTATTTAACATATTTTTTGTTGGTGGCCATTTAGGTTACTTCAAGTTTTTTTTTTTGCCGTTACAAGCACTGCTTGTGGTAGATTGCCAAAATGGTAGCAATTCTTCCTGCTTCTCTGTATCCACACCTTTTGCCATTAATTTTGTAGCATCCTATCACTTTGACTGTGGGCTTGGCTATATGACTTGCTTTGGGTCAATGGAGTGTTGGTAAGAAGATGCATGAAAGGTGCCTATTTGACTGGGCTTACTTACTCTTGCACCAATGCCATCACCATGAGAACTCACCCAGGGTAACCTGCTGGACAATGAGAGACATGTGGAGCATAGCCAAGTTGCCCTTGTCACCCCAAGGTCAACCAGCCAACCATCAATCTTGTGAAAAAGTCTAGCTAAGATCAGCAAAACTATTTGATCTTCAACTGACCCCAGACATATGAGCAACAAACTTACTGTTGTGTGCCATTGATATTTTGCGCTTATTTGTTATGCAGTATTATCATGACAATAGGTAACTGATACAAGGCTGTTCTGAGCATTTGTGCAATTGTCTCTCTAGGTTAGGGTAAACACTACAAATGAAATGTTGAGAAAATGGTGATTGTAGTGGATTTCTTTTGGAGTATCTACTTGTCTACAATCCAATGACCTCCACCCCTCTCTTTGGGAATCATTCTCCCATCCAAAGGAATGGGCCAGGAAGCCATGTTGGTGCAATGTGATTGCTCCTCCCTCCTAACTTCCCCAGCCACCATTGATTAGATTGGGAAGCGTATCTCACTCAAACTGGCTACAGAGCCTTTACTATCCTTTGGAATTGGGACCAAATGATCCTTTGGTTTAAGCCATTGGTCCCTTGATTGGAAAGCACAATGGGAAGGGGATCATTTTTCTTTCTTTCCCAACATACTGCATGCAAGAAAAAAATAATCATGGGATTCCCTGGTGGCGCAGTGGTTGAGAATCCACCTGCCGATGCAGGGGACGCGGGTTTGTGCCCCGGTCCGGGAAGATCCCACATGCCACGGAGCGGCTGGGCCCGTGAGCTATGGCTGCTGAGCCTGCGCGTCCGGAGCCTGTGCTCCGCAACGGGAGAGGCCACAACAGTGAGAGGCCCGCGGACCGCAAAAAAAAAAAAAAAAAAGAAAAAGAAAAAAATAATCACCAACTACCTTGAGTGCTTACTGTGTTCCAGGCACTCTGCATTTATTATCTCATTTTCTCACACCAGCCCTATAATTCAAGTCCCAAGATTATTCCTATTTTTCAGATGAGAAAGCTGAGACTCAGAGAGATTAAATCCCTTGCCCAAGAGCACACAGTCAGAAAGAAGCAGAGACAGATTTGCCTCTCACATAGCTAACCACAGTGCTATATATTCTGCCATCATACGGCAGGAGCTCAAAGAATATTGAGCATGAATATAGGGATGGATGCAGAGTGATAAGATTGAAGCTGATGTGTAGGTATTGAAGAACTACCAGGTTCTGATGGCTTTTTAAAAAAATTAATTTTTATTGTAGTATAGTTGCTTTACAATGTGGTGTTAGTTTCTCTGATGGTTTTTTGATGACTGGTCCTAGTTCCTGTGAGAGGAATGCTTGACCTTGCATTATATGAGGTAAGGCATGTCCCTTCCCATTTATCGTCATCATCATTTTGCTTAGGCTACCTTTAGTTAGTTTATACTACACACTTCAAAAAAAAATAAATATAAGCATGCATGTTTAGGTTTTAAATAACATTTTAACAATACAAATATTAATAATATTAGCATAACTTTGCCCTCCCAACACTGTTATAAAATATTCACCCCCAGAACAGCACGAATTAATGTGTCTTTCCACATCCTAGCCCACACTGGATATTATCAAAATTTTTTTTTTTTATGTTCAAGGAAGAGACAAGCTTCCTTTTATTCTCCCTGGGCTGTTAGACAAAGTTTTCCTGGTACCTATTCCCTAGGGTGTGGTCCTACCTGAGTCCCAGCTCTATATAGAAAATGTCAATTCCTATTCATCTATTCACTAAGGACATGAGGCCTCATCTCTTGCCTTGCAGAGTCAGTAAAGCCCCTAATACTCCCTCACCATTATGCTCTACAAGCTTTTTCAGGACCATGTCACATGCCTACCTCCTGACTCTCAGCTGTCTCTTCTCTGACTCCTGGGCAACCCTTTATCTCTTTAGAGCTCACTCATGCACGTATATTTGTACAACATCATTAACCATTAGGGAAATGCAAATGAGCACCCCAGTGAGATACGACTATACACTCACTAGAATGGCTATCATCCAAAAGATAGATGATACCAATTTCTGGCGAGGCTGGGGAGTGACGTGCCCACTGCTGGTAGAAAACACTGTGGTAGCTTCTTATGGAGTTAAATGTATGCTCACCTTATGACCTGACAATTCCGCTCCTGGGTATTTACCCGGGATAAATGGAAACACGTCCACACAAAGGCTTGTATGTGATTGTTCACAGCAGCTCTCTTTGTAATAGTCAAACACTGGCACCAAGCCAAATGTCTATCAACATGTGAGTGGACAAACTGTGGTCCAGCCATACAACGGAACATAATAAAAAGGAACAGATACTGGTAAACAGACCAACGTGGATGAATCTCAAAGCATTATGTTGTATGAAAGGAGCTGGACACGAAAGAGGAAATACTGTGTGAGTCCATTTACGTAAAATTATAGAATAGATGAGTTTAATCTATAGTGACAGAAAACAGATCAGTGAGGGTCTGGGGACAGTGATGGGGTGTTGGTGATATAGGGATGGGAGTGTTGACAGCAAAGGGGCACGAGGGAATTCTGGGTGATGGACATGTTCTGAATCTTGATGGTGGTGGTGGTTATGTGGTGTATACATTAGTCATCAAAGTGTAATTTTCAGATGTATGCCTTGTATTGTAGATAATTTATATCTCAGTAAAGTTGGTTACAGTGTGTTCCGTGTTATCCAGTAGGGACTTGATATAGTGACGGGCTTTTCTCCATGTCCTGTCCCACCGTTGGACTCCTCCTGGAAATCTTTGGCATGTCTTTCGCTAGCCCAACATTTTTTGAGAACCCGCTTTGTGTGGGACACTATTTAAAGTGTTTACTTAAAAAGATAAAGTGCTCATTTATTTCATAATCACTTCATCAAGATTAGCCCATTCACAATTCTTAACCTATTTTATAAGGAGGAAACTGAGACTCAGAGTAACTGTTATGGATTGAACCGTGTCTCTTCATAATCTTAGTCCATTCAGGCTGCTAGAACAGAATGCCACAGTCTGGATGGCTTATAAAGAACAGATATGTATTCCTCACAGTTGTGGAGGTTGGGAAGTTCATGATCAAGGCACCAGCAGATTCAGTATCTGGTGAAGGCCTGCTTCCAAATGGCCATATTCTCCTTGTGTCCTCACATGGCAGAAGGGATGAGAGAGCTCTCTGGGGTCTCTTCTTATAAGGGCATGAATCCCATTCTGGAAGGCTCCACCCTCATAGCCTAATCACCACCCCAGAGGCCTCACCTCCTAATACCATCACATTGGGGTTAGGATTTCAACATATGACTTTCGGGGGATATATTCAGTCTATAGCATCCCTGAAATTCTGACCTTGAAGTCCTACCTCCCAGTACCACAGACTGTGACCTTATTTGGAAATAAGGTCATTGCAGACATACTAGTTAAAATGAGGTCATTAGGGTGGGCTGTAATGCAAGGTGACTGATGTCCTTATAAAAAATGGGAAATTCAGTCACAGCCACACCTACAGGGAGAATGCCGTGTGAGCATGAAGACAGCCATCTAGAAGCCAAGGAGAAAGGCTGGAGCAGACCTTTCCCTCACAGCTCTCAGTAAGAACCAGTCCTGTTGCCAGCTTGATTTTGGGCTTTTAGCCTCCAGCACCATGAGTAAATAATATTCTTTGTTTGTTTGTTTAAATGCCCAGTTTGTGGCACAGTCCTCCCACAGTATCTGTGAGGCATTCATTTCAGGTCCCCTGTGGGTACCAAAATTCGTGGATGCTCAAATCTCTTACAGTTGGACTTAATCCATGAGTCCCTGAATCCGAGGGTTGGTTGAATCCCCAGATGTAGAACACACATATTCCAAGGGCCGACTGTAGTTTGTTCTGGCTGAGCTAGCAAACTAAAACAGCAACCTAGGATTCACTTTGCTGTACAGCAGAAACTAACACAATGTTGTAGATCAACTATACTCCAATAAAAATTTTAAAATTAATTAATTTGGCTGTGAGGGGTCTTAGTTGTGGCATGAGAACTCTTAGTTGCAGCATGTGGTATCTAGTTCACTGATCAAGGATCGAACCTGGGCTCCCTGCATTGGGAGCACGGATTCTTAGCCACTGGGCCACCAGGGAAGTCCCTCCAATAAAAATTAATTATTGAATATTAAAAAAAAAAGAAATCATGAAGGTAGGAAGCGCCAAATCTTGCAGTCTGACCACAGATTCAATTTCAAATTCAATCAATTTCACAAATTCAATTGATTGCTTTCACTGTGTGTCCTTTCTTGGTTTAAATGATTGGCTCACACGGGTGAGGGATAAGGGCATTTCATGTGACATTTTCATCTCTTGCTTTCCTCTCTCCTGATTGCCCTTCCTAACTAAGTGATTGGACTTTGCCCAGAATATATAAGCAGCAATTCCTTAGCCTGGGAGGATGGCAAAGGCGTTCACTGTGCTGGTGGTGGAAGGTGTCATATTTCCTCAGCAGCTCTGTGTGTGCAGTTTTAGCTGTGGGGCTCTGAAAGAGACCTACACCACTCTGGAGGGCATTATAAGTTTGGTCAGCTGTCTGCTCTTTGGCTAAGAGAAACATGATCGGGAGAACATAAATAATGATCCTCTTCCTTTGGGAGAGCTGGCTCAAAAACAGACATCACTATAGATATAAATGTGTACGTGGAACAGTCCTTAAGATTTATTGGGGATTCCTTGAAGAATGTATTTTCCCTTTTGTATCTGTTTCCTTTTGTAGCCAGAGGAGACAAAAAATCAGGTCAAGCAGACTGCTGAGAAAAGTGACCCGAATCACAGGGACTCAGAAAATAACTTGTGATGCTCTGGCAACAAAAAACTGGTTTAAAAAAAATGGTTAAACTCCATTTGCCATTCTGCTACACATGTTTTCCACCTTATTCTGTGCCCTCAGAGGCTGACCTATAAAGATGACATCACTGCATTTTATTGTCTCCTGCTGTACTAGTCAGGGTTCTCCCGAGTAACAGAACCAATAGGATGTATATATAAAGAAATAGATTTATTATAAAGAGTTAGCTCATGCAATTATGAAGGCTGACAAGTCCAGAATTTTCAAGGTGGGCCGGGAAACTATAGATCTAAGGGAGCCAATGGTGTAGTTTCAGTCATAAGGCTGGCAGCCTCAACAGACCCAGGAAGAGCCAATGCTGGATGTTGAATTGGTGGGATGGGTCAGAAATAGATATAATTGAAGAGAAAGAGAAAAGAGAGCCAGGTAGAGGTGATAGCAAGCCCAAGGAGCTGATATAGTGTTTTTGGTCCAGGATCTGTGAAAGCTCTTGACACAGGAATTTTGACAGTTCAGTCTCAGAGCTCTGCACTAACACTTCTCTGGAGGTGAGTAAAAGAATGGGGGGAGGAGCTACTGACTGGACATCATGCATTGGTTGTACAGGTTGTGCACTGCACAAATCTAAGGGATGCCCTAGCTGTATGCAGCAGACCTGGTGTGATGGCAGTCTCTTCCCTTCTCATCTCTTATTTCAGTTGCCTCCTATTTTTGAGTGGAAACACTCATAACAGTCTGGTTGGAGTAGCACACACTTATCCTGTGAGTGACACTTTATTACCATTCCAAATATCTGGCTGCTCTCAACTTCCAGACTGTAGTAGACACAAATGACCACACATTTTTCGCAGTTTCTCCCATCGTGAAGTGGAGGCCATTTCCCCATACCCCTGAAGCTGGGCTGGGTCATGTGACTTGCTTTGACCACTAGAATATGGCAAAAATGATAGCAGGAGAGTTTTGACTCTAGGCCTTAAGGGATTTGTAGCTTCTGCTCTTGCTTTCTTACAACTCTTCTGCCATCATGTAAACAAGCTCAGGCTAGTCCACTGGAGGATGTGTTACCACAGGGGGTGGAGGTGAGCTCTTCTAGCCAATAACCCTCAGACTACTCAGCCTGCCAGCAGATATGAATGAGGCCATGCTAATCATCTAGACCCAGCCACAACACCAGAAGACTGCAGAGATCAGCTGACCTGGCCAAAATCAGATGAACCACTGAATTAACCTAAACAATTATGACAAATAACTAGTGTTTTATTGTTCTAAACCACTAATTTTGGGGGTGGTTTGTTATACAGAAAGTGCTAACTAATACGTAGACACAGAGGAGGATAAATTTTCTCTACCCTCTTGAAGTTTAGTGTAGTCATGTGACTTGCTCTGGCCAATGACTTATGAGCAGAAGTGATGTGAGTCACTTCTATGGAGTATTTAAGAACTGGGGCACCATGCTCCATCTTCCTTTTCACTGCCATGGTAACTGCCGTTGTTTGAGCTGGTGGAGACTTCAACAGTCTGGGTCCTTGGATGACAGTGTTTGTGGAGAACTTTTCATCTGTGAAGGACTTTTAACATGAGTGAAAATGCACTTTTACCATTTACCAGTATCACCAAGATTTGGAGATATTTGTTATTGCAGCATAACCTAGCCTATACTGATTAATACATCTCAGTCCAGAGATCTGAGATGTCCTTCCCTGCTCCACATGAGCTACAGTTTGCATGGATCTTTGTGCTGGGGAGACTTTTACATCATGTTCTCTTTCCTCTTAGAAATCACAAGTTCTTCATCCATATCCTGCCTCATACACAAAGTTTATTGTCACTTAGCAAAACCCTCTTTCCTTGCTTCAAAGAGGAAGGAGTGGAAACTTTTTGTTATTTAAAGAGACATAGAACAAAGGGGAATATTCATTCATTCATCCATTCAACAAATATTTTAAAGGAGGTTATTTTATTCTTTCATTCATTCACTTATTTATTCATTCATTCAAAATATATTTATTGAACATCTTGTGCTACAAATAGTTGCAGGTGCTGGAACTGCAGCTATGAATGAAACAAAGCCCCCGCCTTCTGAATTTCATGTTCCAGTGCAGGGGATACTAACAACAAACAGATATATAGTATAATATCAAGTAGTGATAAACACAACTATGAAAAGATCAACAAAGAAAATCAGGGTAAGGGGTTATAAAGTGACGAGGGCTGTTTTTCAGGTAGGGTACAGAAATGACCTCTCTGAATGAGTGATATTGTTACTGAAAGTAGGGTTCTGGCTGCTCAGTGCTCAAAAGGCAATAAAGGGGCAAGGTTGGTGGAAAGGAAAATTTGCTTTATTTTGGATGACAGCAACTGAGGGGGGTGGAGGAGGGCGGACTCCTGTCCAAAGGCCACCTCACCCCCCCACTGACAATCAGTGGGCAAGAGCTTTTATAGACGGAGGGAGGGGGCTACATGCAGAAACAGCACAGTCAGCTCTGACAGTCATCTTGAAATTGGTCATGCGGTGATCTGGTGATCTGACCAGCGTCATCTTGATTGTTTTTTTGTGTGTGTTGGGGGGCCATGCCGAGCAGCTTGCGGGATCTTAGTTTCCTGACCAGGGATTGAACCCAGGCCCTCGGCAGTGAGAGAGTGGAGTCCTAACCACTGGACCGCAAGTGGATGGATTCCCCCATCTTGATGGTTTTAAGCACAGTCTTCAGTTCCAGGGGTCGGTTTGTTCCCATTTCCTTGAGACCAGTTCTCGGAATTGTGGCAGCTTATATCATGGCTACAGTCTGTTCATCATGTAGTTAACTCCTCCTACCTGGTAGGGGTTTCAGTATCTACGAGATAACTCACAGGATATGGCTTGGAATAGTATCTATAGCCCTTGGGAAGGAACTAAAGGTCCTTGACTTTGCTTACTGACTAAACTATTAATGTTTTGTCTTATTTCACTGTCTTCCTTTGCTTCTGTATTTTCTCACTTCTCTGATTAAACTTATTCTTTGGCTAAAGTTTTTTTTCCACAGACAAAAGACAGGCAGAGGACATGGGGGGAAGTACCATAGGGTCCTGCTCCCTTTCAGTATTTCATCAGAGACCTGAACAAAGTGATGGAGTGAGGCTGGGGGCTCTCTGAGGCAAGGGAATTTCAGGCAGAGGGAAGAGCAGGTGTGAAGTCCCCAAGGCCTAGTTTTGTGACTGAAAGTTCAGCGCAGAGAGAAAAGGGGGAAACATATTTATTGAACACCTACCATTTCCCAGAGACTTTATTAGGTGATCTCACCACACATTAAATCATGGAGGCAGAGACTGCTGAGTGTTTACCAAAATCCATCCCCTTTTCGTCTCAGGGATGCAGCTAGAATACATTCTCCAGCCTTCCTTGCAGTGGGTGCAACCAATCCAAGTGGGAATTAAATGAAATATCATGCTGGATACTCCTTCTGGACTGGCTGACCGTTGTCCTCCCAGTCTCCTGATTAGTTCAGCACATCACATTGCCTTCTAAAATGTCTCTCTTCAGGCATCATTTTTGCGGGCAGAATTGGAAAACCAATTGGAATTGTTCAGAAGGTGCCCAGACTTTGGCTATCGGGCCAATTCCATCTTCCTTTTCTTTTTTTTTTTTTTTGAAATTCTTAAATCAATATTTTAATAAGTCCACATAGAAATTCACTCTAAGTGCCTTGATTAAATGCTGCATACATAGGACATTTAGACACGGAAGCAATGTCTTGACCATGCAGAAGAGATAAAATGCTTACTCCATCTCAATGTACAATGGCCCAACATTAGTATTATTTTTTTAATTTGCATTGGAGTATAGTCAGTTTACTATGTTGTGTTAGTTTCAGGTGTACAGCAAAGTGAATCAGTTATACATATACATATATCCACTCTTTTTTTTTAGATTCTTTTCCCATACAGGCCTTTACAGAGTATTGAGTAGAGCTCCCTGTGCTATACAGTAGGTCGTTATTCGTTATCTCTCTTTTGTATAGTATGGCCCAACATTATTTTATCCCATGCATATAACTGCTCATGTCATTGAAAGACTATAGAAGCAAATAAATGGGAAGCAACTTTCTTTTCTTCTTTTAATTCAGTCTGGCTGTATTTGAATTTCACAGGTTTTGGGCTTCCTCTCTGGGCCAGTGGATCAGTGGATTGTTGCAATTATGCTTCATTACAAACGACCCCAATGCTCAGTGGCTTAAAGCAATAGTCCTATATTCCCATGCACTTGTGAGTCTTCCAGGTTGGCAAAACTGGACAGGGGCTCAGCTGGTTCACTCGGCTCCATGCTTCTTTCATCCTTGTCCTGGGATAGCTGTGCTCATGGTGATAGCAGAGGTGCAAGAGGGCAGGTGGAAACATGGGAGGTCTCTTAAGGCCCAGGCTTGGAACCGGCTTATTGCCATTTCTGCCCATGTGCTATTGACCAAAGCAAGTCCAAAGGCAAGCGTTGAGGAAATACATGTCACCCACAATGAGGATGTGCCAAAGATAGGGATACAGGAAGGAGTGAATAGTTGGGGCCAATCTATCTATGGTCACCAACTCTTGCAAAAGACACTAGAGTTTAAAAGTTGGTTGACTCAGGATGGTCTCATCCACATAAAGGAAAAAGAAGAAATTCTGGACATTTTCAAAGGACTTTTAAGGAAACCAGGATGGCTATTTATATTCATCATGAAGTGACTCATACAAGTCATGTGATTTAAAAATAGGAAAATTCAATGCTAATTGCATAGACTAACAATAATAACATCTTACACTGCATTGCATTTTAGAGTGCGCAATGCATTTTAATATCTGATGCCTCATTTTATACTCAAAACAGCCCTCCTCAAGTATTATTATCCTAATTTTGAACATGGTGTGATGGAGGCTTAAGTGACTTGCCCAAGGTCACACAGCTTGCCAGTGGGAGAGACTAGAATTAATAAAATCACTTGATATGTAGCAGATGCCAAGGGATTTATGTACACCAGAGGTCAGCGAACTATAGCCCAGGGGCCAAATAAGCCTGTAATGATTTTTTTTCCTTTGCCCATTTAATTTATTGTTTTTTAACATCTTTATTGGAGTATAACTGCTTTACAATGGTGTGTTAGTTTCTGCTTTATAACAAAGTGAATCAGTTATACATATGCATATATTCCCATATCTCTTCCCTCTGGAGTCACCCTCCCTCCCACCCTCCCTATCCCACCCCTCTAGGTGGTCACAAAGCATTGAGCTGGTCTCCCTGTGCTATGCGGCTGCTTCCCACTAGCTATCTGTTTTACATTTGGTAGTGTATATATGTCCATGCTACTCTCTCACTTTGTCCCAGCTTACCCTTCCCCCTGCGCATATCCACAAGTCCATTCTCTAGTAGGTTCGCATCTTTATTCCCGTCTTGCTCCGAGGTTCTTCAACCATTTTTTTTGTTTGTTTTAGATTCCACATATAGGTATTAGCATACGGTATTTGTTTTTCTCTTTCTGACTTACTTCACTCTGTATGACAGAATTTAGGTCCATCCACCTCACTGCAAATAACTCAATTTCGTTTCTTTTTATGGCTGAGTAATATTCCATTCTATATATGTGCCACAACTTCTTTATCCATTCATCTGTCAATGGACACTTAGGTTGCTTCCATGTCCTGGCTATTGTAAATAGAGCTGCAATGAACATTGTGGTACATGACTCTTCTTGAATTATGGTTTTCTCAGGGCATATGGCCAGTACTGGGATTTCTGGGTCGTATGGTAGTGCTATTTGTAGTTTTTTAAGGAACCTTCATACTGTTCTCCATAGTGGCTGTATCAATTTACATTCCCACCAACAGTGCAAGAGGGTTCCCTTTACTCCACACCGTCTCCAGCATTTATTGTTTGTAGATTTTTTGATGATGGCCATTCTGACCTGTGTGAGATGATATCTCATTGCAGTTTGATTTGCATTTCTCTAATGATTAATGATGTTGAGCATTCTTTCATGTGTTTGTTGGCAATCTGTATATCTTCTTTGGAGAAATGTTTATTTAGGTCTTCTGCCCAGTTTTGGATTGGGTTGTTTGTTTTTTTTGATATTGAGCTGCATGAGCTGCTTGTATATTTTGGAGATTAATCCTTTATCAGTTGCTTCATTTGCAAATATTTTCTCCCATTCTGAGGGTTGCCTTTTCATCTTGTTTATGATTTCCTTTGTGGTACAAAAGCTTTTAAGTTTCATTAGGTCCCATTTGTTTATTTTTGTTTTTATTTCCATTTCTCTAGGAGGTGGGTCAAAAAGGATCTTGCTGTGATTTATGTCATAGAGTGTTCTGCCTATGTTTTCCTCTAAGAGTTTGATAGTGTCTGGCCTTACATTTAGGTCTTTAATACATTTTGAGTTTATTTTTGTGTATGGTGTTCAGGAGTGTTCTAATTTCATTCTTTTCCATGTAGCTGTCCAGTTTTCCCAGCACCACTTATTGAAGAGGTTGTCTTTTCTCCATTGTATATTCTTGCCTCCTTTATCAAAGATAAGGTGACCACATGTGCGTGGGTTTATCTCTGGGCTTTCTATCCTGTTCCATTGATCTATATTTCTGTTTTTTTGCCAGAGCCATACTGTATTGATTACTGTAGCTTTGTAGTATAGTCTGAAGTCAGGGAGCCTGATTCCTCCAGCTCCATTTTTCTTTCTCAAGATTGCTTTGGCTATTCAGGGTTCTTTTCTGTTTCCATACAAATTGTGAAATTTTTTGTTCTAGTTTTGTGAAAAATGCCATTGGTAGTTTGATAGGGATTGCATTGAATCTGTAGATTGCTTTGGGTAGTATAGTCATTTTCACAATGTTGATTCTTCCAATCCAAGAATATGGTATATCTCTCCATCTGTTTGTATCATCTTTGCTTTCTTTCATCAGTGTCTTATAATTTTCTGCATACAGGTCTTTTTTCTCCTTAGGTACGTTTATTCCTAGGTATTTTATTCTTTTTGTTGCAATGGTAAATGGGAGTGTTTTCTTAATTTCACTTTCAGATTTTTCATCATTAGTGTATAGGAATGCAAGAGATTTCTGTGCATTAAATTTGAATCTGCTACTTTACCAAATTCATTGATTTGGTCTAGTAGTTTTCTGGTAGCATCTTTAGGATTCTCTATGTATAGTATCATGTCATCCGCAAACAGTGACAGCTTTACTTCTTCTTTTCTGATTTGGATTCCTTTTATATATTTTTCTTCTCTGATTGCTGTGGTTAAAACTTCCAAGACTATGTTGAATAATAGTGGTGAGAGTGGGCAAATTTTCTTGTTCCTGATCTTAGTGGAAATGGTTTCAGTTTTTTACCATTGAGGACGATGTTGGCTCTGGGTTTGTCATATATGGCCTTTATTATGTTGAGGTAAGCTCCCTCTATGCCTACTTTCTGGAGGGTTTTTATCATAAATAGGTGTTGAATTTTGTTGAAAGCTTTCTCTGCATCTATTGAGATGATAAAATGCTTTTTCTCCTTCAATTTGTTAATATGGTGTACCACATTGACTGATTTGCATATATTGAAGAATCCTTGCATTCCTGGGATAAACCCCACTTGATCATGGTGTATGATCCTTTTAATGTGCTGTTGGATTCTGTTTGCTAGTATTTTGTTGAGGATTTTTGCATCTATGTTCATCAGTGATATTGGACTGTAGTTTTCTTTCTTCATGACATCTTTGTCTGGTTTTGGTATCAGGGTGATGGTGGCCTCGTAGAATGAGTTTGGGAGTGTTCCTCCCTCTGCTATATTTTGGAAGACTTTGAGAAGGATAGGTGTTAGCTCTTCTCTAAATGTTTGATAGAATTCGCCTGTGAAGCCATCTGGTCCTGGGCTTTTGTTTGTTGGAAGATTTTTAATCACAGTCTCAATTTCAGTGCTTGGGATTGGTCTGTTCATATTTTCTATTTCTTCCTGCTTCAGTCTCGGAAGTTGTGTATTTCTAAGAATTTGTCCATTTCTTCCAGGTTGTCCATTTTATTGGCATATAGTTGCTTGAAGTAATCTCTCATGATCCTTTGTATTTCTACTGTGTCAGTTGTTACTTCTCCTTTTTCATTTCTAATTCTATTGATTTGAGTCTTCTCCCTTTTTTTCTTGATGAGTCTGGTTAATGGTTTATCAATTTTGTTTATTTTCTCAAAGAACCAGCTTTTAGTTTTATTGATCTTTGCTATCGTTTCCTTCATTTCTTTTTCATTTATTTCTGATCTGATATTATGATTTCTTTCCTTCTGCTAACTTTGGGGTTTTTTTGTTCTTCTTTCTCTAATTGCTTTAGGTGTAAGGTTAGGTTGTTTATTTGAGATGTTACTTGTTTCTTAAGGTGGGATTGTATTGCTATAAACTTCCTTCTTAGAACTGCTTTTGCTGCATCCCATAGGTTTTGGGTCGTTGTGTTTTCATTGTCATTTGTTTCTAGGTATTTTTTGATTTCCTCAGTGATCTCTTGGTTATTAAGTAGTGTATTGTCTAGCCTCCATGTGTTTGTCTTTTTTGCCTATTTTTTCCCTGTAATTGATATCTAGTCTCATAGCACTGTGGTCAGAAGAGATACCTGATAAGATTTCAATTTTCTGATATTTACCAAGGCTTGATTTGTGACCCAAGATATGATCTATCCTGGAGAATATTCCATGAGTACTTGAGAAGAAAGTGTATTCTGTTGTTTTTGGATGGAAGGTCCTATAAATATCAATTAAGTCCATCTTGTTTAATGTATCATTTAAAACTTGTGTTTCCTTATTTATTTTCATTTTGGATGATCTGTCCATTGGTGAAAGTGGGGTGTTAAAGTCCCCTACTATGATTGTGTTACTGTCAATTTCCCATTTTATGGATGTTAGTATTTGTCTTATGTATTGAGGTGCTCCTATGTTGGGTGCATAAATATTTACAATCGTTATATGTTCTTCTTGGATTGATCCCTTGATCATTATGTAGTGCACTTCTTTGCCTCTTGTAAGTCTTTGTTTTAAAGTCTGTTTTGTGTGATATGAGAATTGCTACTCCAGCTTTCTTTTGATTTCCATTTGCATGGAATATGTTTTTCCATCCCCTCACTTTCCGTCTGTATGTGTCCCTAGGTCTGAAGTGGGTCTCTTGTAAACAGCATATATATGGGTCTTGTTTTTGTATCCATTCAGCCAGTCTATGTCTTTTGGTTGGAACATTTAATCCATTTACATTTATGGTAGTTATCGATATTTATATTCCTATTACCATTTTCTTAATTGTTTTGACTTTGTTATTGTAGGTCTTTTCCTTCCCTTGTATTTCCTGCCTAGAGAAGTTCTCTTAGCATTTGTTGTAAAGCTTGTTTGGTGGTGCTGAATTCTCTTAGCTTTTGCTTGTCTGTAAAGGTTTCAATTTCTCCTTCATATCTGAATAAGATCCTAGTTGGATAGAGTAATGTTGGTTGTAGATTTTTCCCTTTCATCACTTTAAATATATCCTGCCACTCCCTTATAGCTTGCAGAGTTTCTGCTGAAAGATCAGCTGTTAACCTTATGGGGATTCCCTTGTATGTTATTTGTTGTTTTTCCCTTGCTGCTTTTAATATTTTTTCTTTGTATTTAATTTTGATAGTTTGATTAATATGTGTCTTGGTGTGTTTCTCCTTGGATTTATCCTGTATGGGACTCTCTGTAATTCCTGGACTTGATTAACTATTTCCTTTTCCATATTAGGGAAGTTTTCAACTATAATCTCTTCAAATATTTTCTCAGTCCCTTTCTTTTTCTCTTCTTCTTCTGGGACCCCTATAATTTGAATGTTGCTGCATTTAATGTTGTCCCAGAAGTCTCTGAGACTGTCCTCAATTCATTTCATTCTTTTTTCTTTATTCTGCTCTGCAGTAGTTATTTCCACTATTTTGTCTTCCAGGTCACTTATCCATTCTTCTGCCTCTGTTATTCTGTTATTGATTCCTTCTAGAGAATTTTTAATTTCATTTATTCTGTTGTTCATCACTGTTTGTTTGCACTTTAGTTCTTCTACGTCCTTGTTTAACTTTTCTTGTATTTTCTCCACTCTGTTTCCAAGATTTTGGATTATCTTTACTGTCATTATTTTGAATTCTTTTTCAGGTAGACTGCCTATTTCCTCTTCATTTTTTGGTCTGGTGGGTTTTTACCTTGCTCCTTCATCTGCTGTGTGTTTCTCTGTCTTCTCATTTTGCTTAATTTACTGTGTTTGGGGTCTCCCTTTCACAGGCTGCAGGTTCGTAGTCCCTGTTGTTTTTGGTGTCTGCCCCCAGTGGCTAAGGTTGGTTCAGTGGGTTGTGTAGGCTTCCTGGTGGAGCGGACTAGTGCCTGTGTTCTGGTGGGTGAAGCTGGATATTGTCTTTCTGGTGGGCAGGTCCACATCTGGTGGTGTGTTTTGGGGTGTCTGCGACCTTATTATGATTTTAGGCAGCCTCTCTGCTAATGGGTGGGTCTGTGTTCCTGTCTTGCTAGTTGTTTGGCATAGACTGTCCAGCACTGTAGCTTGCTGGTCGTTGAGTGGGGTTGGGTCTTGGCGTTGAGATGGAGATCTCTGGGAGATTTTCGCCGTTTGATATTATGTGGAGCTGGGGGCTCTCTGGTGGACCAATGTCCTGAACTTGGCTCTCCCACCTCAGAGGCACAGCCCTGATGCCTGGCTGGAGCACCAAGAACCTGTCATCCACACGGCTCAGAATAAAAGGGAGAAAAAAAAGAAAGAAAGAAAGAAGTAGATAAAGTAAAATAAAATAAAATGAAATAAAATAAGATAAAATAAAGTTATTAAATAAAAAATAATTATTAAAAAAATTTAAAAAGGAATAAAAATAAGAAAGAAAGAAAGAAGAGAGCAACCAAACCAAAAAATAAATCCACCAATGATAAGAAGCACTAAAAACTGTACTAAAAAAAAAAACAACAACGGACAGACAGAACCTTAGGGCAAGTGGTAAAAGCAAAGCTATACAGACAAAATCACACACAGAAGCATACACATGCACACTCACTAAAAGAGAAAAAGGGGGGAAAAAAAATGTTTGCTCCCAAAATCCACTTCCTCAATTTGGGATGATTTCGTTGTCTATTCAGGTATTCCACAGATGCAGGGTGCATCAAGTTGATTGTGGAGATTTAATCCGCTGCTCCTGAGGCTGCTGGGAGAGATTTCCCTTTCTCTTCTTTGTTCGCACAGGTCCTGGGGTTCAGCTTTGGATTTGGCTCCACCTCTGCATGTAGTTAGCCTGAGGGCGTCTGTTCTTCGCTCAGACAGGACGGGGTTTGAGAGACAGCTGATTCAGGGGTTCTGGCTCACTCAGGCTTGGGGGAAGGAGTGGTACGGATTGCGGGGCGAGCCTGCGGCGGCAGAGGCCGGCGTGACG